>NW_004443997.1:782503-863612 GCF_000243295.1 Trichechus manatus latirostris
AGCCCTTGTAGTGCAGTGGTTAAGAGCTTGGATGCTAACCAAAAGGTCAGCAGTTCAAATCCACCAGCCGCTCCCTGGAAACCCTATGGGGCAGTTCAACTCTGTCCTGTAGGGTCACTATGGGTCAGAAGCCACTCGATGGCAATGGGTTGGGCTTGGTTTTGTATATATATATATAGAGAGAGAGAGAGAGCCCTGGTGGTGCAGTGGTTAAGCACTCGGCTACTAACTGAAAGGTCAGTGGTTCAAACCCACTAGCTGCTCCATGGGAGAAAGATGTGGCAATCTGCTTCCGTAAAGATTACAGCCTTGGAAACCCTATGGGCAGTTCTACTCATAACCAGTCGAAATCGACTCGACAGCAATGGGTTTATAGATATATAAGAAGCCATGGTGGCACAGCGGCTAAGTACTTGGCTGCTATCCAAATGTTTGGGGGTTTGAACCCATCCAGCGGCTCCAAACTCAACCTGGTGATCTGCTCATGTAAGGATTACAGCCAAGAAAACCCTATGGGACAGTTCTACTCTGTCACATGGGGTCACTATGAGTTGAAATCGGCTTGACAACAAATACACATACATATATTTATGTACATTTCCTGATTTTTTTCAGTTAACTGTACCTTGTGAACATTCTGCCAGAGGAAGGTATCAGTTTGATTGAACATTCAAAACCATTTCTTAGTCCACTTTGTAAATACGAGCCTAGCAAGTTTGGAATCCCTTAAGGTGGGTAGGATGGGAGTGGGGGCTGCTTATTCAGCAGATACCTTATTTCCCCAAGCTCGAAGAGACGCCGTGAAGATGGACTAAATATGATTTTTTTAAGCAACCTGAAAAAAGTGTTGTAGCCTAAAAACATAGCATGACTTTTCCCTTCAAAGCAGTTCGTGGTAAGCCTACTTCATATTGTTCAGTTTTCTTATGGGTGGTGGTGGTGGTGGTGAGTTTTGGTGCAAAGAAAAACGTAAACTGGTCACTAGGAAACCTGGAGTCCTTGATACGCAATGTGGCCTCTAATCATACCCTTGGCATGGCTACCTTCTATTCCTTTGATAGGTGTTGCAATAATAATAATCATAATAATACACATTTGAAAAGCATCTACCTGGTAAACAAAACTGGTGTTACACGCCAAGATACGAAAAAGCGGTCTCTGAAGCTGAGACAGCCGAGGCCACTGCTATGGTTGGCTGCAGCTCTGGCCAAGTCACATGCCATCCTGTTGACATCCAGAGACGTAAACAGCAGAGATAGGAGCTCACAGAACCTCAGAAGCTTTTAGGAGACAAGGAAATTGATTTGAAAAGAGTGTATCTGTTTTTGTCCTCCTTATTAATTGAATTTCCCGCTCAAATGAAAGAAGCAGAAACAGAAAATAATATTCGAAAGTGAAAGTCAAGATATGACACCCCTTGGAGAGAAGTACCATTGAGTCAGTATAAACACGGTGGACTCCATCTTCACCCTGTCCCTGATCTGGTTTACCTGTTTCCAGGTGAGAAAGTGGAGAGGATGGCCAAGGGCCAACATTTTCAGAGGCCCTCTCTGGGGATTATTTTCATGTGCACATAAATTTCCACAATAAGTACTTCTGGAGCTTACATGCAACTGAGTTGCTCTTTGAAGTTTCCTGTGCAATGTTCTAATTTGAGTTGTGCTACCAGAAATTCAGCTGTATCTCAGTTGCTAAGTCATTCTTGACTTTTTTGGAAACCAGAACCCACTGTCTTGAGCCCCTAAAGCCACTCTCAGTTTTTCCCCCTTTAAAATACTTTTCAGCCACAGAAACTGGCCCTACGTCCCTTTGGCCTCATTGCAGGCAGAAACCATTTGAAATTTAAGATGCAATAGCAGGCAGCCAAATGAATAAAATGAGAATTTTCTTGAACCCTAAATCTAAGGTCAAGTTCCTTTCTGTTGAAAGTGTTTTGAAAACTTGTTCTACTTCTTTCTGAGTCTTTCCTTCTAGTCCCAGGAGAATGACAAAGCACCCCATGGGACAGAGATCTAATCAGCTCTTCCAACCAACAACCTGTTAGCCATTAGAGTCACCGCTGTGTGGAGATTCAGAAGAGACTCCATCTGGAAAAGGGTTGAAGAATTTGGGAGAAGCAAGTGCAGAGGACCAATTAACAACCTTTCTCCAGAGATTTGAAGATATGAGTAGATAAAACAGCTCACGTTGCTATAGAACTCACTTTATGTATGATTTACAAAGTGCTTCTAATGCGTATCATTTCCTCGAAGGCACAGTTGTCTCATGAAGTAGACTGTAACCATTATCCACAGCCCAGAGAGGTTGTGTGGGCTGCCCCAGATCACACAGTGAAGTAGGACCTGACATGCATACCTGTGGCCTTGTTGTCCTCACTCTTAATCTCACCACCCCACCCCCACCCCTTGTCGTGTCTGATGTGGTGTGTTGTACTGCTGGCAAGTCATGTACAAGTCATGTTGTTAGCTGCTGTCAAGTGCTCCGACTCATGAGAAATGCTGCCAAGTCCTGCGCCACCCCTGTAATCGTTATGGATAGGACTGTTGTGATCCATTGGCTGATTTTTGGAAGTAGATCACCAGGCCTTTCTTCTAGTCTGTCTCAGTCTGGAAGCTCCGCTGAAACCTGTTCAGCATCATAGTAACATGCAAGCCTTGAAGTATGAGTGGTGGCTGCTCATGAGGTGTGTTGGCTGGAAATTGGACCCAGGTCTCCTGCCTAGAAAAAGAGAATTCTACCATTGTACCACCATTACCTCATCTTACTGATCAGTTAAATGAATCTGGTTAGTGGTCAGTGTTTTGTTTTGGTGTCCCTTTAAACACCAGTTGAGGTCAAGTAGATTCTGACTTATGGTGACCCCAGGTGTGTCAGAGTAGAACTGTGCTCCATAGGATTTTCAATGGTGGATTTTTCAGAAGTAAATCACCAGGACTTTCTTCCTAGGTGTATCTGCGTAAACTCAAACCTCCAACCTTTCTGTGAGCAGCCAATTACATTAACCATTTGTACCACCCAGGGACTCCTTGGTGTCCCTCTTTCCCCTCTTGAAACCCCTACTGTCTGCTGCCCACACTCTTGAACCACACCTCCCACTTCCCAGAACTCCCTGAAGCAACCCTCCTCAGGCCTGCTCTCCTGGGCAGTTGCTAACTCCTTGAACCTAGACATCTTTTCCCATAATTATACTCGCCTACCCTCGCGGCGCAGTGGTTAAAGCAATCAACTGCTAACTGAAAGTTCGGTGGTTTCAAACCACCAGTGGCTTCACAGGAGAAAGGTGTGGTAGTCTGCTTCCGTAGAGATTTACAGCCTTGCAAACCCTATGGGATCACTATAAAATTGGAATCAACTCAACAGCAGTGGGTTTTCTTCTTTTTTGTTTGACCTGTCATCTCATCTCTCTATGTCCTACTAAGGCACCAACTTGAGCTAAGGAACTAAGAGCTAGCAATGGCATAAATGTTCCAATCCCCCAAGCCCCTTGGTACCACTTACAAGCTCTGTGAGCTTGGGTGAGCAATTCAGACCCCTGAGCTTCACGTGTGAAATGAGGTTAACAGTTCTTCACAGGGCTCCTGTGAGGATCAAGTGAGATAATTTGGAATGTTATAGATATCAGCTGAACTCCTTCTCGCCCCTCAAGCCTTTCTTTCCCTTCTAAAGCAGATTTCAGGGCACCATCCTCTCTCTCAGATGGCTGTAACAGCCTTCTGACCAGTGTCCCTGCCTCCAGCCAAGTCCATTCCTCACATCTCCACCCTGACCAGAGGGATCTTTCCAGAGTATAAGCATGACCAGATTTACCCCCTGCCTAAATCCTTCAGCGGCTGTCCATGGCCTCAGGGTTAAGTCCAGGCTCCTTGGTGTGGCCCACAAAGCCCTGCATGGTCTGGCCCTTGCTTACCTTGCCTGCCTCACCTGCATGTACCATGGTCTCTTCCACCTCTAGGGCTGTGGACACGCTGTTCTCTTTTCCTCCAACACTCTTCCTTCCCAGGGCTGTTCTAACTCCTCTTCATTCTTTAGATTCCTCCAGGAAGTCTCCCTGAGTCAGGTTGGATGCCTCCCTCTGTCGTTCCTCCCATCCTGGCAGTGGCATCATTATGGGGGCATGGGGGATGCAGACCATACTAGATGACGCTGTCAGAGGGGGTGACACCAAAATGACTGTCTATGAAATTTTTGTGCAGTGTTTGAGCAGAAATTATTTTTTATAAAAATATCCATGTAGTTATAAAAGGAGCCCTGCTGGTGCAGCGTTAAAGCACTTGGCTGCTAATTAAAAGGTCGGCGGTTCGAACCCACCAGCCACTCCAAGGGAGAAAGATGTGCCAGTCTGCTCCGGTAAAGATTTACAGACTTGGAAACCCTATGGGGTCTCTATGAGTTGGAATTGACTTGACCGCACTGGGTTTGACTTTTTGGTTTTAGTTAGTTATAAGAGTAAAAATATTTTTCGTAAGCCCAGCTTGCATGTATCAATATACCTACAAGGCTAAAACTCTATGCTAATTTGCTTTTTGAACCTTCTAATATTCTCCAGTCAGAGCTGTTAGTATTAACAAATTACAATGACGCTTCAAGCCACTTGGTTTCCTCTGCACTGCGCTACAGGCACATGCTGTTGTTTTCATTGCTTCTGGTGTTTTTATACTAGCTGGTTTTGTCAAATTTCCTAGTGTTTTGTTTATTTTATACATTTATTTTTTAAATTTTCTAGCATTTTAGCTACAATATTGTGGTAATTAGTGTTTGTGAACATATCAAAAAAAAAAACAGCTTTTTCACCCAATGGCCCAATAATTCAGGATGCTGTGTGCAGGGGATGCTGATCTGCCAGATTGGTTCTAGAAAGAGCTTGGTAGATAGGGACTGATGTGGCAGAATCTGAGCTGGCGTGGAGGGGCTTGGTTAATGGGAGAGTCAAGGGGTCAGGGGTGGGTTAGGAAGGAAGGCCGCCCAGGTGTGCCCAGCACCACTATTTCCACAAGGTGATGAGATGATGGGAAACCCAGCTGGCACTGGGCTCTGGAGCCACCAGTTCTGGCTTTCAGACAAGGATGATTTTTTGTAGCTCACCTTGGAGAAGGTCAGCCAGCCTCGAGCTGTCCAATGACAGAGCAGAGAGATGGGAAGGGCAGCAGGCCAAGATCCAGGACAAAGGTGAGTGTGACCCATGAGCTCAGAGTTGAGTCTCCACATACTAGTCTTGCTACGGGGACAGGTAACTCCTGGCCTGGGCCCCAGCCTCAGGGCTTGCCTGCTGCCTGCCTGCCAGCCTGTGGGCTTGGATAAAGTGCTCAGAAAAGGAGAAAGAAAGGGGCAAAGTGAGTGCAAAGCATCATAATCTAGTTGGCTGAACTGCTAGGACCACTGCCGGCCTGCTCGGGGTTTGAGAAGAAACCAAAACACTCCTCTTAGCAGCTGTCACCGCTCCCAGACTGGAGGGCATTACTACACTTGCCTGGCCCTCAGCTCAAAAGAAGGGATTGGGTTCCCTGCCTCGGAGCCCAGACCTGGGTGGGGGTATGGGGGAGCTGGGACAGGAAGGGACCACAGCTTCCTATTGGAGTCAGTGGTGAGGTAAGCTCATGCCATCTTCTCCAGAGCAGAAGGCAGCTGCTCCCCAACACAGCTCCATCTCCTCCACACAGCTCCAGCTTCATGAGGTCTCCTACGCCCAGCCCTTGAGTCCTCACTGGTGTTCGGGACACCTAAGGAGCTCCCACTGTGCAGGAGCATCTTTGGGGGAAGGGTGCTGGGTCAGGACAGTTCCAGTGCCCCTCAACTGCTCTCTTGCCGTGTGGTCAGGGCCACTGGAGACAATATAATTGCTCACTGCATGAAGCCACTACTGAGGATCAAGTGGGGGAAGAAGTCCAGTCACACTCCACTCGCCAGCCTGACACCTTGGGGCTTGGCTGCCATTTTCCACAGGAAGGGGCACCACCTTCTAATTGGTGCAGTATCAAGGCCCTGCCTGAGGAAGTTTTGACCTTGTTCGGCTACCTCCCAGCCCACCCCTCAGTGGAGCAGACTGGCAGGGAGCCCCTCAGTTTCTGCCAGCAACCTCACTTGGGTTTAGTGAACACCCCCTGCCACACTGTGAGAGCCCCCCCTCCCCCCTCTAGATCCCACTCCCAAGATCCCTTGATTCAAAGCACACTTCAAGATCCCGTGCCTAGAAGGCCTGGGCCAGCTCGGCGATCACCTGCTTGTACAACCCCAGGAGCTGACAGCCCAACTTCTTCTTCTGGAAGATGTTCTTGCCCGAGGTGTAGGGGCTGTAAGACGTGTCCACGTGGCCCACGTGGTACTTGTTGCACAGGCGGCAGAGCACATTGCCAAGGAGCCCAAGCAGGGTGTCCGCTATGGAGCTCAGCTTGCTGTGGAGGCTCTGGTCTTTGGGGTTGAGGGTCTTCTGGTCCTCCATGATGTTGCCCAGGGAGGTGTTAAAGTAGACAATGATGCTGTACAGCTCCACCAGCTTGTCCTTCTCTGTGCCATTGGCGTGGAAGGGTGGGAAGTCTGTCAAGTTGTGGCTGCTGCACAGCTTGTCCACTTTGCTGGGGAATGCTCATCCTGGGCCGTGTACTGAAGAACAGAGGGCAGAGAGGAGGTGAGCAAGGAGGCAGGGATCGATGTTCCAGCCCTGCCACCAACCCTCGGGGCAAACTCTTAGGGCTCAGTTTCCCCACTGATGGGATGGGGACCTAACTCCTTGCCCTGTAGGCATCTTAGGATCTTCATGACAGGCAAATGGAAATTTGGGTGTGAATGTACTTGGTAAAGAATCAAGGCCTCTTACCATGCAAGGATTGTTATTATTACTTATTATAAGTATTAGGAGCCCCTGGGTGGTCAAATGGTTAATGCATTCAGCTGCTAATTGAAAGGTTGGAGGTTCACGTCCACCCAGAGGTGACTTGAAAGAAACCTTTGGTGATCTACTTGCAAAAAATCAGTCATTGAAAAATGTATATGGAGTATACAGTTCTACTCTGACACACATGGGGTCACAATGGGTCAGAACTGACTGGCAGCAAATGGTTATGTTTTATTTTTAGTTATTGTGATCATATGGAGAAAGGAAGAAAACCAGGGTGCCTCACCTTCAGAGGTGTGCCCCACACACTTGCCTTTTCACTCACCTAGGCATCTCTCTGCACCCAGGCACCCACCGCCCACCATCTCACTCAATGGCACTTCTCTGAGCACCTCCCCGCCTTTTTTTTCTTTTGTGTATCTCCATTTGCTTCTCACTCCATGTGGTGGAGGAATCCCAGAACCGAAAGTACCAGGCCCTGTACATTCTCACCCCAGCTCTGCCCCTACCTAACCCTGGGAAAGCTGATTCTAGTCTACGCTGGGGGCTGTGTAGGGAGAAAGCTGGGTGTGGTTTAACTACCCACACTTCTTTACTTCCAGCTTCAAAGGGTTCCCTCCCTGGTCGGCACCCCTAGCCCAGGTCAGCGCAGCCTCTACTGATATCTGCAGGAATTCTGCCCACTCCTGCCACCCCAGGCCCACCACCTCCTTCCTCAGTACTTGGGAGTGGGAAGGGGTATTTTACATAGAAAACTAGGAGGGCATTGGCACTACTGTTGTGCTGCTCCAGTTGGTTCTTGATCTGGTTCATGAGGTTGCTGGAACATGAGTGATGTGTGGTGCAGGTGGCCTTGTCAGGAGTGCTAGAAAGGGGGCTCCCTGCCCCATGTTCCCAGGGCAGAACAAGCAGCACTGACAGGATTCCTGGAAGCTGGCCAAAAGTCACCATGATCAGGATGGTGGGGATGGCAGCTCGAGGCTCAGGTCACACTGGATGCACTGCGTCTCCACCGACAGCTCTATCACCACTGTCTGTCTGTCTCCCCCTACTCTATCTTGCTACCCCTGCTTCTCTCCACCTGCGTGTATCTCCCTGCAGGACACGACCCGTTCCCTCCACCTGGATCCTGGATCTAGGGTGACACTCAAGCATACAATCCTTTTCCTCATGAAGGCAAAGCCCTCCGGCTTTCTGGCCCTCTGACTTGAGGGTACCACTCCCCATCCTATTGGAATAGGAGCTGCCTATCTCTCCATCTCCTGAAATGGCTCAGATTCCTAAGCATGTGCAACTGCCCAGAGTGACCCAGATCTCTCAATCTGGGCCCCCACTGGGACCACGGAGGGTCCTTAACTGACCCTCTTCTCCCTTTCAAACCTGCCACCTGACTCTGGCTTCCCAGGCCAGTTGCCCCCCAGATTTCCCATCTCCTTCATCTCTGTCCTTCCCCAAATGTGGCCAACCTCCCTACCTCTGTTTTTGTTGTTGGTGTTAGTTGCCATCAAGTCGGTTCTGACCCATGGTGACCCATTTATGTCAGAGTAGAACTGTGCTCATAGGGTTTGCAATGACTGATTTTTCAGAAGTAAATCACCAGGCCTTTCTTCCAAAGAGCCTCTCGGTTGGCTCCAACCTACGCCCTTTTGATTAGCAGCTGAGCACGTTAACCGTTGGCACAACCCAGGGACTCCCCTTCTGCATAGTCTTTCAATTTAGGGCAGAGGTGACCAGGAAGGTTCTGATTCTTCTACCACAAACCCTGAGCTCCCTGGGCACAAAGCCTGGCACACGGGGGTCTTCCCAGGCTTGACCAGGTGAGTGGACAGATGACAGAGAGAACATGAAAATAAGTGAACATGAGCAGCATCTCTCACCAGCTGAGTGATGACAGGATGGTCCCTTAGCCTCCCAGGGCCTCAGTTTCCTCATCTTCACCCGACCTCACCTTCACAGAGTGCTTGGGAGGAACTAGGGATGGGTGAGAAAATGCCTTGTAAACTGTTAAGTGCAGGGCCCACGCAGGCCGTGGGCTTGGGTATCTGGTGGGGTAGCTGATGGCGTTGGGAGCCCCCTGTCCTATTGAGACCCCCAAGAGCCCAGATGGGAGAAGGCCCAGCTGGGGACCTGGGCTGCCCTGCCATCTCCACCACATGGATAGGAGGCCTCTCTGTCAGGTCTCGTCCTGACCTGGGATCAGGACACCAGAGGCAGAGGAGGAATCAGCTGGGAGGATGGTCCTTCCTGCTCCCCTTTCCCCATCAGCCTGGCCTGTGGCTGAGGCTCACAGTTGTCAGAATCCTACAGGCACAGGGAGAGAATGGTTCCTTCTCCTGCAAGAGTGTGCAGGTGCCTGAGATTCACTTGGCTTTGTCCATCTCCCCCGCAGTGGGCAGACTGGGTCCCGATCCTGGGAGCATTCCTGTCTTCCTGCTCACGGGATCCTTCCAGCAACCTTGTAAAGGAGATAGACCAGCATTCATCATTGTTACTCTCAAAATTCTGCAGATAACAGAGCTGAGCTCACCCGACAGGGACAGCTACTCATGGTCACAGGATGGGATAGAGCAGAGCTAGGGCAAGGACCTGGGTACCCGGGCAATGCCCCTTCCTCTTGCTGAGTGAGTGTTCTTGCCTCCTGTTTGGAGGATGACCCAGTCACCGATTCCCAGTCCTTTGTTCTCTCTGGTCCAAGGGAGGGCAGACAACAGAACTCCTGCCCTCTCCTCGTGACCAGAGAATTTCCCAGACAGGGTGAGGGCAAGAACCCGGGGCCAGAGTGCTGGGCGGCTCTTCTGCCCCACAGGCCCGCAGTTGGGGTCTATCATATCCTCCCTTTCTGGCCTTGGTGTTTGTTTTGTTTTCTCTAGTTTCCTAGTAAAAGTTTTTTTTCTTTTTTTTTTTTTTTGCAAAGCTTCAACCTTGTATTACATGAGTGGAGGGGACGCTGAGGACGGCTGGGTGTGGCTGGCCTTGGTGTGGGATTTAGCCAGCCCCGCGGGGAGGGGCTGAGACACTGTTTTTTGTTGCTGAGCTTGGGGCAAGGAGTCAGAAACAGAGGGGGGTCGGGCTCCTGTCTCTGCAGTGAGCCTCTCCCCTCCCAAGCAGCTGCCTGTGCTGCTGTGGTGATGTGCATTTGGGGAAAGTCACCAACTGGTGAGCAGGGAGAAATGGGGGACTGCAGGATAGCTTTTCTCAGACTTCAGTGTGCACGCGGATCTCTGGGACCCTATTCTCATTCATCTGATCTGGACCTGGGGCCGAGTCCCTGGGTGGTATAAATGGTTAAAGTGCTTGGCTGCTAATTGCAAGGTTGGAGGTTGGCGTCCACCTGGAGGTGTCTCGGAAGAAGAGCCTGGTGATTTCCTGAAAAATCAGCCATTGAAAGCCCCGTGGATCACAGTCTACTCTGACACACATGGGGCTGCTATGAGTTGGAATCAACTCGATGGCAACTGGTTTTATACAGAAGGGGAATTCATTTATTACACTAAATAACCACATTTTCAGAAATAAATATTAATGTCATAATGGAAATGAGATGTATTTGTTTCCTTATTTATAGCCCTATTTGTTCTAAACAGCATGTAAGCTTTTACAACAGAATGCCCACTATAAGAAATACTGATGAAGTAGGTAAAGAGAATCAGGATCAGAGAAGATATAAGCAGACTGATAAAACCAAGACCACAGAAATAAAGAAAATAAATCCTTCAGCTCACAAGAGGCCACGTAATTACTGTGGCCAAGCTTCAAATTTGGCTCTGAGACTCTGGCAGCCAAAGAAAAAAGGGAAATATGATCTGTTATGTGATTCTTATGATCAGAAAGGAGTAGGCTTTCCCACACTTCAGGGGAAGCAAAGGCCACCCTGAGCCTAGGTTCTAAAGGGAATTTCGTTTGAGACCCCTGGATGGGGGAGTGTGAGGGGTGAGAATTGGTTGATGTCCCACCCAAGGTGGTATCCTCCATTAGGGATTCCTGGCTGACCCTGCGGTAGTCTTTGCAAAAGCTAGTGCCCAATGTCAAATGCAGTCCAATGAAGGAAATTCTAAAGGGGCCAGGGTGACCCAGCGCAAACTGAGGCTTTAGTCCTAGGGTGGGCCAGGGGCTGAATATACCTCAGAAGCTTCTTGTTGTTGGTTGTTTTTTAAATTGTGGGGAAAGTGTATATAACAAAACATTTGCCATTTCAACATTTTTTAAATGCACAATTCAGTAACATTATCATGTTGTGCAACCATCACCACTATCCATTTGCAAAATTTTCCATCACCCTTCACAGTAACTCAGTGCCCCCTAAGCAATGATGCCCCCTTTCCTTCTCACTCCCACTCCTGGTAACCACTAATAAGCTTTGATCGCCATACATTTTCCAATTCTAGATATTTCATAGAAGTGCAATCATATAATATTTGTCCTCTTGTGACTGACTTATTTCAATCAGCATAATGTTGTCAAGGTTCATACATGTTGTAGCATTCATCAGAACTTCGTTTCTCTTTATGGCTGAATAGTGTTCCATTGTGTGTATGTATATACCACCTGTTGTTTATCCGTTCATCTGTTGATGGACGTTTAGGTTGTTCCTACTTTTGGCTACTGTGAATAGTGTTGCAATGAACATTGGTACCCGAGTTGTCCCCAGGGCTTTACAACCTTCTTATTGACATATAATATACTTACAAAATGTACATCAGATGACTTCCTCCCTCCTGGAAGATCCTGTGAAGGCTGGAGCAATGCCAGGGAACCCATGAGGGATGCTGTGCGGGGGGCGGGGGGGCTTGGGGAGTCAGTGGGCTTTGAGCCTCTGCGCCCACCTCGTTCCAGGGCCACTGGTCTGGATCCCAAATATAAAGTATTTACGGGCCACTGGCTTCTGCATCATCAGAGCCCTGGTTGCACAGTGGTTAAGCACTGGGCTGCTAACTGAAAGGTCGGTAGTTCGAACCTCCAGCAGCTCTGTGGGAGAAAGATGTGGCAGTCTGCTACCAAAAAGATTACAGCCTTGGAAACCCTTTAGGGCAGTTTTACTCTGTCCTAAAAAGGTTTGCTATGAGTTGGAATCAACTCGACCCTAGCACCTGGAACACACTGTAACTGCCCATCTCCCACTCCTCCCCTCACTGGAAGGTACGCTAGCTGAGGGCCCGCACCCCTCTGGCACCCAGCCCACTCCTGCCTCTTGGTAGTGTCAAAGAAAATTTCTAATATTAAGCCAAATTTTAAATTGATAACGAGTTCATTTGAGCCATACCAAATGATTCATGAATTGGGCAGCGTCCAAGCCGAAAATGGAAAGGAGCTCTGCCGACAGCAAAAAAAGTCAAGGGTTTCTACAACCGGAACAGGAAGTTAAAAACTTAATTAAGGTTTAATATTTGTAAAACTAGCGTAAAGGGTTTCAAATAGCTTGTAGTCAATAATGCGGGCAGTTGGTGATCATGTAGTCTGTTATGAACGATCGTGAGAATGGCCTGAGGAATTGTTACTTTAGCCAGAGAATACTTTGTGGGTCACAGGGGGCAATAAACCCAAGGTCTGGTGGTTACTTATGAGCAGATTAATTCCCTAAGAGTCTGGGCATTTTCGATCTTTCAGTTGTTAGACACCAGCAAGTATTTTTACAGTAGTCACTAGGGGCAATCGAGAAAGGAGTGACTTGTACATCAGTGTTCACTGCAGCTCTGTTCACAATAGCCCGCAGGTGGAAACAGCCTAAACATCCATCAGCAGCTGAATGGATAAGCAGAATGCAGTATATACGGACAATGGAATATAATTCAGCCGTAAAGAGAAATGAATTCCTGATACATGCTACAACATGGATGAACCTTGAAAACAGTATGCTGAGTGTAATAAGTCAGTCATAAAAGGACAAATACTGTATGATTCCACTTACATGAAATATCTAGAATAGGCCAGTGTATAGAGACCTAAGTTTATTAGTGGTTACAGGGGTGGGAGGGAGGGGGGAGGGGGAGTTTTTGCTCGGGGGCACTGAGTTTCTGTTATTGGTGGTGGAATAAATTGGAAATGGATAGTGGTGATGGTTGCACGTCATGAATGTAACCAGTGTCACTAAATTGTATATGTAAAAAATATTGAATTGGCAAATGTTTTATTAGATATATTTTTACCACAATAAAATGATTTAAAAAAAGAAAAAGAAGGAAGAAAGGGAGGGAGGGAGGGAGGAGTGAATGAATATAAAGTCAAATATCCAGCACTTCTCCTGGGACATAAAAAGTGCTCAATTATTTCTTTAAGTATATTACTCTTGAAAATATCAGCATTTTTAAAATGGCCTTCAATGCCTTATTCTAAATAACTGAGTAACTTTGGAAAATGAGATCTAGCCAATGAATGTAGTGCTTTTTAATCAAAAGGGGAAAAAGGAGATTCAAATAATAATAATAACAGCACCATAAGATAAATTAGCATTGATACTTCTAAGGCATATTCATATAAATGTCTCAATTGATTCATACAATACTCCTGTGAACTGAGTTAGACTCATCATTTTACAGAGTTTATTATACTTCTACAATTGCAGTGTGACAGAAACCATCTTGAATTAGCTGAAGCAAAAAAAATAATTTGTTCTGACTGTTCAGGGTTGTCTGATGGAGCCCAAGGCAAGCAGTCAGTCCTGGAAAGTGACTGGAGCTGGTAATGGCAAAGCCTTTAGAAACCCAGGCATTCTGGCGTTTCGTTTCCACATCTCTCCACACATACAATTCATTTTTCTCTCTTTTCACAGTGTTTCTTTCGGATACCCTATCCATCAGCCAAAGATGGCTGCCCATGTCTCCAAGGTCGCCAGCCACAGGTCCAGCTACATGAAGAAGCTGACAGGCAGCCCCTCAGATCAGGGCACAAATCTTCAAAGGAGCTGATCCAATGGTCCAGCTTGAGTCAAGTGTGGGGACATTAGGTATGGGAACATCAGGTATGGAGACATCAGGTGTGGGGATGTTAGGTGTGAGGATATCTGCAATGATCAGGGCAGGGCTGGGAATCACACACACAGGAGTCCTTTCCCATGACCCTGTGGATATGAGGAGAGGGGCTGGTGGGGTAATGGAAGTTCCCAAATAAAGGCGTCCCCTACGAAGAGATTAAGGGGCTTATCTGAGAGCAAATAAGACACAGAGCCTAGATGAGGGACCAGATACCTTTTTTGCTCAAACATCTATGTGATGGTTAAGGTTGTGTGTCAGCTTGGCTGGGCCATGATTCTCAGGGGTTTGGCAGTTATGATGTAGTTTGGCAGCTATGTAATGATGTAATCACCTCCACAGTGAGATCTGATATAATGTAATCGCCTCCATGATGAGATCTGTTATGAGCAGCCAATCAGTTGAAAGAGAGTGGCCTGCATCCAATACAGGTAGACTTTCTGGCAAAGCTTGTTGGCTTTTGCTCACTCTGGCTTTTGCTCACTCTGTATCCTGCAACTGGCTCCCTGTTCATCAGACCCCTGGTTCTTGGGACTTGAGCTAGCAGCTCACCGGCTGATCTTCAGATTGGTCAGCATTCACAGACTGTGAGCCAGAGGCCTGCTGTCCAACCTGCCAATCTTGGGTTCACCAGCCCCTGCAGCTACGTGAGTCAGGAGAAGCCTCCAGCCTGACCTATGGACTTGGGACTTTCCAGCCTCTACAACCATGTGAGCCAGTTCCTTGATACAAATCTCTCTCTATATATACTTCTATGCTTCACTGGTTTTGCTTCTCTAGAGAACCCAGCCTAAGACAATCTGGAAATCATGTTTTACAACCAAGAATCAGAAGTATTGAAATCAGGCATAGTGACGACAAGTGGACCAAACTCTGTGCTGTAGAATGCACATCTGCTGGCACAGTACCGCCCATTTCCAGAAATGGCCTGTCTGTGGTTTGGCAGGAGGGACATTCAAAGCTCCCTGGAAACCCTTTGCCAGAGCAGAAAATAAAATCAGAACAACCTTAGGTTAAATCCAAAACAAGAGAATTCAAAAGCAATTAAGTTTATGATACAATCATGCTTAAAACTCGATGATAATTTTAAAAATTCACTTAATAATTTTCAATTCATTTAATTTCAGTAGAAGTGGTTTTCAATATTGTCCCTATTGGTTTTAAATCTATAAATAAGATAGAAGAGATAAAAGCAGAGGCAGGCTGGTTGAGACGGGGGCAGGGGCCTGAGTCCTGCCGGCTAAGTTTCCCCTTCACTCTGGTCCTCACCTGCATCCACGGGGGGCCACTGTTGTCCCTCTATGAAGACCTGGTATTCTTCTGAGTAGGTTTGTGCAGCATCGTTGGGAAAATCTCTAGTCTGCTCCAGATGGGGAGATTGAGGCCTAGAACAGTGGTTCTCAAACTTGAATATACAACAAACCTGAGGTGCTTTTTAGAAATGCAGATTCTCAGGTTTCATTCCCAGAGACTGATTCTGCACTTCTCCCAAGCAGCCCAGCTGAGTCTGATGCCGGTGCGCCTTGAGCCCCACTGTGATGGAAGTGCTTTGTCCAAGGTTGCGACCAGCAGAGCTGGAACAAACGCCCAGGGTACCTGATTTCCAGTCCAGTGCTCCTGCCACTGTACTTCACTGACTGTTAAACTCCACAAAGGTAAAAGTATCAACTTCAGTCTTGTAGAAAACCAGAAGCAAATTTTTCTCTGCATTTCAAGCAGATTTCATTTGCCATTTTGTAGATGGGATAGTCGTGGTTCAATGGTAGAATTTTCACCTTCCGTATCAGAGACCCAGTCAATGCACCTCATGCATAACTAGTACCCATCTCTCACTGGAAGCGCGCGTGTTGCTATGATGCTGAACAGGTTTCAGTGGAGCTTCCAGAATAAGACAGACTAGGAAGAAAGTCCTGGAGATCTACTTCTGAAAATCAGCAAATGAAAATACTATGGATCACAACGGTCTGATCTGCAGCCAATCATGGGGATGATGCAGGACCAGGCAGCATTTTGTTCCATTGTGCATGGGGTCACCATGAGTTGGGGGCCACTTGATGGCCACTAACAACAGCAATAGATGAGAAGACACGTGAACAAATTAGCTGGTTTCTGGACATGGCTTCTGCTCTTTAAATTCATCCAACTGCTTTAATATTATTCCTTTAATAGTATTACCCCCAAACGGTAATCTTCTTTTGTGGGCACTTGCATGGTGCTGCCTTCGGCATAGCTTTGATGGGCCCTGTCAGCACCTGTTCATGCCTCCGTCTAACACCGGTTAGAGGATGACACTGGCAGTTGTGTTCTAATGGAGACCTCGTCCCTTAGACGTTCGCGTAAGAAGGAAAGAAGAGCAGAAGGAAATGAGGGAAGGCAAGGTGGAGGCTACAAAGCAACTTGGGGAACTGTCAAAGTGGCACTGTGCTCATATGAAGAAAAGGGGAGACAATGGAAACTTTCATGTGTCCCTTTTGTGAGAAAAGCTATAACATTGAAATTTTCTAGAAATCTAGATGGGCACACGTGAAGATAGCAAAGCGCTGAATGGAAACAACTAGAACGTAGATTTCCCCCGATCTCTAAGCACCCTATCGCTAAGAAAGAGCAAAGCGAACAGCAAGCTGAATAGCTGCATCTTGTAAGTTCAAGGCCATAGTTGGGAACTCAAACTCTATCCCTAGCCAAAAAAAAAAAAAAATTAATAAGGGAACAGTGTGAGTTGCTATGAGCAGGGAGAGCAAGGGAAGAAAGAAAGAGAAACAAGGGAGGAAATGTCCATGCCAGCTTTAGAGAATGAGAGTGTGATGAGTTTTCTTTCTCTTCTTTGTACAGTTTCACTGGGGTCTTAAGTTCTTGGCATCAGGCAGTTTTCAAAGAATTAGGGGGAAGTTACTCATGAAGAAGCAGCCACCCCAGACAGCTCTCTGGGAAATGGGGAGAGTCAGTGCCTTCGTGGTTTCTTGTACTAATCTAGGATTTATTAAAGCCCATGAAGCAAGCAGCAGAAAGGGTTTTTATAATGAGATGTTTTGCAAACCGAGTCATCAGTGTTTCAATAGAAGGGAAAGTTTCTCTCAGGAAGGAGGAGGCAGGCCCCAGGGAGGCCAAGAAGAGGAAAGGGGTCCTTTTATGACTTGTCCAGAGGACTCCAGCTGACTTGTCCAGGGGACTCGTCCAGGGGACTCCCCATTCCTTTCAGAGTTCCCCTCCCCTTCCGGGGGACAGGTTTTGATTTGCAGTTTGGAGGAACTGGACTTGATGATATAGTTGCCGTCAAGATTCCAACTCATGGCGACCCCATGTGTGTTAGATTAGAACTGTTCCATAGGGTTTTCAATGGCTGATTTTTCAGAACTAGATCGCCAGGCACCTCTTGGTGGACTTAACTGCCAACCTTTCCGTTAGCAGCCAAGCGTGTTAACTGTTTCCACCACCCAGGGACTAACAGTGTGTATGGTATGATGTGGTCTGCGAGCTCTGCCAGAGGCTGATGCCAAATACAGGTGGACTTCACTTTGTAGGGCTGACTCATTCTGCAAGAATTATATGAAAATTGTTTTAGATCTCCAAAGATTGTTAAAGAAGCCCTACTTAAAATCTGTTGTAAATCTAAATATGCTTCTCAAAGGTAAGTAACCACTTCTGAAAACATTCCTCTTGTCCCTCTGAATTTTCATTTATGTTCTTTGCTCCTGGAGTGTTCAGGAAGTTGTAAATGTCGTCGTTTAGAATAATCAGCTGGTGCTACCCACCTGATCTCCCAGAGTGTTATCTCAAACAGATTGATTGCCCTGTAAAACAAAACAAAACAAACAAAAAAACAATAATTCTACAGCTTCTTTAGAATTTTACAGTAGTTACTTTATTTTACCAAAAATAAAAAAATCTTGAATTTCCAAACACATTGGAAGACCACATTACCTGTCCCAGCACAGCTTTGGCTGAAGTGTTAATGAAGGGCCAGCCCTGGGCATAGTTTATATTGATTTTCAGTGGTTAGATTAATGCACAAGACTTGTCAGGAGAGGATTCTGTGCAATGCCCTGGTGGAGCATCCCTGAGGGTGAGGCCCCGCCCGTCAGACGTCAGTCCCAAACGGCAGCGACGAGCCCCAGAAGGGATGTTGTTTTTGTTGTGTTAGCCGCTATTGAGTTGGCCCTTGACTCATGGCAACTCCATGCACAACAGAACAAAATGCTGCCGGTCCTGCACCATCCCCATGATCGGTTGCGGATCAGACCATTGTGATCCACAGGATTTTCATTGGCTGATTCACAGAAGTAGATTGCCAGGACTTCCTTCCTAGTGTGTCTTAGTCTGGAAGTTCCACTGAAACCTGTTCAGCATCATAGCAACATGCAAGCCTCCACTGACAGATAGGTGGTGGTTGCACATAAGGTACATTGATCAGAATTAAACTCAGGTCTCCTGCATGGAAGGTGAGAATTTTACCACTGAACCACCACTGCTGCCATTCCAAAGAGAGATAGGGGTAATGAATACAGTCAGGACTCAGTACAGAGAAAAGTCTGGAATGGTGAAGGAAAGCTTCACAAAGAAGAAAGTAGTAAACCAGTAAATTCCATGAGTGTCAGAGTAGAAGTGTGCTCCACAAAGTTTTGAATGGCTGATTATCAGAAGGAGATCCCCAGGCCTTCTTCTGAGCACATCCAAGTGGACTCAAACCTCCAACCTTTCCGTTAGCAGCTGAGCACATTCACTGTTCGTATGACCCAGGGACTCTAAAAGCTTTACAGAGGAGGGTTTTTTAATGAGAAATTTGAGCAGGACCTTGAGGGAAGATCAGGGTTTGGATATGCAGAGTCCAGTAGGAAGAGCATTTCATCCCAGGAGGAACAGAGGAGTAGCTGCTCAGAAGTCCAAGGATGACAGGGACCTTTGGGGACAGAATGGACCAGTCTGGCAGGGCTTCTGGAAAGGAGAAGAGTGTAGGTCCTGGAAAAGTTCTGAAACAAATTATGAATGAAAGTTTTGTAAACACTTAAAGGAGAACAATGATCTTTAGGAATCAATCATGAGTTCACTAAGAATGACTCATTTCCTGTTTTTTATAAGGTTACTAGACTGGTAAACTAGATGGTGTTGTCAAAGGAATCCTTGCGATTGGCTGGAATTTGGTCTTTTCTAACCTAAAGTTTCTATAATCCTGTGCAGAAGTATAATAGATACCAGTGTGTATCTGATTTCAGTAGGGCACCTGACAGAGACTCTGCAATATTCTTGGTGTGAGTACAATGTGTATAATTTCACTTTCATCCTCAAAGAGAGCTGATGACAGATTGATGGCAGGATAGACGACAGCGCCCAGTACTACTGCAGGACTCTATGAGTGGCCCATTTCTTCTGTCCATCTTCATTGATGTTTACCAATGACGTAAGGAAACATACACAGGATTATCAGAGTATTGGATAATATGAAACCGGAAGGGCTAGAATGATGGACAAAAACAACTGGCTGAAGTATAATAAGTATTAATGTAAAATCCCATATCTAGGAACAAGAAATCAACTTCCTAAGAAGCAGATGGCAAAATATATTTTAACTACTGTTCATGTGAAGAGACCTAGAGCTTTTAGCATATCACAATATGACCTAACTTGCCAAAAAAGTCTGTATCTAATAAATATATGGTATCTACATATTCTTTTGCGCCACCCGTCAGTTTGTTGTACTGTGGTGGCTTGTATGTTGCCGTGATGCTGGAAGCTATGCCACTAGTGTTTCAAATGCCAGCAGGGTCACCCATGGTGGACAGGTTTCAGCGGAGCTTCCAGACTAAGACAGACTAGGAAGAAAGGCCTGGTGATCTACTTCTGAAAATTAGCCAATGAAAACCCTATGGATCACAACAGAGACTGTCCAATATAGTACTGGAAGATGAGCCCCTAGACTGACAGGCACTCAAAATACACAGCAGCTGCAACTATGGACTTGAGTATACTGATGATCATGAAGATGGCACAAGACGGGGCAATGTTTTGTTCTGTTATACGTAAGGTTGCCATGAGTCAGAGCTGACTTGGCAGCAACTGACAACAACAACATATTATATTTCACCCCTGAATCAGTGTCAGGCCCTGGCGTGGGCAGTGAACAAACCATGAAGACCAAGACACACTTAGTTCCTGACCTCACACAGTAGGAAGAGAAGCAAACACATAAAATCATTGAACAAATGAAAGTTGAAAGGAGAGTGATGAGGACCCACTTTCATGGGGCGGTTGGGCAGGCCTCTCTCTGTGAGGAAGCGGCATTCAAGCTGAAGGGGGAGGAGGCTCAGGGAGCAGGAAGTTCCAAACAGAACAGTGACTGCCCTGGCCCTGAATCTGTTAAGAACTTGATGTATTTGGAAACAAAAAGAAGACCAGCGAGACTTGTCCAACATCCACTCTTCTATTCTTCTAAGATAATGGAGGTTCTCTACCCGGGGCTACCAGCTGCACTGCATTTCCCAGCCTCCCTTGCAGTTGGATGTGGCCTTGGGATTGAGTTCTCACTAGTGGGATGCTAACAGAAGTGATCTGAGTTGGAAGCTGGTCCCTTTAGAAGTGGGTACACCTCCTACCCACCCTCTTTCCTTTTTTTCTGGCTACATCCGGGACTTGGCAGCAATCCAGCTTGGACCAGAACATCTGTGGAGTGGTAGAGCCCTCAACTGGAAGGGGTCTGGGTCCCTAAATGACTGCAGAGAGCAGAGCGACTTGCTAACCTGGATTACTCACCTCAGACAGTTACTTGAAAGAGAAAAAGCGTTCTACGTTCTTTCAGGAGTCCCTGGGTGGTATAAATGGTTAACGAGTTCTGCTGTTAATTGAAAGACTGGTGATTTGAGTCTACCAGAGGCTCCTTGAAGAAATGCCTAGTGATCTGCTTTCAAAAAATTAACCATTGAAAACCCTATGGAGCACAGTTGTACTCTGACACACATTGGGTCGCCATGAGTCAGAAATGACTCGACAGCAACTGGTTTTTCAACTGGTGTGTTCTTTCAGCCACTAAATTCTTGTTACATCTCTTACCTAACATAACTGTAGAAACAAACGATATCCTCACTCCACCAATCAGTCCACATTTAGCATGTTGTGTTTAGTTCAGAGGGTCACATTTTTTTTAACAGACATTGACAATTTGAAACATGTCCAGGGAAAGGTTATGACGGGACATTTAGGAATCTGAAAACCAAGTCAATGAACATCTGTTAAAGACACTAAGATTTTTAGTCTGGAAAACAGATTTCTTAGGGGTGACATGATAGCTGTCTTCAAACATCGAGGAAGAAGAGTTAAGCTGCATTAGGCCAGCTCCAATCAGACCTATGGATGGTTGGAATTCATGAGGCAGTTTTTGATTCATTATAGGAAAGAAGTTTCATACAATTAGGAGTGATTAGAAAAAGGCTAAGGAGTACCTGGGTGGCAAAAATGGGTAAGTGGTGGGCTACTCACCAAAAGGTTGGTGGTTTGAATCCACCCAGAGGTACCTCAGAAGACAGGCCTGGTGATCTGCTTCTGAAAGGTCACAGCCTTGAAATCCCTATGGAGCAGTTCTTCTCTGCTACACATGGGATTGCCATGAGTGGAAAACAACTTGATGGCAACTGGTTTGGCTTTTTGTTTTTTTTTAAAAAGGTTGGACTGCTTTGAGTAACAGAGGCTTCTCCCTGCCCGCCAACCCATGTTAAAGCAGAGACTAGCTGCCACTCATGAGGAAACAATGAGAGGTAATTCTAGCTTCAATGTGGAGATTCTAGGACTTTAGATAGGACATGCGGTAAATAAAGCGAGTTGAAGCCAGGTCATAATGGGAATTGTGAGTCAGTTTGGATTTAATCCTGGAGCCAAGAGGAATCTTGAAGGTCTCTGAGCAGAGTAGCAACACAATCAAAGCCATCTTCTAGGAACACCGCTCTGGCCAGTAGAGGGGCAAACATGCATTTCCTGAACCAGAAACAATCTCGGGAAAGCCAGGGGTAGAAAATATTGATTTTCTTTACAAAAAACAACCAAATCCCTTGCTGTCAAGTCAATTCTGACTCACAGCAACCCTATAGGACAGAGTAGAACCACCCAGTAGGGTTTCCTAGGCCTTAATCTTTACGGAAGCAGACTGCCACATCTTTCTCCTGTGGGGCAGCTGGTGGGTTCAAACCGCTGACCTTTCAGTTACCAGCTGAGTGCGTAACCACTGTGCCACCAGGACTCCTTTTCTTTATTCTTGATATAATCCAAGATATAATTATGAGCTAGTATTTTTTTTAACTTATCTTCCAAGATGAACAATTCCTTTATTCCAAGGAACTCAAGGTACTTAACCCCGAGTCTCATTCAGGCTTGTCACATATCTGAATAGCTATGTCAGGGCAAGACTGTTAAGCCTCCTTTCTCAGATAAGAAGAAGGACTCACAAAGTGGGGAACTGAGCTGTTCAAGGTCACAGTGAGTCAGTGGCAGGGCCGGCTCCTTGACTGAGGTCTCCCGATTCTCAAGCCTGCACACTGCTTGGAGCCTGTGCTAAGGGAGCCCTCAACCAGGAAAGTCTCCCACGGACCAGAAAAACCAACCTGTACTAACATCTCAGCGAGAGCTGGAAATTACCCCAGAGACATTTAAAGTTCAACCAAGTTCATTTTACAGTTGAGGAAACTGAGGTCACATGGTTAAATGCTGATCCAGGACTTGAACCAAGTTCCCAGGATTCCTTGCACTAGAGCTTACCATCCCATCTGCTGCTCAAATGGTGGAACACCCACCCCTCCCACACCCACCCAGCCACCCTCCCTCTGTGCTTAAAGCATCGCCTGGAACCAACTGGGCCATCACCACCAATTTCACTTGTCTGGAAATATCAAGATTGATACTGGCTTTGGCCACCAAAGAGAGGAAATATTCTGCAAGCCTTGAAAATGCACAGCTGAGGGGGGGGAGGCAGGGAGAGTTGTTTGAGCCTTGTACTACAAAGTCAAAAGGGAAAACATGTGTTTCCCATTTGTCTTGGGATGGGAAAGAAAAACTTTTCCTTTCACTTAATCTTGGTTTAAACAAACAGAGAGACTGCCCTTTTCGTAAACTCGCTGAACGTCAGATATTGTTCACTAGCATGGCATCAGCTTACTAAGCCACTGCGGGGCCACTTTCCTCACGTAATCCCCTCCATTAAAAGGTACTTCAGCTTGAAGACGGACGATTCCAATCATACACATTTCCTCTGATGATTGGACAAGCGTCAACCGTCGGAGTCGCGTTTCAAAATCTAAAACCTCTGGTTTCAGCCAGAGGGCCCAGGCGATGGGCTTCAAGTCATGACTCAGGAGTTTGTGAGTGAAAACAAGCACATCAAGTGATGTAAGAAAATTCCCCGGCTCCCCATCCCCGGGGAATTCGGGGTCGGGGGGTGTCCTGGGTGCTGAGTCGCCCGCCTCCCACCAGGGCAGGCAGCGTCAGCGCCTGACAAAGGAAGTATTCAGTTACAATGACTTTCCTGTTGGCCCGTGTGCTCAGATAATTGCTTCTGAATGTGTGTGAGAACCTCCTAAAGTAAACCAAGGAACTGAGGGGCCAGATCTGGGCTGAAGGGAAGTGGGGCGGGGTGGGGGGGGGGCGGTGCTGGCAAGTGATGCAAGTCTTCCTTTGAAGTCACTTTGTTTGTGAAAAGTCTGCTGTCCTCTCAGAAGGAAACTCCGAAGGAATGAGCTTTCTGTGCTTGTGGGGTTGAGGGCTATTGTTTTTGGCCCCAGTGTTCACCTCAAGCCCCAGCTAGGACATGCACAAATCCGCTAACAACAGCCTAACAAGAAATTGCTCACCTCTCCTTGCATCAGGGGACTTTTACTCAGGCTGCTTCTGAATGCCTCATTGTCTAACAGGGCAGGAAGTTTGCTCTCAATGTAAATGAGGACTCTTTTTTTTTCCCCCTTACCTTGGAAGATTTCTACAGCGGCTGCCTGCAGTCCCCAGTCTGGCTTGCTGAAGGTTGCCTCAGAGCTTGTTCATGTCCTTCCATGTTCCATGAGAGAAGAAGGGCAGCTGTATCCCAGCCATGGGCTGCCCAGCTTCCTTCTCGGAGGGAACTTTTCCTCAGGCTTTTCCCTGGAGACGACACTGGGCGATGGGCTAATGGCCACCCAGGGACAGGGAAGGTTGGATTTTCTGGAAAGGGCTGGATTTTCTCTTTTCAGTCTCTTCATTCTGATCTGGACCTAAGTTTATTTATCACACACACACACACAAACACACACACACACACACACACAGAAGACCCATCCCCAAACCTTATGATGTTCTTTTCTTAGGATACATCACATGGTGATCAGTTGCACTTGGAGCATCAAGCTAGGACTTGAAGTAAAAATGTGTCAGACCAACCAGCATCAGCAAGAAGAGGCCTGATTCAGAACCATGACCTCCCTCCGTCTGAGCAGATCCCTGAGGAACATAAAAACATCGAGAAGAAGACTTCCTCCTCCCCAATCTCACTCCAGTCTTGCTTGACAATGGGAGCAGTGGTGGTTCAGTGGTGGGATTCTCACCTTCCGTTCGGGAGACCTGGGTTTGATTCCCAGGCAATGCACCTGAAACACAGCCACCACCCATCTATCACTGGAGGCTTGTGTGTTGCTATGAAGCTGAGCAGGCTTCAGTGGAGCTTCCAGACTAAGACAGACTAGGAAAAAAAGCCCTAGTGATCTACTTCTAAAAATCAGCCAGTGAAAACCCTATGGTTGCACAACTTGAAGAATGTAACCAATGTCACTAAATTGTACGTGTAGAAACTGTTGAATTGATGTATGTTTTTCTGTGTCTATTCGTAACAACATCAACAAAATAAAAAAGAAAAGCCTATGGATCACAGTGGCCTGATCCCGTTATACATGGGGACACCATGAGTCGGGGGCCAACTCTAGGCAGCTAACAACAACTCTCTTGACAAAGCTCCAAAAGGCACAAGAAGGACCCTGTCAACCTTCTGTGATGCCCCCAGTCAAGAGACTGGGTGAAGAGACCCTCAGAGAGAAACAGTTCACAGATTTAACTGCTTTAGTTAGAGGAGCTGGATAAGGATGATGAAGAGGTCAATGACAGGGACACTGCCCTCGTAGGAGGAGGAAGCCCTAGTTTTTTTGGTTCTGTATCTCTTACACATCCAAAAAGAAATCAATAATGGGTTTAAAAGAAATGACAAAAATCAGGCACTGTGCACGGGACCTAGGTCCCATGTTAAGTACCGTTGCTACCATCTGCTACATTCGGCTTCATCATCAACATACTTCCAAGGTGCACGGTGATACCTGCCAGCATGTATGCTAAAGATTTTTTATGAGTTTAAAATGACTAACAAATTGCTGAGTTTTGTATTTATATAAATTTTATATTGCTGAGTTTTATATACCTGTGTATACCTGTATGGAGTCCCTAGGTGGTGCAAACAACCTGCTTGGCCACTGACTGAAAGGTTGGAGGTTGGAGTCCACCCAGAGGCACCTCAGAGAAAAAGCCAGGCGAGCCTCTGAGGAAAATCAGTCATTGAAAACCTTGTGGAGCACAGACGTATTCTGACACACATGGGGTCACCATGAGTCAGAATCAATTTGAGGGCAACTGGAAATATACATGTGCATACAGGTGTGTATACAAGTGTGCACACGTATATAGTGTGTATATTTGTGTGTGTGTTTGCATTTGTACCAGGTCAGGTACAATTAAGAAAGGAGTATCACCCTCACTCCTGGCCAGAAATTCTCAAACCTGATCACCTGGAGATCTTCATCAACAGCACATGACACCTCTTGTGTCCCCCAGTTAGAGCTGGGCTGGGTGGGTCTTGGGCGCAGATATCTTTGAAGCTCCTCAAGTGGTTTTAATGGGCGGTTTCCAGTGAACTAGGCCAGGCCTCTAATGCAGCTTCCCTCCCCGGTCCACAAGATTGAGCCTCACTTGCTAACTCCTTATATAACATCCCCCTTCCTTGGGCCCTGGCCCGTCTCTTTTCTCCCTGTTCCCATCCCCTGGCTGCTGGCCTCGGCCCCTTCTGAATCTGGGGTCTTGCCTTCGCTGGTTTCCTGCCTTTTGACTCTGGAATCTCTCACTGTCTCAAGTGAGGGCTTTCCCTCAAGCACTGGCCTCTGTGGATACCCACTCTCTGGAGTAAGTCAATGAAGAGAAGGGATTCAAAAGACAAAAAGAGAGAGAACAACTTGAGCAGGGTGAGGTTCTGGCAATGGTGGAAAGAAGGACAACCAAACTTTCAATTGTCCACAGAGTTACACATGGGTGATCGAGAATGTTATTCCCATTTCACAAACTGGAGGAACTGAGACCACGTCCCCAGGTGGTCCCTGTCTGAGCAGGAGTTAGAGCTTCAAGTCTGCATCTTAGACTTCTACCACCATCTGTCAGTCTGTCGTACTGTGGTGGCTTGCATGTTGCTATGATGCCAGAAACCATGCCACTAGTATTTCAAATACCAGCAGGGTTACCTATGGTGGCCAGGTTTCAGTGGAGCTTCCAGACTAAGATAGACTAGGAAGAATGACCTGGCAATCTACTTCCAAAAATTAGCCAATGAGAACCTTATGGATCACAGCAGAATATTGTTGGACTTGCTTGCTTTGGACACGTCATCAGGAGGGATCAATCACTGGAGGAGGACACAATGTTTGGTGAAGTAGAGGGCCAACGACTGCATGGGGGACCCTTGGTCAGATGGATTGGCACAATAGCTGCAATGATGGACTTGAACATGCCAGCAATTGTGAGGATAATGTGGTACTGGGCAACAATTTGTTCTGTTGTACGTAAAGTTGCCATGAGTTGGAGTCTATCTACCTATCTACCTACCTATCTACTACCTACCTACCTATCTATCTATCAAGACCCCTGAGCCCTAGGGCCCCTGTAAATGATAAAACTTGGTTGCCTCTGAAAGCAGAGCATAGAAATTTGTAAGGGATTTAAAAATCCTCCAATCTGTGAATATTACCATGGCAAAAATAGTTTTCCCTAAAATTGCCAAAAGTATAATTTAATATTTTAAGTCACTCCTTTGTATTTAATAAAAATGACCTGTGTTTGTAACAAATATGGTCCTTCTTACCCAATGAAGTGGGAAACCCCATACTGCTCAGCTGGGCCCTTCCTCAGTGAATCCACATCCCGGCTTCAAAGGGCTCAGTCCAAAGATATCCTGAGCAAAGGTACTACATGCAGGAGCCTTTGGGGCCTGGAGCCTCACACAGAGCTTGGCATATCATTGATGCTCAGCAAACTTATAATGGAGCAGAATATCAAGTCTGCAGCTTCAGGGTGCATCCCCAACCTAATTTGATTCTGGAAATTCAAACGACTGGATTGAGAAAAAGATGGCCTGGTGATTACAAAACCCCTCTCAGAGAACACAGCAGTGGCAGAGCTAGCCAAGGAGATGCCGAGATCGGCAGATGTGCAGTGTCCTCCGGGAACAGCCTCAGTGTCACTGCAGAAATAGGACCCAGGGCCTTCCTTTCCAGAGAGAAAGCCACGTAGTTGATGGGTTTATTATAACCCAAGAATCCTCTGGGCTTTTTGTTTGTTTAAATATTTTATTGTGTTTTTGGTGAAAGTTTATACCACAAACTAGGTTCCCATTTGACAATTTATACACAAATTATCCAGGGACATTAGTTAAATTTTTCACAATGTGTCAACATTCTCTTCAATTTTGTTCTGGTTGTTCCGTTTCCACTACTCTAGTTTCCCTGCCTCCCTTATCTTCTCATCTTTGCTTTAGAGTAATTGTTGAGTAATTTTGGTCTCATCGCATATAGATGGTTTTTTTAACGGAGCGCTGTACTCATGGGTAATATCCTTTATTTTGTGTGCCAATCTGTTATTTGCTGAAAGATGATTTCAGGGGATAGTTTCAATTCAAGGTTTAAAGAGTATCTCAGGGAGTCCTCTAGTCTCAACTGGTCCAGTAAGACTGGATTTTTTTAAGAATTTGAGTTCCGTTCTGCATTTTTCTCCCATTCTATCAGGGTCCATCTATTGTGGCCCTGATCAGAATGGTCAGCAGTGATAGCCAGCCACCATCTAATTCTTCTGATCTCAGGATAGATGAGACTGTGGCTCACATAGGCTATTAGCCTCGTAGACTAGTTTCTTCTCTGAGACTTTGGTTTCCTTTGTGGCTTTTTTTTTATTGTGGTAAATATATATGTAACACGACATTTGCCACTTCAACATTCTTCATGTGTACAATTCAGTAACATTGTTTATCATGTTGTTCACCATGATCATTATCCATTCTCAAATTTTTCCATCACCCTTGACAGAAGCTCAGTGTCCCCTAAGCATCGAGTCTCCCTTTTCCCCTTCCTCCCACCCACCCCTGGTAACCACTAATAAACTTTGGGCTCTATGCAATTGCCTATTCTAGATATTTTATGTAAGTGAGATGATGCAATATTTGTCCTTTAGTGACTGACTGATTTTGCTCAGTATGACGTTTTCAAGGTTCATCCATGTTGTGTCATATCTCAGGACTTCTTTTCTCTTTATGGCTGAATAATATTCCATTGTATTTATGTACCACATTTTGTTTATCCATTCATCTGTTAATGGTCCTTTAAGCAGTTTCTATGTTTTGGCTATTGTGAATAGTGCTGCACTGAACACTGGTGGACATGTGTTTTTATTTATAATCTATATTTTAGATTATCAGTGGTGGACTAAGAAGGTTTTTTAATCTATGTAGATGCCCAAGTGTTCCAAATTCTCACTTGGCTGTTCTGTCTTGTTTAGATCCCATCTTGCCCATCTTACCTCCCTTTGAGCTTGTTTGTGGAGGGAGCACACTGAACACTGTTGATTTATGATATATTTTTTTATTACACTAGTATTTGTGTATTTTTAGTTAATAATTTGTTCTAGCATCTGGTAGGACAGGCCTTTCCCACCCTCACGGCACCCCTTTTTTTTATAGAATTGTCTTTGTCATTTTCTGGTATTCCTTAAATCTGGATTTATTTATTTTAAAAAATTAATCAGTGAATCCTGTTGGGGTATTGATGGACATTATAATGAATTTGCAAATTGATCCAGGGCTAAAGAAATACTCTAAATTTAATTTTCCCATTTAGCAACACCTATTTTATTCGAATCTGTTTTTAAATTTCCCAATGAAATGGTGTCCTTTTCTTTATCAGGATCCCCCGCACCCTGAGTTTATTGCTAAGTGGTTAACAGCTTCTGTTACTACTGTGAATGGTATGTCTTTATTATGGTTTTCATTTGCTCACTGGTATAGAAGAATATCTTTGACCTTGGTGTGCTTATCTCGCATCCAGTCATTTTAAAAATACTTGTATTAATTCCAGCAGTTTTTAGCTGATCCTTTTAGATTTGTTTAGTGTGCAATCACAGTGTGGCCAAGAATGATGTTCTGTGTTGACTTGAATCCAGGGAGGGGGTGGTCCAAAGTGCTCGCCTCTGACCAGGCTGACCTACAATTTGGGGTCCAGCTCAGGAACCATATTTCAAGAGTACATTGAAAAACTAGTTTGTGTCCTGACAAATGTGAGCACTTAGTGCAGGGTCTTTCACCCATGTGATATAAAGAATAGTTCTAAGAACTATGTTCAGCTTAGATACAGAAGGCCTTTGGAGGAGTATAACGTCTGCCTTCACATAGTTACAGAGCTCTCGTGGGGAAGAAGGAAGATACCCAATCTGTATTTTTCCAGAGGGAAGTGGATTTTGGCTCAAAGACCCAAGGATCTTTGCATCGAGGCTGTCTAACAAGAGCCATCTACCTGCAGCAGTAGCAGGTTACCTCATCCTTCACTCATTTGACAAATGTGTCATGAGGCCTATTGTGTGCCAGGCAGAAGCACCTGCCAAATGTTGGGGCGATGACAGCCCTGACCTTTGGGAAGCTTACAGTCTAGTAGGCCCAGGCAGGTCGGGGAGGGGAGGACATTTTTCAACATGCTATAGAGGAGGTTCTTGGTGGACAAGGAGGTCGACGAGATGTCCACTGTGTCTTCTCAGAGCTAAGGTACTATGCATGGTTTTTCTAATCTTTGAGAGATCACATGTAAAGGAAAATGTGTGTGTGTGTCTGTGTGTGTGTGTGTGTGTGTGTGTGTGTGTGAGAGAGAGAGAGAGAGAGAGAGAAATTAATAACCATTTTTTGAACAGATTTAAATGAACACAGAGGAGCCTTCCTTGGCAGGAAACACACAAAAAGTTAGTCTCCCTCCACCCTTCTGCACGGCCGACCTGCAGAGGAAAAACTTTCTCTTCACAAGTCTGAGACTCCACTCTCCTGCTTCCCATTACAGCATTCCCGGGGTTGCCCCACCCTGAGTAGCAAATGCTCAACCACCAAAACAGTCCAGACACACAATGGCTGCTCAGGCCTGAGCCACCCAAGCAGGGAAACCAATCCCACCCCAAAATCCCAGCAGAGAAAACCGCCTGGCCCTTCGGTGTTTCCCCTTCTGCCCAGGACACCCAGCCAGGGAAAGCAAAGCAAGAAGCTTGACATCTAGTGTTTTCAGCGGAACCGGGCCCGGGGGTGGAAGGGAGAGGCCTCCGCTTCTCTCAGCAGCTGCTCCTCCTTCGTGAGACCAAACAAAGCCGCTGCCAGGGAAGTTAATCTGCCCTGAGATGAGAACCACTCCCTGAGGTGCAGGGGGAGGGGCGGGCCCAGGGCCCAGTCTGGCCCAGGAAGACGGGCCTGCTGAGTCCACACCCAGCCAAGGTAAACCTTGTATCCGTGATGGCCCAGGAGCCAGCGGGTCTGTTCCTCCAGGAAAAGATCCTCCCACCCCCTTGCTTGAATGCTGCCCTTTGACCATAGGAGCAGATAAATACATTTTAAAAGATCTGTCGAAGGTGCTGGGGAACACCTGGTACTTAACATTAAGGAGATCTCTTAAAACAAAAGACTCCATTTGGCAGTGGTCACAGTGTTCCCTCCCCCACTGTCCACCCTTTCCCTGCTTCCCAGCACATGGGCACATACCCTCACACACATACACACAAGTATGCATATACACAAATGTGCACACATTCACACACACACTCTCACACATTATGCACACACTCATACACAAGTGTTCACATATTCACCTCTATACACTCGCATCCTCACATACACACATCCTCATGCACATCTCCACATATGTACGCACACATCCTCACACCCACGTATGCACACATGCATCATGCATATGCACAGTTCACCCTCACACACACATTCTCACAGGTACATGTATGCACAACTGTGCACACATTCACCTTCACATACATCCTCACATACAAGTACACACTCAAACATGTATGCATGCATCCTCATACATGTATGCCCACATGCATCATGTACATATACACATGTGTGCACTCATTCACCCTCACACACGCCCTTACACATGTGCACATATATATATACACAAGTGTGCACATGTTCACCTTCACATACACATCCTTACACACGCACATATATACACAAATGTGCATGCATTCACCCTCATGCACACAAATACACACCCTCACACATTTATGCATACATCCTCACACACACATGCACATATACACACGTGCACACATTCACCCCCCCACATCCTCACACACATATGCACACACACAGCATGCACATATACGCTAGTGTGCACACACACATCCTCACACACACCTATGTACACACATTCGCACAAGCACACACATGTCCTCACACACATACACACATGCATTCTCACACACACCCACACAAACATATAGTGTACACACACATCCTTACACAAACATACACCCTCACACATGATACACATCCATCCTCGCACACACACACCCCTTTTGTGCAGGTGCGTCTCCCAGAGTTAATTCAACCCTCTCCTGCATCATGGCCAGTGACTTCCTTTCTGGGTCAGGTTTCAGTTTGAAGCTCATAGCCTGGGACCCAGGTTGGCAAATGGCTGATAGCAAAGCCCCAGACTGTGAAGCATGCACAGACCAGGTGGGCATTCTCCTGCCAGCCACCTGCCACAGAAAGGGTAGGGGCTTTGCAGTTGGACTAAGATGGCCCCCCTCAGTAGCTCAGTGACCTTGGACATGTTCTCCAACCTCTCGGAGTCTCGTCCCAAAAAGGGGGATAATAACACCTACTTCATGGGGTTGGGCAGATTGAGATAAGGTAGGTGAAGTGGCTGCACCTGGTAGGTGTTCTAGAGCGATTCAGCCTCCTCTCATTCTGCTGTCAGTCACCAGGTCTCCATTTTCCAGGGCTTCAGGCATGTGAGGGATGGGACTCATGAAATACAAGTGTGAAATACTAAAGGCAGTTCGTGTTGTTGTTGTAAAAAGCAATATTTTATAAGGTGGCCGGTTCTCTTGGCCTCCCTTTGTGAAGCTTGGCTGGCTGAAACATTTCCAGGGATCTTCTGCGAAAGTTGCTGTGGCAGGGTGATTTTGAAGGTAATGGGAAAGACGTGGCTTTTCATCTATAAAGTAATGACAGCCAGTTGGGGGAAAGCAGAGGAAAGAGAAGCTACAGGGAAAGAGAGCCAAAGAGACATAACCTGACAAGCTCCCCAGGCTGTTGCCCGAAACATCTGGAAAGGCGCTAATGGCATGAAAGAAAAGAGAATGCAGCCAACCCATCTTCTGGCATGAGCTCTGAGAGCCGCCTGAGGGAGCCAGAGCAGACGCTTTGGGACTTTTCCCCAGAATGATCGCACTTCCTCCTGAAGTGGGCCTGGCGCCTGGTGGCCCAATGATGGTCGCAGTTCTCTTCCCACCAACCACCACTGGGCCTTGGTGTCTCCCACTGTAAATGGGAGGTTCAGTGACAATGAACAAACCCATCTTTCTGGGGAAATAATAAAAATAGAATTTTGTGAGTACCAGACACTTGCTGAGCTCTGTACATGCATTGTCTAGTTTAATCCTTAAAACAACTCGGCTTGTACATCAATGTTCATGGCAGCACTATCCAAAATAGCCAAAAGGTGGAAATAGCCGAAGTGTCCGTCAACAGATGAATGGATAAATAAAATGCGGTCTTCCCTATTCATTCTTTGTCCAACTTGTACATGCACATGGGGCGACTGAAAACACCATGGCTTGGGTCGGTCACACCTTAGTTCTTAAAGTGACATTTTTGCTTTTTAACACTTTAAAAAGATCTTTTGCAGCAGATTTTTCCAATGCAATGCGTCATGTGATTTCTTCTCTTTTTTCCCTCTTTTTTTTTTTTTTTTTAATCGTACTTCAGGTGAAGGTTTACAGAACAAACATTTTCTCATTAAACAGTAGTACACATACTGTTTTATGACATTGGTTAATCATTTGGTTTCTTGACTGCTACTTCCATGGATGTTGACTGTGGATCCAAGTAAAATGAAAACCTTGACAACCTCAATCTTTTCTCCGTTTATCATGATGTTGCTTATTGGCTCAGTTGTGAGGATTTTCATTTTCTTTATGTTGAGGTGTAATCCATACTGAAGGCTGTGATCTTTGATCTTCATCAGTAAGTGCTTCAAGTCCTCTTTGCTTTTAGGTTTTTTAATGAAATATTCCTCGGCCATAAAGAGAAATGAAGTCCCTCAAACAATAGTTTAGCTTAACAAATAAAAAATGTCTGCCTTGACCATTATGCTCTTTTAAGAACTACCTATATAGGATCAAAGTGACAACAGCAACTTGGAAGATTAGATAGGAACCTTAGGGAGCAGTGAGTTTATGTTGATGGGGGAGGAACAACTCAGAAAAGGAGGGTGAGAATGGTTGCACAACTCGAAGAATGTAATCAATGTCAGTAAATGGTTCATGTACAAATGGTTAAACTGGTGTATGTTTTGCTGCGCATATTCTCAGCAACAACAACAAAATAAAATTTAAAAAGAGAGAAATGAAATCGTGATACATGCTGCAACCCGGAAAAACCTGGAGGGCATTATGCTGAGTGAGAAAAAAAAGGACAAATATTGTGTGATGCCACTTATAGGAAATATCTAGAATAGTTAAGTGTATAGAGACAAAAGTTGATTGGTGGTTACCGGGGCAGGCAAGCAGGAAAGGAAAAGGGGGACTCGATGCTCAGGGGACACTGAGCTTCTGTTAAAGGTGATGGGAAAATCTGGGAATTGATAAGGGTGACGGTTGAACAACATGATGAACGTAATGGCACTGAAATGTACATGTGAAAATTGTTGAAACGGCAAATGTGTTATACATACATATTTACCACAATAAAAAAGATAAAATACGCTACTTGGGAGGTGGCCATTATGATGCCCGTTTTACAGATTGGTACCTGCTCAGAGAGAGTGTGAGACTTGCCTAAGATCACGGAGCCAGCAAGGGGAAAGAGTGAGGATTTGAACCCAGAGCCACTCGACTCCTGTCCTGTGCTGTCCTCCGGAGGATGGACAAGTGGTTCGCCATCTGGTCCTCCCCCACACTCAGGGAGCCAGAGCCTCCCAGGACTGTGTGGCCGGAAACTGCCGCCTGCATGACCTCAGCCAACCTCCTCGATTCACAGATGGGGAAAGTGAGAAGAACGAAACAAGGCCAGCAACCGGCCCAAGGTCACATTGCATGTGGTATCCAGTCCCGTTCCCGGACTTCATGTGCCCCATTAGACAGCTGGGGGCTCCAAGGACGAGAAAACCCTTCAGGGACAACACCGGGAGGACAGCTGGAAGGTGGGGCCATGCCTGCAGGCTTTGTGACACAGCAGATGACGACAGGACTGTTACCAGGAGTCTGTTTCTACTCCATCTGGAGGCTGGGCAAGGACCGGAAAGCCGCCACCCGTTTGGTTTAGTCTCACACCGAGATGGCGTTCAAGCCCCCATGCTCGAATGCTCAGCCTGCCGGATGCACCCCTGACAGTGACATTCAGAGAGCATGACTCCGCCCAGACCCCCAAAACGTGCAGGGACATCCCACTATGCAATTTTGCAGCCTTTGTCCTGTGGACTGAGAGAGGACCATCACACACAGGCCTGCCCACCTGGAAGCGAGTCTCATGTCATTGTCTCAAAAGGGTGGCATCGTAACACAAACCACCATGGTGAAGCAGCTCCCGCATGCCAGACACTGTGCTTACCCACATTCTCTAGCTTGATCCGTACCACTCCTCTGTGAAGGCAGAATCATTATCTGCCCCCATTTTACACACAAGGACATAAGGCCCAGAGGGTTTTCACAAGGTTACCAGTTGCCTTCGAGCTGATTCCAACTCATGGCGACCCTGTGTGTGTCAGAGGAAAACTGTGCTCCATAGGGTTTTCTGTGGATGATTTCTTGGAAATAGATTGCCAGGACTTTCTTCCAAGGCACCTCTGGGTGGACTCCAATCTCCAACTTTTTGGTTAGCAGTGGAGCACATTTACCGTTTGTACCACCCAGGGACTCCTTACCAAGGTTACAAAGTTGATAATGGTGGAACCAGAATCAGATCCAGGTAGGTGTCCAATTCCTGAGCTGGGCTCCCACTGGAGGCACTGTGACATATCAGTCACCACTCCTGGCACTTCAAGTGACACCAGAATATTGTTCGAGCAGAAACTCAGCCCCCTCTTCCACATCCTGGCCATTGTCCCCCACCCCACTGTCCCCTCTGAATTGGGGAATGGTGACGGAGGTAGAGACCCAGGAGACTCCACACCCGGCCCCTCGTGCTGGCCTTCCTCCACTGTGGATGAGTCAGTTGGAATTTTTAGGCATCCCAGACTCTGGAAGCTGTGGTACCAGGAGCTGTCAGGAGGCAAGAATGTGGGGAATGTGCCCTGTGTGTGCCCGGTGCCCCCACCCCCAGCCCAAATCCACAAAGAGGTTGGCAAGGTGAATGACACAATGTTTGTCAAGGGTTTGGGAAGACAGGTGCATGCGACAACGAGGACAAAGACCAATTCTTGTCGCACGGCTGCCGGCACAGTTTCACATTCCTCCCACGCATGTCTGCCTTCCAGGCGTGGGTGCCCGTGCCCAGCCTTGTGGAAGGGCAAGACGCCACTGATAGCAAGCAAGGTGAAAAAATGTCCCAGGCTGTTAAAGGGAGGAATGTTTGACCTCTTTGCCCAGCTCTGACTCAGCCTTAGACTCCACCATCACGACACGTCACATTGATTTTGTCACTCTCCTGCTCAGACGCCTTTACACATTCCACAAGGACTTTCCAGCACCTTCTCTTTCAGGTCTCTACGGAGTGGTGAATAAGACAGTGAAAAGTCTCCACTCTTGAGGACTTTCCTTCTAGAGAGGGACCCAGGTACAAGTAAACATGTCATTACAGATTGTGGTCAGTGCTATGAAGGAAACAAACCAGGGCTGTGAGGAAGACTGTGGAGGGCAGTTTACTTTAAAATGAAACCCACAGTTTGGGGGTTCCTCAAAAAGTTAAACATAGAATTACCATATGACCCAACAATTCCACTCTTAAGTGTATACCCAAGAGACTGAAAGCAGGGAGTCAAACAGAAAACTGCACACCAATATTCATAGCAGCACTATTCACAATAGCCAAAGGTGGAAACAGTCCTATTGTCCATCAACAGATGAATGGATAAACAACGTGGTGTATCTATACAATGGAGTATTATTCAGCCATAAAGAGAAATAAAATTCTGATATACGCTGACAGGAAGGAACCTGGAAAACATTACACTGAGTGAAACAAGTTAGACACGAAAGGACAAATATTGTATGATCCTACTTATATGAATTATCTAGAATAGGCAAAGGCATAGAGAGCAAAGTAGATTAGTGGTTACCAGGGGCTGGGAGAGGGAGAAATGGGGTTATTGCTTAAGAGGTGCTGCGTTTCTGTTTCAGGTGATGAAAAAAAATTGGAAATAGATAGCAGAGATGGTTGTACAACATTGTAAAGGTAATTAATGCCACTGAATTGTACACTTAAAAATGGTTAAGATGGTAAATATCATGCTGCATATATGTTTTAATTATCTAATTTTTTGGTGAAAATATACATAGCAAAACATACACCAATTCAACAATCTCTTCATGTACTATTCAGTGACATTGATTACATTCTTCAAGTTGTACAAACATTCTTGATATCCTTTTCCAAATTATTCCCCCACTACATTAAAATGAGCTCATGGTCCCTTAAATTTCTCATCTACTATGCTTGCTGTTAGGTGCTGTTGTCAGTTTGATCCCATGTAGATAATTCTTTAAAAGAGTACAATGCTCCAGGCATTCTTTACTAATTAAGTGAAATTACTGTTTGCTTTAAAGATGGCCTCAGGGAATAGTATAGGTTTAGGGTTTAAAGATTTCCTTACAATAGTGTCAGGGGTCATCTAGCCTCAATGGCTCCAGAAAGTTGGGATTCCATGAGAATTTGAAACTCTGTTCCATGTTTTTCCCCTTTTTGATCAGGATGCTTCTGTAGGATCTTTGATCAAAACATTCAGTAATGGTAGCCAGGCACCATCCAGTTCTTCTGGTCTCATGGCAAAGGAGGCTGTTGTTCATGGAGCTATATATATTTTACCACAATAAAATTTAAAAAAAATCCAACCCTTAGAGCTGTGTGCTACCTAAATTTGTCACCTTACTGCCCACTAAGCGTGCCTCACTGCCTTAGCTGGAGGCCTTGTCTCTGTCCAGTTCCCTTCTCTCCCACCTCCACCTTTCTACAGGGTAGGAAGGGTCTGCTGCTCTGCCATCCTGGAAACTTCCATCCCCCACGTCACTGTGTCCTGAGGATACTGGATCTCTCTTCCTCCTCCTCCTCCTGCTTCCCTTCTCTCTCTCCCTCCCTCCCTCGCTCCATTGTGAGCCCCTCAGAACAGGAAGCCAAGTTATCTCATACACCAAAGCCATGAGGGAATCCCTTCAGCACGTATACCCACGACCACTGGTTTTGGTGCCAGGCACTGGGGTGATAGTAAATATTTCTTTGGGGGGATGGGCATTCCCAGACTCGTGCTGACTGTGGAAGGCTGGGAAGATGTGAGGCTCTGATCAAAGAAACCAAATTTTGAAAGACACTGTGCCAGGAGGGAGCCGGGTGGGTTCAGAAGGTCTACTTCACCCCCGTGTTGTTGCAGAAGGAGGAAAGGCTGAGGGTAAAAACCGTTTTATCAGCCTGTCTTCCAGAAGTTCAGGCCCACAAATGTTGCCTTGATTACCTATAGATATGAGCAAATGCCAGAATGCAGTGAAGGCCGTGCTGACACAGGGCACTGAAGGGAAAACACCACTGGGCTGATTATCCTGGCTTTACCTGCCATATCTGTTCTAGTTCAGCATCTCTGCTTTGCATCTTTAAAGAGCTGGATACAGAGTTACAGAATTTTAAGGCTGGAGAAGGCCTGAGAAGACCACCCACCTCTCCTCCCCCACAGATAAGTGGCCTGTCACCCTGAGAGGCTGTGACTCCCACAATCACACAGATAGTCGGGGCCCCACTGGGGCTAGACCTGCGGCTCTCACCTCCCAGATCAGCACCTTTCCCAGTTCTCCAAGCTGCCTGCTGGTTCACGCCATTTCAACGTTCGCCTCCGGTAAGCCTCACTAGTGAGAGAAGCCGGCCGTGTCTCTACCACTCCCTCTCCCTCATAGCCCTGCAAGAAAAGGAAAGGGCGATTCTATTCTAGAAGGAAGCAGAGATCGTTTTTCCCATCTCCTGGTGTCTTGCATTATCCATGCCAGGCTCCCCCCCAGGAGCATCTCATCACGCTCACACAGTGTCCCAGCGAAGTGCCATCCACCCTCTGTCAACCCTGACAAGAGGCCACTTCTCAGCTAGGGAATCTCGGCCACCATGAGGGCTGAGGTAAGTCAGAGGAGGTAGACTCTCCCCTGAGTGGCCCTCACTCTCCTCAGCTGGGGCGAAGGCAAGGGCAGAGACCAAGTGTCCCCAAAGCATCTCAACCCATTTCCTGAGACCCTCTGTAGGTGCTTTAAGGAAACCAACCAGTTGCTGTCAAGTCGATTCTGATTCACGGCAACCCCATGTGCGTCAGAGTAGAACTGCGCTTCATAGAGTTTTCATTCGCTGATTTTTCGAAAGTAGATCACCAGACCTTTCTTCTGAGGTAGCTCTGGGAGGACTTGAACTTTCATTCTTACAGTTAGCAGCTGAGTGTGTTAACTGTTTGCAGTACCCAGGGACTCTGCTTTAAGGGAAGGTAAGATGTGGAAACCAACACGTGCCAGGCTTTCTGGAACATGCTTCACATCCGTTCTGTAAGTGAGGTATTATTATCCACCTCTCCCCGACCCCCCTTTTTTAAAAACAGACTATTTTTTGGAGACCTGGTGGTGCAGTAGTTAATAGCTTGGCTGCTAACCAAAAGGCCAGCAGTTCAAATCCACCAGCCGTTCCTTGGAAACCCTATGGGGCAGTTCTACTTTGTCGTATAGAGTCTACTTTGTCGCAAAGCCTGACACTTGTTGGTTTCCATAGCTTCCCTTCCCCTAAAGCAGAGTCCCTGGGTAGTGCAATGAGTCCTATGAATCCTATGAGTCGGAATTGACTCGATGGAAACTGGTTTTTTTTTTTTTTTTTGAGCAGTTTTAGGTTTGCAGAAAAATTATGCAGAAAGTACAGAAAAACAGTTACCATCAAGTCTATTTCAGCTCATGGCGACTCCATGTGTGTCAGAGTAGAACTATGCTCTGTAGGGTTTTTAATGGCTGGGTTTTTGAAAGTAGATTGCCACGTCTTTCTTCTAAGGCACCTCTGGGTAGACTTGAACCTCCAACTTTTCAGTTAGTAGCCAAGTGCATTAGCCATTTTACCACCCAAGGACTCCAGAAAGGACAGAGCATTCCCACATACCCACCCCCCTGCACACTATTTCTCCTATTAACATCTTGCATTCCTGTGATTTGTTTATTATAATTGATGAACCAATATTGGTACATTACTGGTAACTGAAGTCCATAGTTTACATTGGGGTTCACTCTTTGTGCTGTCCAGCCCTATGGATTTTGACAAATGCTTCATATCACGTGTTCACCATCACAGTATCATACAGAATAGTTTCACTCCGTTCCTTTCCCCCTTACCCGCCTTTTTTTTAAGATGTAGAAATTGAGGTTTGGAGAAGTGAACTCACCTGCCCTCGATCACCCAGCTAGTGGGTGACAGAGTCAGAATTAGAACCTAAATCTGACTCCAAAGCCTGACTCTTCCCACCACACCACTCCATGTGCCTCTGCGTGCATGCTCAGGAGGAGTCCCCTCTGGCCTCATTAGAATCCTGACTTTGGGGGCACCGGCCTTCCCTTCTCACAGGAAAGAAGCAGGGATGAGTGGGAGGACAGGTGCACAAGCAGCCCCTCAGAGTCGGTTCGATTGTGGTATGAATGATAGACCTGCCAGCAAGGCCCAGAGGGGAGGACTTGGGGTTGGCGGGAGGAAGGGAGGAGGGACAGAGCTGCCCAGAGCAACGGCCCAGGAGAGAGGTGGGCAGGGGCAGGGTGTGAGAGTAGAGCAGGGGAGAGGCAGTAGAAAGGGGGAGCCAAGGACAGCTGGCCACCCCCAAAATCCCATAGGGCTGGCTCCAGGGCAGGGATTGTTTTGGGGATAGAAGGTGGAAGGGCCGAGCGTGACTGGGAGGATTAGTCAGCATCGAGGCTTATGAAAGGAGGGATTGTCCAGGGCCTCCTTACTCACCAGGCCAATTGGGTCGGCCTCAGGGCCTGGTGAGCAGCCGGTATCAGAAGGGTGCCGGGAATCCGCGCAGCTCGCTGCCCAGGTTGAATGATCGGGACGTAGGGGCCCAGTGCAGGGGCCCTCCTGAACTCAGCGACATGTGAGTCACAACCCCGGCTCCATGACTGAGTCTCTTCATTGCCCACCCCGCCAAGGCTGCCGTGGCCATGGGTCAGTGGGCTTGGAGCCCTGACAGCCAGGCCGGACTCCGGCCTCCTCTGAGAAAGGAAACTGAGGGCTGATTCATGAGGCGCCTGCTGAGTTATCGCCCTGCTGACCTGAGCCCAGGTCACTCCTCTGGTTAAGGCCAGGGGCTCCCAGTCATTCATCCATCCATGTGTGCATTTGTTCATTCATTCATTCACAAAGTCATTGTTTTCTTTAATTTGATTTTTTCCTGATTACAAAAGTAATCTAAGGTCCAAACAATATATAAAAGTAAAAGATGATTGGTGGATGTCCTCAAAATCCTACTGTCTAGAAAAAGTTATTATTAACCATTTGGACTAGTTCCTTTCAAGTCTTTTTAGGTACTTACTTAGTCACGTGTGTGTGTCTAACAGAAATAGGCCCTGGGGTGGGAAGGGAGGGCAGTCAGCCACCCTCCTCGTCATCATCATCGTCACTCTGTTTGAAGGGCAATGTCAGTCTGCATCCCACTCAACCCTGCTGCCTGCTCCCGACAGGACGTGGGAGGCGGCAAGGCCACTCCATTGACAGTCACCACCATCCAGTGATGCTTTAGCTGGGCCCAGCTCAGTGCTCAGCCTTTCCCACGTGTGAGCTCACTCCATCCTTACATCAGCTCTACGCAGTGACCCTGCCCAGGTCTCCAACCTGACACAGACCTTGCCCACCACCTCTGCGAAAGGACAAAGGTGTTAACTGGGCGGAGGCACCCGTTAGTCATTACCTGCAGCAACAACAATCTTTGCAATCCTACTCGTCAAAATCTTTCACTCATGTATCATCCTCACATCAATGGCACCACTTCAAGCCCGTTTCATAACTGAAGACTCAGAGGCGCTGGGAGTGAGGGAAGGCGCCAGCTCCTACCGCTGGAAGGAAGCAGAGGAGGGATGCATTTCCATGCTCCACCTTTAGGTTGTACTGCTGGACTCACAGCAATATGTTGGCCATTACACGCTCCCCTACGAGAGGAGAATAGTAATTTACAGGGCATTTGCACACCTTGCAGGAGCCCTGGTGGTGCAGCAATTAAACACTCGGCTCCTAACTGAAAGATTGGCAGTTTGAACCCACCAGCCACTCCTCGAGAGAAAGATGTGACATTCTGATTCCCTAAAGATGACAGCCTTGGAAATTGTATAGAGAAGTTCTACTCTGTCATATAGGGTCACCATGAGTCAGAACTGACTCAATGGCAATGAGTTTGGTTTGGTTTTGGTTTCACAAGCCTTGCTGCGATCCTTAATTTCTGGCTTCTCTCTAGACTGTAAATACCTGTAGGACAGGGGTCCTGTTGTCTTGGTCTCTGCTTGGTCCTCCTTAAGCCCCAGAAACAGTAGGCGTTTCATAAATACTTATGGAGAGAATAGTTGTCATTCATCTCTCTGTTTGATCTTCCCCACATCACTGTGAAGTAGCAAATTAGGACGTATGATTGTTGCCTGTGTTAGTCATCAGCTTAACAGGCAAGATGGAGTGACTTGCTCTGGGTCACACGGCCAGCACCTGGCTCCCTTCCTAGTTCTCTCCAAGCTGATTAAGACCTTGGCCACCACTACTGTGAAAGGACAAAGATGTTAAGTGGGAGGAGGCACCCGTTAGTCATTACCAGCACCAACAATCATTGCAACCCTGCTCGTCATAATCTTTCACCCATGCAATCCTCCATCAGTAGCACTGATGAGACAGATGCTGTCATCTGTTTTACAGAGATAACGTTCCCAACATCACACAGCTGAGAAGCAGCAGACTCCACCAGGCTTCAGAGCCCACAAGCCAGAGGTTGTTAAAATTCCAGGACAAGTTAACCCATCAAGACAATTAGAATTCTCAGCTGGAGCCAGAGAGGCTAGGCGCACAGGTGAGGTGAGTTTTGTGAGGGATGAGGCTAAATAAAATGTCATTCATTCACTCACTCATTCTATCTGTCAGTGAGACCCGCCTGTGTGCCCTGCCCAGTGTCTGGCCCCGAGGACACAACCATAAATAGGCCAGACCCTCCCTGCCCTCACAGTGTCTTTGGAGAGCGGCCATTGTTGTGAGGTGCCGTAGAGTTGGATCCGACTCATAGTGACCTATGTACAACAGAACGAAACACTGCCTGCTCCTGCACCATCCTTACAATTGTTGCTATTTTTGAGCCCATTGTTGGAGACACTGTGTCAATCCATCTTGTTGAGGGTCTTCCTCTTTTTTGCTGACCCTCTACTTTACCAAGGAGGATGTCCTTCTCCAAGGACTGGTCTTTCCTGATAACGTGTCCAAAGTATGTAAGACCAAGTCTCGCCATCCTTGCTTCGAAGGAGCATTCTGGCTGTACTTCTTCCAAGATGAATTTGTTTGTTCTTCTGGCAGTCTGTGGTATATTCAATATTCTTCACCACACCGTAATTCAAAGGCATCAATTCTTCGGTCCTCCTTGTTCATTGTCCAGCTTTTGAGTGCATATAAGGCAACTGAAAATACCATGGCTTGGGTCAGGCACACCTTAGTTATCAAGGTGACATCTTTGCTTTTCAACACTTTCAAGAAATCTTTTGTAGCAGATTTGACCAATGCAATATGTCATTTGATTTCTTGACTACTGCTTCCATGTCGTTGATTGCAGACCCAAGTAAAATGAAATCTTTGACAACTTCCATCTTTTCTCTGTTTATCATGATGTTACTTATTAGTCTAGTTGTGAGGATTTTTCTTTTCCTTGTGTTAAGGTGTAGGAGCCCTGGTGGAGAAGTGGTTAAGAGCTCGGCTGCTAGGCCAACTCTTCAGACAAAGATTAGACTGGACTATGGGACATAAAATGATACTCGTGAAGAGTGTGCTTCTTATCTTAAGTAGATACATGAGACTAAATGGGCAGCTTCTGTATGGAGGCGAGATGAGAAGGTAGAGAGGGTCAGGAGCTGGTTGAATGGACACGGGAAATCAGGGGTGGAAAGGAGTGTGCTGTCTCAGTATAGGGAGAGCAATTAGGGTCACATAACAATGTATGTATAAATTTTTGTATGAGAGACTAACTTGAACTGTAAACTTTCACTTAAAGTACAACAACAAAAATAATAATAATAAGGAAAATCTTACATAATTTAAAAAAAAAAGAGCTCGGCTGCTAACCAAAAGGTCGGCAGTTCAAATCCACCAGCTGCTCCTTAGAAACCCTATGGGGCAGTTCTACTCTGTCCTACAGGGTCGCTGTGAGTGGGAATCCACTTGATGGAAACAGGTATGTTAAGGTATAATCACACTGAAGGCTGAAGTCTTTGATCTTCATCAGCCAAGTGTAAGTCCTCTTTGCTTTCAGCAAGCAAGGGTGTCATCTGCATATCGCAGGTTGTTAGTCTTCCTCCAATCCTGATGCCCCATTGTTCTTCACACAGTCCAGCTTCTGAGATTATTTGCTCTGCATATAGATTGAATAAGTATGGTGAAGGGATATAACCCTGATGCACACCTTTCCTGACTTTAAACCAAGCAGTATCCCCTTGTTCTGTTGGAAAAACTACCTCTTGGTCTATACACAGGTTCCGCATGAGCACCATTACCTAAGTGTTCTGGAATTCCCATTCTTCGAAATGCTGTCCATAATGTGTTATGATCCACACAGTTGAATGCCTTTGAGTAGTCAGTAGAACACAGGTAAACATCTTTCAGGTATTCTCTGCTTTCAGCCAAGATTCATCTGACATCAGCAATGATATTCCTTGTTCCACATCCTGTTCTGATTCTGGCTTGAACTTCTGACAATTTGCTGTTAATGTACTGCTGCAACCATTTGTGAATTAGCTTCGGCATAATTTTACTTGTGTGTGATATTAATGATATTGTTTGATAATTTCCACATTCCATTGGATCACCTTTCTTTGGAATGGGCACGAATATGAATCACTTTCAGTGGGTTGGCCAGGTAGCTGTCTTCCAAATTTCTTGGCATAGATGAGTGAGCACTTCCAGAATTGCATCCATTTGTAACATCTTAATTGGTATTCATTCAGTTCCTGAAGCCTTGTTTTTCACCAATGCCTTAAGTGCAGACTGGGCTTCTTCCTTCAGTACCATCGTCCTGACAGGAGAGCAGCCATTAGAGCCATGGTCATACAGTTCATTGTCTCAGTAGAGCCATGCTGAGTGCCACCGGGAAGGCTAGCCCACAGGGCCAACACTGCAGAAACCTGGAGTGTGGGAAGGAAGGAGCCAGGTAAGCAGAAGTGGGAGCAGAGAGGACACTGCCTGGTAGGAGCTTGGCTCTGAGTAAGGTGGAAAGATGGCCAGCAGGGCTGGGTGGGGCAAGCAAGGAGGAAAGGAGCAGGCATAGGGACCTGAGCCTGGCCAGGGCTGATTCTGCCTATATGGAGTTAGGGCCACTGCTGTCGTCTTTATTTTCACTGTTATCCTTAGAGAGCATGTGGGAAAGAGAATTGTTAAATTCTCATAAGCCTCCAGATGTGGGGTTCGGTCGTCCTCATCTGTGTCGCTGGTTGCATTGACAAAATGCCCATTGTCCCGTTTGGCTCTTACAAGCACCTGGAGGAGGGAAGGCGAGCAGGTGTCAGGCCCCTGTACAACAGCAGAAAACCAGGCAGGAGGAGGTGGCACGTGGTCCCGGGGCCACACTGCTAGTCCACAGTTAGGATATCCGATTCTTGCTGATGTTAGTCATCAGACTAGTGGGCGAGATGGAGTGATTTGCTCCAGGTCACACAGCCACCCTTCATGGTCATCTTTTCCCATCTGTAACCAGTTGCTAAGGAGCCCTGGTGGTGCAGTGGTTAAGCACTCGGCTGCTAAATGAAACATCGGCGGTTTGAACCCACCAGCTGCTCCACAGTAGAAAGATGTGGCAGTCTGCTTCCGTAAAGATTACAGCCTTGGGATGTCCTTTATCACCACTCTTATTCAACATTGTGCTGGAGGTCCTAGCCAGCGCAATTAGGCTAGAAAAAGAAACAAAGAGCATCCAAACTGGTAGGGAAGAAGTAAAAGTATCTCTATTTGCAGATGATATGATCTAGTACACAGAAAATGCCAAAGAATCCACAAAAAAGCTACTGGAACTAGTAGAAGATTTCAGCAAAGTATCAGGATACAAGATAAACATACAAAAATCAGTTGGATTCCTCTATACCAACAAAGAGAACTTCGAAGAGAAAATCACCAAATCAATACCATTTACAATAGCCCCCAAGAAGATAAAACTCTTAGGAATAAATCTAACCAGAGCTGTAAAAGACCTATACAATGAAAACTACAAGACACTACTGCAAGAAACCAAGAGACCTGCATAAGTGGAAAAACATACCTTGCTCAGGGACAGGAAGACTCAACATTGTGAAAATGTCAATTCTACCCAAAGCAATCTACAGATATAATGCAATCACGATCCAAATTCCAATGGCATTTTTTAATTAGATGGAGAAACAAATCACCAACTTCATATGGAAAGGGAAGAGGCCCCAAATAAGTAAAGCATTACTGAAGAAGAAGAATAAAGTGGGAGGCCTCACACTACCTGATTTTAGAACCTATTATACTGCCACAGTCAAAACAACGTGGTACTGGTACAATAACAGATACATAGACCAATGGAACAGAATTGACAATCCAGATGTAAATTAATCCACCTATGAGCAGCTGATATTTGACAAAGGCCCGAAGTCCATTAATTGGGGAAAAGACAGCCTCTTTAACAAGTGGTGCTGGCATAACTGGATATCCATCTGCAAAAAACTGAAACAAGACCCATACCTCACACTATGCACAAAAACTAACTCAAAACGGATCAAAGACCTAAATATAAAATCAAAAACGATAAAGATCATGGAATTAAAAATAAGGATAATACTAGGAGCCCTAATACATGGCAAAAACAGAATACGAACCATAAATAACAGCACTAACACGAGAAGAGAAACTAGATAACCGGGAGCTCCTAAAAATCAAACACTTACGCTCATCAAAAGACTTCACCAAAAGAGTCAAAAGACAACCTACAGACTGGGAAAAAAATTTTGACTATGACCAATCTGATCAGCGTCTAATCTCTAAAATCTACAAGATATTGCAAAACCTCAATAACAAAAGACAAATAAGTCAATTAAAAAATGGGCAAAGGATATGAACAGACACTTCACCAGAGAAGACATTCAGACAGCTAACAGACACATGAAGAAATGCTCACGATCATCAGACATTAGAGAAATGCAAATTAAAACTACAATAAGACACCATCTCACTCCAACAAGGCTAGCATTAATCCAAAAAACACAAAATAATAAATGTTGGAGAGGTTGTGGGGAGACTGGAACTGTTGGTGGGAATGTAAAATGATACAACCACTTTGGAAATTGATTTGGCGCTTCCTTAAAAAGCTAGAAATAGAAGTACCATACAATCCAGCAATCCCGCTCCTTGGAATATATCCTAGAGAAATAAGAGCCGTCACATGAACAGATATATGCACACCCATGTTCATTGCAGCACTGTTCAGGATAGCAAAAAGATGGAAACAACCTAGGTGCCCATCATGGACGAATAGATAAACACATTATGATATATTCACACAATGGAATACTACACAACTGTAAAGAACAACGATGAATCCTTGAAACATAACATGGAGGAAGCTGGAGGGCACTATGCTAAGTGAATTTAGTCAGTTGCAAAAGGACAAATATTGTAGAAGACCACTATTACAAGAACTCAAGAAAAGGTTTAAACACAGAAGAAAACATTCTTTGATGGTTACAAGGGTGGAGAGGGAGGGAGACAGTTATTCACTAACTAGATAGTAGACAAGAATTATCTGAGTTGAAGGGAAGGACACACACACTACAGGGGAAGCCAACACAACTGGACTAAACCAAAGCTAAGAAGTTTCCTGAATACAACCAAACACTTTGACGGACAGAGTAGCAGGGGAGGGGGTCTGGGGACCATGCTTTCAGGGGACATCTAGGTCAACTGGAATAACAAAGTTTATTAAGAAAATGTTCTGCACCCTACTTTGGTGAGTGGCATCTGGGGTCTTAAAAGCTAGCAAGCAGCCATCTAAGATGCATCAATTGGTCCCAACCCACCTGGAGCAAAGGAGAATGAAGGACACCAAAGACACAAGGAAAGTATTAGCCCAAGAGACAGAAAGGGCCACATAAACCAGAGACTTCATCAGCCTGAGACCAGAAGAACTAGATGGTGCCCGGCTACCATCAATGACCGCCTGACAGGGAACACAACAGAGAGTCCCTGATGGAGCAAGAGAAAAGTGGAGTGCAGAACCCAAATTCTAGTAAGAAGACCAGACTTAATGGTCTGACGGAGACTGGATGAACCCCAGAAAGCATGGCCCCCGGACTCTCTGTCAATCCAGAACTAAAACCATTCCCGAGGCCAACTCTTCAGACAAAGATTAGACTGGACTATGGTACATAAAATGATACTCGTGAAGAGTGTGCTTCTTAGCTCAAGTAGATACATGAGATTAAATGGGCCACTCCTGTCTGGAGGTGAGATAAGAAGCAGAGAGGGTCAGGAGCTGGATGAATGGACATGGGAAACCAGGGGTGGAAAGGAGGAGTGTACTGTCTCAGTATAGGGAGAGCAATTAGGGTCACATAACAATGTATGTATAAATTTTTGTATGAGAGACTAACTTCAATTGTAAACTTTCACTTAAAGTACAACAATAAAGTTTTTTAAAAGTTTTAAAATACTAGAATGAAAAAAAAAAAGATTACAGCCTTGGAAACTCTGTAAGGCAGTTCTACTCTGTCCTATAGGGTCACTATGAGTTGGAATCGACTCAGTGGCAACTGGTTTGGTTTTTTTTGTACTAACCTAAAAGTTGATGGTTGAACTCACCCAGAAGTACCACAGAAGAAAGACCTGGTGATCTGCTTCCATAAAGATTAAAGCCAAGAAAACCCTACGGCTCAGGGTACAACGGCTGGGAAAACAGGGAAACAAATAAATCAAATGACCGATTGTTGAGCACCTACTGTATGTGCCAGCCTGTTCTCATGTGTGCCACGTGCCACCTCATTTGATCTTTCCAGCAGCCCCATGGGGTAGAGACAAGTGAAATCTCGTTTTAGGATCAGGAAACAGGCGCCCACACCCAGTGCTGGGATGTGGCAGTGGTTTGGACCCAGGCCTGGCTCACCCGAGGAACGAGGAGCAGTGAGGAGGTGGGCTGCGAGGGTGGGGGCTGCTAAGCTCCAGGGCCCACCCTCAGGGTACCTGTCCTTCTAGAAGTTAAGGAGCAGGGGCAGTAGGGGCTGAGTGCAGGAAGGTGGCATGAGGGGGCCTCCTGGAGCTCTGTCGCATGCTGCATGGGCCTATCAGGGTGCCACAGGCCTGAACAATCACCCTGTCCATCTGAGGTTGGACTTCTCAGCTAGTAGCAAAGCACGAGCTGCACCCTCGAGGCTGGTCCAGAGATAAGGGGGGCCCAGGCATGGGGCTCTGACTGTTGGTGAGCGTGGAGAAGCCACAGCAAGGCAGTGTCTGGCCTGAGAGAAGGTCCGTCCAGGCTTTTCTGTCCACCTGCTCTGGCTACTCCGCTTGGGTCAGTGGGGCAGGAAAGGACAAGCCCAGGTGAGGAAAACAGCTAAAGATGATACTGAAAACCCCTCACGGCTGTGCTGTGCCTTTTGGGTCACAAAGCACTTTTACTTTTACTTCCATTCTCAGCGTGGAAAGGAAAGATGAGGCTTCCGAGCCAGTTCTGGCTGTATGAGCCTCAGTCTCCTCATCTGTGAAATGAAAGCTGTTAACACAGTCTCTCCTTCCCCAAGCTCAGTATACAACCAGCCTGTTGGCACCTTCCTTCTGGCCCTGCTCCCTCCCCAGCAGCTTCCCCCTTCTCAGAAGGGCACCTCCTTTGCACTGCGCCAGACACCCGGCCTCTGCCAGGCTGGGAGTTGAGTCAGCCCTTGGTCAACCAACACACTGCTGGACAGAGGAGCCCAGACCTCGCAGGAGTCTTGTCCCAACTCCCACCGGCAGCCATGGTTTGCCAGACCCAAGGGATGGCTGGGGGAAGAGGGCTTGAGCGGAGTCCCCAATGGGGAGGCTCCAATTTTGCCAGTGAAGGCTTTTGTGATCTGGAACGCCAGGCCAGGCAGTCAGCCCTGCCAGCGAGAGACTGGCCTCCAACAATAATGTTTTCCTAGGTTTTCCAGAAGGCATCAGCTGCTTCCTAATTCAAACCATCAGGAGGTGGCTCACATGTGCCAAGTCTCAAAAAATGCCTGTAGAAAGAAAACGACTTCCCAAGCCAAGCAAGAGGGATGTGGTGGTGGTTCTGGAAGGGGCTTTGGCCAAGGGGCCCCAGAACAGGAGGCAGTGAGCGCCTCCCCAGGCCTCCTCATGTCCAGCCAGACCCAGGTCCTCGGCTGGTGTCTGCCCTGGAGCACGCTCGCTGCAGTCTGCTCCACCCATACCCAGGAAGGCCCACCCCACACCAGAACCTGTGCTGGCTTTGGAGCGCTGACGTGATCATCTAGCTGTAACGCATGCTTTATGCCAAGCCACTGTGCTGAGGACTTTACAGCCTACCTTTCAGCCACCTACTATGGTTCCATTCCGCAGAAGGGAAAGATGAGGCTCAGCCAGGTGGAAAGACTTGGCCCAAACCCCTCAGGCAGAAGTGGTTGGGCTTCCAGCCTGGGTTCAGCCTCCAGAGCCCGTAGCTCTACTGCCAGGCCTTGCTGCCTGGTCAATAAAGGGTTTAAGGCTTACCACTTCACACTCTCTAGGACGGCTTAGAATCAGAAAGTCAGATAATTACAAGTGTTGAAGAGAATGTGGAGAAGTCAGAACCCTCATACCCTGCTGGTGGGGATGTTAAATGCTGCAGCCGCTTTGGAAAACAGTCTGGCAGTTTCTCAGATATGAAACATAGAGTTAGCATGCTCCTGTTGTGTGCCGTCAAGTGGATTCTGACTCATAGTGATCCCATGTAACAGAGTAGAACTGCCTGGTGGTGCAGTGGTTAAAGCGCTTGGCTGCTAACTGAAACATAGGCAGTTCAAACCCACCAGCCGCTCCATGGGAGAAAGATGTGGCAGTCTGCTTCTGTAAAGAAACCCTATGGGGCAGTTCTACTCTGTCTTATAGGGTCACTATGAGTCAGAATTGACTTGATGGCAATGGGTTTGGTATAGGATTTCCTAGGCTGCTCTGTCCTATAGGGTCACTATGAGTCAGAATTGACTTGATGGCAATGGGTTTGGCTTTGGATTAATCTTTCTGGGAGCAGATTGCCAGGTGAGCTCGAACTGCCAGCCTCTCAGTTAGCAGCCAAGCACTTAACCATTGTGCCACCAGCACTCCTTAGGGTGACCCGGCAATGCCACTGCTAGGTATACACCCAGGAGAGTTGAAAACATATGTCCACACAAAAACTTGTGCACGGATGTTGATAACAGCCTTATTCCCAATACCCAAACGGTAGAAACAACCCAAGTGTCCATCAATGGAAAAACAACACGGAATATTATTCAGCCATAAAAGGAATGGAGTACTTCATGCTACAGTGTGGGTGACCCTTGAAATCATTATGCTGAGTGACAGAAGCCAGTCACAAAGGATTCACATTGTATGATTCCATTTCTGTGAAATGTCCAGAATGGGGAAATCTATAGAGACAGAAAGTAGATTAGTGGTTGTCTGGGGCTGAGGGAAGAGGGCAATGGAGACTGGCTGCTAATGGGTGTGGGGTTTTTTCGGAGGGGGGCGGTTGAAATGCTCTAAAAACTTCATTTTGGTGGTGATGGTTACACAACTCTGTGACTATATTAAAAACCACGGAATTGTATACCTTAAACGGGTGAATTGTATGGTATGTGAGTGATATCTCAAAAAAGCTGTTTACAAAGGAGGAGGAGGGTTAGGACTCAGCCTTTAAGGGACGCACAAGTCAGGGAGGGCAGAGAAGCAAACAACTCTAGTACAGAGTGAGGAGGGTCGCAGCACCAGCAAGCACAGGCCGGGGCGAGGAGAGGAGGCGACCTGGTGAGTGAGGCTGGCCGAGGACGAGTGTTTACCAGAGGTCACATCAGTATAGTGGTATGGGAAGAGAGGCAAGAGCAAGGGGACACCTCTCAGCCTGTGGAGTGGGGGCAAAGGGGGAGGCAATCAAGGAAGGCTTCCTGGAGTAGGTGATACTAGGCTGAGTCTTAAAGAATGAGTCAGGCATGAAAGTGAGGGGCAAAAAAAGATGTCACAGATGGAGGCGGAGTGATGTGCTGAGTGGGAGCAGGGAAGAGAGAGGGGATTCTGGAGGGACAGAGTATGGGATCCCCCTTCCTGCTTGGCATAGTGTGAAAGGCAGGGCTCCCCCATCTGCCCCTACTCCATTATGTCCCTTCTAGCAAGCCCCTGCCCCCCTCAACAAAATCCCTTCCATCTCTGAAGCTGTGATTCTCCAATTCAGCCCCTCAAATGAGGCTGAGATTGGAGTGACAAGGACCAGCAGGTGACAGATAGAAGCAGGAGGGGAGAGAGAGTGTTGGGGTGTCAGGGCCTTCTCAGCCACCAGCTGCCCACGGGGCTCCCCCACACCCAGGAAATGCCGGTGCCTGAGGAGAAATGGAAACAGAAACACTGGTGTCTTTCCCTGGGCAGATTCCAAGAAAGAAGAAAGTGGCTTCGAGAGGAGACACCCACCAGCTTTGAAGGGAGGAAGGAAACCCCAGCCACGCTAGAGGAACCCAAAGAGAAGGGTGAGTGTGAGAGAGAAACAGGCGCGGGGGGGTGGGCTCCCAGCCCCGTCCACGTGCCTACGGCCCACCGGGTAGCCGTGTTCAGGCAAACCGACTAAGACAAGCAGCAAGAGAAGCGTGTGTGCAGACGGGACGAGCCCCGGCCGCAGGGTCCTTCCCACCCTCACTCCTGTCAGCTCAGCACTGGGCTGCTCTCCTCTTCCTCCCCACTGCTGCCTCAATTTGGAGCCAGAGGACCAGGGTTCAGCTTGTGGCTCTGCCATGTCTTCATTGCGATCTCTGAACCTTCGCTTGCTCATCTGTGAGATGGGGACCACACTTGCTGCTCTGATTCTGCTCCGGTGAGTTAGGAGGAAGACAAAGGAACATCAGGGAAAACACTCTGAGTGGGGCTGTTCTAAATTAAAACACCAGTTGCCATGGCGTCGGCTCCGACTCATAGTGACCCCGTATGTGCAGAGTAGAGCCGTGCTCCATAGGGTCTTCACGGCTGTGACCTTGCAGAAGATGATCGACAGGGCTTTCTTCGGAGGGACTTCTGGGTGGACTTGAACCAGCAACCTTTTGGTTGGTAGTTGAGCACTTAACCATTTGCGCCACCCAGGGACTCCACGGTGCAGACGTAGGGAAGGGTAAAGTGTGGTCACGATGACAGCAACCCTATCCTGTTTTGTGCCGCGCTTTCACCTTTCTGGAGCACTTTCCCATCCGGTACCTCCGCTGAGCCTCGCGGCACAGAGTGAGGAAGGCCGGGCAACTGAGGCTCAGAGAAGCTGCATGACCCAGAGCATCACACAGGAACAGTGAATGGGGTCAAGAGAAGGGGGCATTGGGCTCCTCAGAGCCCCTACAGTCTGCTCTCCTGGTCTGCAGCAGGCTGGCCCGGTTGATGCTGAGCTGGGGTGATGGGATCCTGTGCTTGACACACAGGAGCAAAGAACCTGAGGCAGGAGACCACCCCGACCCTGAGTCAAACTTTCTGGTCACGTGGACGGTGTTTGGCCTGCAGCAGGGGAGCTTTGCAAACAAGTCCTCAAATATTTGGAGGCCTCTCCTATGGAAGAGGAATGAGGCTAGGTCTAGGCAGTCCCAAGGGCAGGAATGGGACAAATGCTCGGAAGTTATAAGAACACTAAAAAGGGATTTCAGCTTCTTATGAAAAAGAACATTCTCAATATGCCGAAGTGTTACAGGTAGAACAGGCCACCTCAGGGCCAGTGAGCTGCCCGTCACTGGGGGTGCTCAAGTATAGGTCGGACAAGCAATTGGTGGACAGGTTAGCCTAGAGCAGGGTTCTCAGCCTTGACATGACTCACATTTGGCCCAGATATGCCTTTGTGGTGGGGACTGTCCTGTGCATTGTAGGGTGTTGAGCAGCATCCCTGGCCTCGACCCACCAGATGCCAGTAGCAGCCTCCCCTCGCCACCAGCCGTGTTAACCCAGACATCTCCGGACACTGCCAATTCCCTGGGGACAAGATCACCCCCGGTGGAGAACCACTGGCCTAGATGACCTTTAAGACCCCTCCCCCCATGATCCTATGATCTCATCACACGAGAAACCGAAGGAATTGCTGTCGTTTTCTGAACCCCTGTGGCCTGCACGACGCATCATCCCACTTCATGTCGTCAACCGTGTCCTCAGCCTGGCTTATTCCAGCTCCTCCTTACATCACCTCCCTGTCCCATCACGTTCCTGTCCCCTCTCTGATAGTATTCTAGCTCCCCATTTCTTCCCTAAAGACCACAGCGTTTGTGTGACGTTTGTCTCCCACTGGACGGTGGCCTTCTACAGAGCCACATCTGAGGGGCTTGTCCATCTCTGGGCCCCCACATAGCAGGGAGAGGGGTAGGGCTGTCAGCTCAGTGGCATTGGTAAGCCTGCCGCGGTCAGCCAAGCCGCCTGGCTCTGCAATCTGAGCGTAGCTGCTGCCCCATGCTGCCCGCGGGTTCCCTAGAGCATGCACTTTGGGAAATGACCAGCTGCCGGGGCCCCTCCTAGCTCCCCCATGCACAGGTCTCTGACCCAGATGCCGGCCAGCATCCAGACAGGTGGCTCCACAGGAAGGACAGGGTGGGGGGTGGGGGGATGTGTGGGCAGGACCCTCCCCTGTAGGAGGAAATGACCTGGAGGGGGAGAGTGACCACAGACGTGCTCACCAAACCCAGACACCCGAGCTGGTCCCTTTCGTGCAGGCTGGAAGGAGGTCACTTGGGGATAAATGAGGGATGCCCAGTCAAGGCCCGGGGGGCATGGTCAGGGCAGAGGGCGTTCTGGTTAAACCAATGTTCTGGTTAAGTGGGAGTCGTGGTGCAGGAGGGTAGGAAGCCCACGGTCTCACAGGCGGATCAGGCCAGGCCTTGGGACCAGATCCCTCCCCTCCAATAACGTGAGGAAGATCTGAACCATATTGCTGGTTTTCAACTATTTGTGGGTGTTTTTATTTTGCTTTTAGTAAGAGAATCCTCTCCCCCTTATTAAAGGAAAATCTCACGTGATATCCCAATATGTAAAACCCGAGCTCTGCCTTCTCAGTGCCCCCTAGTCCATGCCTGCCCCAAGGCGGGCCTAGGTCACCTCCCAGCCCCACAGGCCTCCTCGAAGACCATTGGAAACCCACTGGGCTTTCTCCGGTGCTGCCTGGGTGGTGCAAACGGTTCAGCACTCAACTACTAACTAAACGGTTGTCCAACGGAACTCCCCGAGAGGTGCCTCAGAAGAAAGGCCTGGCAATCTACTTCAGAAAGATCAGCCATTGCAAGCCCAATGGAGTGCAGTTCTACTGTGACACCCATGGGGTTGCCATGAATTAGAATTGATTTGACAGCAACTGGTTTGGGCTTTCTCCGAGGCCCATTGAGTTCCAGTGGTTTCTGATTCCATTACTGGCCCCACCTAATGGTGAAATTCAACCAAACTCAACCATGTGGACACCGGGTGACTCTGAGGCCCTGGGGTGATCTTGAACTGCGACTTGGGTTATCCTTGAACATGCTGAGATGGAAAATTCTGGTCACCCGAGTCTTCTGTTTATTTCTGTGGGTTCCTGGATAAACAGGAATCCACAGTACCCTGCAAAGATAAACTTATGGCGCTCCTCACCCCAGAAAGAGTTACAGCCAAGGACACGCACACATTTGAGTAGGCCTGCTGTGTTTGGATGACAGAGCCAGAGTGGGGACACCTCAGGTCCGGTCCCGCCCGATAGCAGCAGCCACAGCCCGAGAGGGCGGCTCACGAGGCCTCACTCTGCAAAGCCGCACATGCATTTCCCTTCCTTTTGAGGCTTGCTGTACGCTGTTTCCCCTTTTTGCAGGTCAAGAGGCTCAGAGCGGTGGGGTTCTCACCTCCGCTGTCAGGTGCCTCCCCTGCCATCCACTCAGGACTGTGAGCAGATCGACCTTCTTCCTGGGCTTGGCCGTCTAATCTGGGAATCGAGGGTGTTTGTGGAGTGCGCCTTCCCATCGACACACATGGGCTGAGTGATTGCTCTGGGTTTGGGGTTGGGCTCCAGTTTTCCAATTGCCATCGGGTCAAGTCTGACTCAGGGCAAGCCCATGTGTTTCAGAGAACTGTGCTACATAAGGTTTTCAAGGCTGCGACCTTTCGGAAGCAGATTGCCAGGCCTTTCTTCTGAGGTGCCTCTAGATCAGTTTGAACCACCAACTTTCCACTTAGCAGCCCAGCGTTTAAACATTACACCACCCAGGGACTCCTTGGGGTTAGGTTAGATGCTGATAATAGAGAAATGAATAAAGACATCGGACCTGGTGTAATGGGAGACACAGGACAGTGTAACGAGTGCCACGTCAGAGAGACAAGGGGTGGCTTCCCCGGTAGGGGAGTGTTTGGAGAGGTTTTGCCCAGGTGTTCAGATGTCTGAGCCCGTCTGGAGGCTGATAGTCCAGTAGCAGATGGAGGTGGCAGGGAAGAGCATTTCCTCCAAAGGGAACAGCCTGTGCTAAGGGGGAGAGGGATGAGGGATGATCATGTCAAAGGATGCCTCCAGTTCTAACCACTACAGGTGCTGGGGGTCATTAGGGAAGATGAGGGGAGGAAGGCTGGGTGTCCGGGCACTCCCTCCCCTTGGGGTCAGTGTCTCAGAGAAGGGATAAAGATCTCCTTCCAGAGTCAGAGTCCCAGCTTCAGGGACCCTGGGGCTGCCCATGGGGCATGTTTCTGATGTTCTTGATATTTGTGAGAGTCTTTGAGCCAGTTCTTGTTGGAGCTGAGAGAGCCTTTTAGGAATCTAACAGCCTCATTTTACAGCTCGGAATACTGAGGCCCCAGCAGGAAAAGGCTCTTGCTCAAGGTCAGTGCCAAGGCTAGAATGGGGACCTTCATCTCCGTCTTGCCCAGGGTCCTGGTACTGATGCCACCATTGTCACTATAGCATAACACGCATGTCACTTAGTACAGGCCAGATATGTTCCGTGTTTTACATCTATCAGCTCAGAGTAACCCCATTCTACAGATGAGGAAGAGAAGCACAGAGAGGTTCAGGGACTTGCCCAAGGTCACACAGCCTGAGTCTGCGGGCCTACTCTCTCCCTGGGGACCCTGGGGACCTGAGCAGTCCTGATGCCTAGGAGGTTGGTACACACGTGTGAATACTGACAGTGGAGGGGTCCTCTGTGGGACTCTGAGGCCTCAGGGAGCTCTGCTGGAGAGCAGAACCAGGGTCTACAGCCTAGCTGGGGAGATCAACACATCAAAGATCATTTCATGGAAAGTGGGGGAGAGGCCAGCCTAAGGTGCAGGGAGAATTCTCGAAGAAGAGGCCCCAGCTGAACCTGGAAGGAGGAATAAAACCGTCCAGGAGAAGCAGAACTAGAAGGGCGTCCTAGGATGGGGGCTGGAGGCACAGAGACAGGGAAGCAGAGCGAGCCTGGCATGCCCCGGGACCACCAGTGGCTCGGTTTGCTGGAGCATGAAGCAGGAAGTGTTGGGGCTTCAGGCTGGGAGTGGGGAGGGCAGGGGCCAGGCTGAGGCTTTGGACTCTATCCTGGGGTACTGGGGAGCCACAGAGGGTTTTAAACAGGAGCTACACAGTAGATTTGTGTTTCAGAAAGATTACCCTGGCCCCTACAGTGACTTGGGCCTTGGGCCAGGCCTGGGGAGGCCGGGTGGGTGGGGATATCTCTACGGGACTCCCCTTCTGAGGATGCCATGGGTTGTATACTCAGAGTTCAGCTCTGGTCCCTTGCTGGACAGTTGTGGGATGAAGCTGAGATGTGGAGCAGGAGGAGCTGTGCCCGGCTGACCCCGCTCCTCCTTCCTCTGTTTGAGGACCACAGGCCACAGCTGGAGGTCTGGGGAATGGGAGACAAAAGGTCTTCAGACCGAATTTAGACCAGGGCCAACCTTTGTGTGGGTCATATTAAAGGAGGTGGTTGGATCAGAGCTTCCCCGACTGACCGTGTCCTGAAAGAGCTGCTGAGAAGGCTCCATGGATACCCTGCACACACCGCCCACCTGGCTGTACTAAAGGCTCTGACAAGTCCTGCAACATGGACAGCTTTTTAATTTTGTTTCCAAAACTTTTTTGATGTGAAGTCTTATTTTTCTCTGAACACCTATGAACTTCCCTGAGAGATGAAGAGTGGCAGAAGCCACTTTGGGCAACGCTGGTATACAAGAGAGAGCACTGGACCAGGAGTCAGAAGGCCTGACTGAGCCTCAGTTTCTCTCTTACTCCCTCCTTTTTTGGCGGTTGTTGCCTTGTATATTGAGTGTGAACACACTGCCTTCCTGTAAAAGGACAACAGATCTTGTGTTTCCACCTTGGGGTTGCTGTTACCCGCAGGGCCCGACACTGAATGAATATGTGAGTGAATCAATGAAAGAAAGAAATAGAGAGAGGGAGGGAGGGAGGAAGGAAAAAGGAAGAGAGTAAAGAACAAAGGAAGGAATGAAATAAGAAAGAAGGAAGGCAGAAGCAAGAAGAAGAAAAGAAAGTCTAAAATGAGATGCAACCTGTGCAGCAGGGTTATTATGAAATTAAGTAAGTGAATGTCTGTGAGATGAGTTTTAAGTTAGTAAACTTTAAAGTCCTGTCCACGAGGAAGGGCGTTTTTCTCAGACACACTGTAATTCAAGCCCCTTACTCCCCGCAGACCGGCCCCTTGCCTGGAATTGCACCATTAGTCTCTCATTCGCCTTAGGGCACCGAGGGCCGCGATTAAGTTGTGGCTGTGTCACCTAGCAGGGTGTCCATTAAGCTGATGGCAATTACCTGACCCGATGAATCCTGCGGAAGACGGGTCCAGAGGAAAAGATGAGAACCAGACAGCTCCTATGTGGAAGAGGGGATACGGGGCAGGGGTTGGATGTTGCTGGGTGTTCTGGGGGACGAGGGGATCATCGTGGGGTTTGCCCACTGCCACGCCACCGCCCTCAACCACCAGCTCCCAGCCAGACAGGCCTGGGCCATGTCTCCTACCACTGAGGACACCCAGGTCGGGCAGCTTAGAGGGGGCCATGCCCAGGCTGTCCTTTGGGGCTGGGAGCGAGCATCTGGCCCATTTTTCCAAGAGTAGCCCAGTCGGCCAGGGGGTCTGAGGTGCGCCCTGCAGGAAATCCACAAAGCGCAGTCCCCCACCCCCTGTGCCCCTGGGTCGTCCGGCCCATCCACTGGGGTCAGGCCTGCCTGGCCAGCTGTGAACACATGGACAGGACACTCCTCCTGGGAATGGGCACAGGAAAACAGGAGGTCACTGCTGGCTACGGTCAGGTTGGGCCCTTGTTCCCTTTGCCCCCTCCTCTTCCCCCATTCCTCAGCCCACCCCCCTCAGGGTGACAACCCTGCTGTCCACGGCCACTCCTGTCCACACAGAGGGGAGATGAAAGGTGCCGCTCTCAGGGGTCTTGTGCAAACGGTTTAGGAGAAACGCTGCCTCCTGGCCAGAGCTGAAGTGTTCCCGCCCTAAGCAGCCCTGGGTGACCCTAGGAGGCAGCCAATGGGGAAACTGAGGCTCCTCCTCCTCTGTCAGGTCTCTACCCAATGCCACTCCTTAGAGAGACCCCCCCCCCGCCTTGTCCCTGCTCCCTCACTGTTTCCTCCAAGGCGTTTCATCGCCAGCTGACACCCTCTCGTGTATTTGTGGACTCCTCTATTTTGTATCCTACTTCAATGTCAGCCCCATGAAAGCAGGATCCATACCTAGCGGCGTCTAGCACATAAAAACCAGTTGCCCTCGAGTCGACTCCAACTCACAGCAACCTCCTGTGTGTCACAGTAGAACTGTGCTCATAGAGTTTTCCGTGGCTGATTTTTCAGAAGTGGATCACCAGGCCTTTCTTCTGAGGTACCTCTGAGCGGACTCCAACCTTTCAGTTAGCAGCCAATTGCATTAACTCTTTGCACAACTCAGGGACCTCATCTAGCACATAGTAGGTGTTTAATAGATATTTCTTGAACAAATGAAGGATGTAAGGACTGAACTCAAGCGAGGTGAGGGGAAAGGCCTCCCCAAGGCCACTCAGAGTCAGCAAAGGACAAGATCTAGAACCCAGGTCCCTGTCGCCTGGGCCCAGGCTCTTTCCAATTTCTTCCAGGCTGTGTCCCCAGGATGACCAAGAGGGCCCACCTTCTTCTTCACTAATCTCCTCTATCCACCTCCCAAAAAAAGGGGGCTGTTACTCCACGGGCTCCAGACACACGCCTCACCACCCTCAGGGAATTCTTTCCAGACAGCCTTGTGATAAGTGGAGCATAGACTAGGGGTCGGCACACTTTTTCTGTAAAGGTCCGGATACTGTTTTAAGTTTTGTGGGTCATAGGGTCTCTGTCACAACTGCTCAACTCTGTTGTAGAAAAGAAAGCAGTCAAAGACAGTATGTAAATGAATGCGTGTGGCTGTGTTCCAATAAAGCTTTATTATAAAAACAGGTGGTGGGCTGAATTTAGCAAAGAAAAATTCAGGGCACCCATTAAATTTGAATTCCAGTGTCCTATATTTTATCTGGCAACACTAGACCAGTGGAGCTGGGGAGAACTCTGGGAGCTGTAGTGAACCTTGAATCAAACAGGGAAGAGAACAACCGTCCATGGAAGGCTACCACATGGGTGACCTGGGCCGGACATCGTACGTCTACTATCTCATTTCGTCTTCCCAGCAGCCCTGTGAGGTGAGATGTGGGGTCCCCGCTTTACACATGAGGAAATAGGGACTCAGGGAAAGAGAGGAATGAGTTCAGGTTCTCGTAGCTGCTCAGGGACAGAGCCGGGATCCAAACCCAAGGCATTTGGCTCTAAAGCCTGTGGTCTCTCTTACACCAACCTTGCTTTACAGTGTAAAAACCGAGGCTCAGAGAGGGGAAGTGAGGTGTCCAGGGCACACAGTGATGAGGACGCCTGGCTGGGACTGGAACAAAAGACCTCCTGGCTCCCGTCCCCGAGCTTTCCCCGGAGACAAACAGGACCTGAAGCCACTGAGCCAGATGGTCAGTTTCTGGAGGGCTGGATTTGTCTCGGCATCCTCAGAGCCTGGAAGTCAATTAGGAGCTGGGTGATGATGAGTTAATCAATGGATTCATTCTGGCCAGGATTTCTCAACCCTGGCACTATTGATTGATATCTTGGACTGAATAATTCTTATGGTGGGAGGGTTGTTGTGTGCATTGTAGGATGTTGAGCAGCATCCCTGGCCTCTACCCACTAGATGCCAGTAGCACCCCCTGTCCCAGTTGCGACAACCAAAAATTTCCCCAGACATTGCCAGATGTGCTCTGGGAGACGCAATCACCCAGTTGAGAAGGACTGATCTTGACTAACGCAGAGGTTTGAACCTCCTCAAAGAACTAACCAGGAACCCTCACTTGTCACCCCTCCAGAGGCCGTGAGTCAAGCCCCCAGGCCTTTGGCAAAAACATTCTGGGTGTTCAGAATGGGACCAGGCACTACTGGGAAGCCCTGAAGAGCAGAAGAAGGGGTTTGTGTTGGTCGAGCCTTGATAAAAATCTCTTTCAAGCAGAGAATAAACACCAGCGATGCAGCTCTGTTCTGTAGGCAGCAAATGAGGTTTGAAGCCAGAGGTTCCGGAACCTGTCTGTGCACTGAATCCCCCAGAGCAAGCTGTCAAAAGCTGCTTCTGGGGCCTCGCCTCATGGACCAAAGTGGACTCTGGAGGGTGGTCCAGGAATCTGTCTTTTCAACAAGCCGCCCACTTCTGCCCCATAATTCTCTTTCAGCCAGCCCAGCTCAGTTCCCCCAACAGGTGTTTGGGACCAGCTCCTGAAGCTCCCTCTAAGGAATAAAGGGGAGGAATTGGGGCCCAGGGCTGCAGCAGGAGAAGTTTTGGCCAGGGAACAGGGATGCGTGATTCCTGCCACGTGGGTGGCTGACTTCTTTGCGTCAGGCTGGTCTGGTGGAGACAATGACCTCACCTGCTTGGAAGAGCCCGTAGCGGCTGCTCAGCTGTGGGGTCGGGGGGTGGGGTCCCGAGGGCCAGACAGAGAGGAGTTTGGGGGCTGAGAACGCCTCCCCCTAGCCTGGCTGTGGTTCAGCGCGGTGGCCTGTGGTCTGGCTGGGAGCAGGGGACCAGACCTCCCCCGTGGCTGGCACCCACTCAGCAGCCTCTTCCCAGCCACGGTGGGAAAGGGAGAGGGGCTGACGTGGGGCTGACCTCACACCCGGCTCCCCTCCTCCAGCACCTCCCTCGGGTTCACTGCTTCTGGGAAGCAGGACCTACTGGGGGCCGCTGGGGGAAAGGGAGGTGACTCTGGCCTTCCTGCAGGAAGCAGAGAATGTGGCAGGCTGAACTGAGTGTGGGATACTGAGGGCTGGGTCCTTCTGCCAGAGTCAGAGCTGGGTGTGGGAAGACAGAGGTACCACCTTGCACCCCAGTACCTCCTCTGCTGCCTACAGGTGAGCTGAGGTTTCCCTGAGGAGGGTCACCATGGTGGGGGCTTGTGAGGGTTCTAAAAATAAATCAAGAGCAGAGCAGATATTCTGGTAGGGGGGACGCAGGTGCAGTGTGAGTATTCAGATGAGACCTGGCCCACTAACCCATGTGCTTACTGTATGCCAAGCATTCTCTCATCCAGTCTCTCAATAGCCATATGAGAGTCATGTGACAGATGAGGAAACTGAGGCACAGAAAGTTAATAAATTTGCCTAAGCTCCTATAGCTGGAAAGGGCAGAGCCAGAATCCATATTAAGGTGTTTGGAAGCCCTGGTCCCACGTGTGGGGTGCTGCACTGTGGCGCCTCTCAGCCTCGAATGAGCATGAATCCTGAGGACAGCACTGAAATGCAGATCCCAGTTCAGTGTGGAGGGTGGCAAGTTCCCAGGGGTGTGGATGTGGCCGGCTGAGAAGGTTGAGCTGGGCAGGGCCAGCTATGTGACTTGCAGGACCTTGTACATAATGAACTAGGAGCCCTGGTGGTTCAGTGGTTAAGAGCTTGGCTGCTACCCAAAAGGTCGACAGTTCGAATCCACCAGCCACTCCTTGGAAACCCCTGGGGGCAGTTCTACTCTGTCCCATAGGGTCGCTATGACTGGGAATCACCTCGACGGCAACGAGTTTGGGTTTTAACGGGGGTTGGTGTATAATGAAGGTCCCTGGGTGGCAAAAACAATTTGTGCTTGACTACTAATCTAAAAGTTGCAGGCTGAAACACACCCAGTGGTGCTGCAGAAGAAAGGCCTGATGATCTGCTTCTGTAAAGATGACAGCCATTCTGTCACACATGGGGTCACCATGAGTCAGAATCAATTCAACTAGACAATGACGGTTTGTTTCATTTTGTTTGGTGAAAAATGAACTCTAGGATGGTACAAACAGTTAAGGCACTCGGCTGCTAACTGAAAGACTGGAGGTTCACAGCCCCCCCCCAGAGGTACATCAGAAGAAAGTCCTGCAGATCTACTTCTGAAAAACCAACATTGAAAACCCTGTGGAGCACAGTTCTATTCTGGCACACATGGAGTCGTCATGAGTCAGAGTTGACTGGATGGCAACTGGTTTCAACTGCTGCCAGATGAAAATGCGGGCCCCTTGTTCAAAAACAATTCAGAATTTCAAGATGGCAACAGCAGAGCATTAAACCAAGCATGAGGCCCTTCAGAGTGGGGGTCCGTGATGTCAGGCGTGAAGCTGGGAACTAGACTGAGGTCCACAGGAAGTGGGTGGCCTTCCTCTCTCAGCAAGTTGAACGGGGCTTCTGAAAACTTCTGGAATGTGGAGGATGTTTGGCCCGATTGGAAGGGAATGAGCTGAAGGCAGGGAGACAGTCTGGAGGCTGTCGCACTAGTCCAGGAGAGAAGTAATGATACCCTGGGGCAGGGACGGAGAGAGGAGGGGACGGCGTCAGGCCATGTAGACGCTGATTTGGACACACCACCTAACAAATGACCATAAAGTGGATGGCTTAAAACCACAGGGATTTATCGTCTCACACTTCCAGAGGCTAGATGTCTGAAATCAAGGGGTGAGTAAGGACACACTCCCTCTGAAGACTCCAGGGGAGAATCCATCCCTTGCCTCTTCCAGCTTCTGGTGGCTCCAGGCTTCCTGGGCTGTGGCCACATCATTCCAGTCTCTGCCTGTCTTCACATGGCCTTCTCCTCTTCTCCCCACGCGTCTCCTCTGGGCATCTCTTATAAGGACAGTTGTCATTGCAGTTAGGGCTCAGTGGATAATCTAGAGTGTTCTCATCTTGAGATCCTTAACCACATCTGCAAAAACTCTTTTTCCAAATACGGTCACATTCACAGGTCCCAGGGGCTAGGACGTGGACATATATTTTGGGGGTCCACTATTCAACCCCCGACAGTGGGTGATGCATGTGATGCCCCTTCCCAGGATGGGATGAGAAGAGCAAGCCGAGGAGGACAAGATTCCCGCACCCACAGCTACCACAGGGGCCCCGCACGCGGCATCCTCATCTGCAGAGAACTGTCTTTCTGGGGAGCTGGGAGGGCTGCCTGCTACCTGTGGGGGTGGAGGGTGGGGACATGGTGAGCAGGACGAAGAGAAAGCCTGCTGACAGGTAGAACCTTTCCCAGCTTTGATTCATTGACTGTCTGGGCAGGAGCTGGACCAAATTGCTTGGAATGACAAAAATGCCTCACACATACTTTCCTCTTGGCCGGTGGTTTGGTTCTCAGCCCGTGGAGGAGGCCCGTCTGCTCTGCTAACCCCCACTCGCCCTCCATCCTACCATGTCTGCAGCTGTGCCTCTGCACCCCACCCACCCCTCCCCTGAGACACCTTCTCTTCGCCCACGTCATTGAGGCTCAGATGGAGTGGGTAGGCCTTGACCGCGTCCTCATAATTGAAATATTTTGGCCCATTAAGTGAGGCTGGAGCAGGGCGGTGCTACCCCAACTCAAAGGGTCCGAGGCAGGCTGGGTCCTCCAGTAGGGTGGGAGGTGGTGGGTGTGGGAAATGTCCTCAGAGTAGAACTGCCCGATAGGGTTTCCAAGGAATATGGAAAGCGAGCCCTGGTAGCCCAGTGGTTAAAGCGCTTGGCAGCTAACCAAAAGGTCAATGGCTCGAACCCCCAGCTGCTCTGCAGGAAAAAGATGTGGCAGTCTGCATCCGTAAACATTACAGCCTTGGAAACCCTATGGGGCAGTTCTACTCTGCCCTGTAGGATTGTTATGAGTCGGAATCAACTCGATGGCAGTGGGTTTGGTCTGGTTTGGAATTTTTACTACAGCAGACTGTCATGTCTTTCTCCCATGGAGCGGCTGGTGGGTTTGAATCACCAACTTTTAGTTAGCAGCCGAGCACATAACCACTGTGCAACCAAGACTCTGCTGATGCCAAAGCCAGTGACACATAAATGCTTTCTATTTGGACCCCAGACAGTGGCCCTGGAACAAGGTGGGCACCAAGACTCAAAGCCCACTGACTCCCCAAGCCCCCTCCCATCTACACCATCCCTCACGTGTCCCCTGGCATTGCTCCAGCCCTCACAGAATCTTCCAGGAGGGAGGAAGTTATCTGATGTACATTTTGTTAGTATATTATACGTTAATAAAAATTTATAAAACCCTGAGGGCAACTCGTATACCAATGTTCATTGCAACACTATTCACAGTAGCCAAAAGTAAGAACAATCTAAACGTCCATCAACAGATGAATGGATAAACAGCAGGTGGTATATACATACACACAATGGAACACTATTCAGCCATAAGGAGAAATGAAGTTACGATAAATGCTACAATATAGATGAACCTTGAAAACATCACGCTGAGTGTAATAAGTCAGTCACAAAAGGACAAATATTGTATGGTTGCACTTATAGGAAAGATTTAGAATTGGCAAACGTATAGAGACTAAAGCTTATCAGTGGTTACTAGAAGTGGGAGTAAAAAGGAAAGTGGAATTATAGCTTAGGGGGCACCCGGTTCCTGTGAAGTTGATGGAAAATTATGCAAATGAGTAGTGGTGATGGTTGCGCAACATGATAATTAATGTCGCTGAATTGTGCATGAAAAAATGTTGAAATGACAAATGTCATGCTGTACGTATCTTTTGCGGAAAAAAACCCACGAAAACCTGGGGACAGGGAGAAGCTTCTGAGGCATGTTCAGGCTCTGCCCTACCCTAGGACACAATAGTCCCCTCTCGGATTGGGCTGAAGCCCCAGTTAGTGCTGGGTCACCCTGGCCCCTTGCAGAATCCCCTTCACTGGACTGCGTGTGACAACGGGCACCAGCTTTTGCAAAGACCACCACAGGCCCAGCCCGGAATCCTTAATAGGGATGCCTCCTTGAGTGGAACATCAACCACCTCTCAGGCCTCACACTAGCTCCCCAGGGGTCTCAAAAGAAATTCCCTTTAAAATCCAGGCTCAGGGTGGCCTCTGCTTCCCCTGAAGTACAGGAAAGCGTCCTCCTTTATGATCATAAGAATCACATAACAGATCATATTTCCCTTTTTTCTTTGTCTGCCAGGAGTCTCAGAGCCCACTTTGAAGCTTGGCCACAGTAATGACGTGGTCCCTTGTGAGCTGAAGCATTTATTTTCTTTATTTCTGTGGTCTTGGTTTTATCAGTCTGCTTACATCTTCTCTGATCCTGATTCTCCTTATCTATTTCATCAGTATTTGTTATTGTGTGCATTCTGTTGTAAGAGACTTATGTGCTGTTTAGAACAAATAGGGCTATAAGTAAGAAAGAAAATACATCTCGTTTCCGTTATGACGTTAATATTTATTTCTGAAAATGTGGGAATTTAGTGTAATAAATGAATTCCCCTTCTGCATGAAACCAACTGTCATCGAGTTGATTCCGACTCATGGTGACCTCATGTGTGTCAGAGTAGACGATGCTCCGTTGAGTTTTCAATGGCTGGTTTTTCAGAAGTAGATCACCTGGCTTTTCATCCGAGGTACCTCTGAGTGGACTCAAACCTCCAACTTTTCAATTAGCACCCAAACACTTTAACCATTTGTACATCCACCCAGGGACTCTTTAAAAGAAAGGCCTGGTGATCTACTTCTGAAAAATCAGTCACTGAAAACCCTATGAGCACAGTTCTACTCTGACACACATGGTTGCCATGAGTCAGAATTGAATCGTTGGCAACTAACCACAAAACAAAAACAAATGTAGGGAGGCTGGCCACATTTGGGGAAGGACAGAGATGAAGGAGATGCAAAATTGGGGGCCAATTGGCCTGGGAAGCCAGAATCAGGTGGCAGGTTTGGAAAGGTGAAAAGTTCCCACCGCCCCCCCATCACCCACTGTGGTCGCTGTGAGAGCCCAGATTGAGAGATTTGGGTTGCTCTGGACAGATACACATGCAGCAATGCTTAGGAATGTGAGCCATCTGGGGGGATGGGTAGATAGGCACCTCCTATTCCAATAGAATGGAGAGTGGTATCCTCAAATCAGACGGCCAGGAGGCCAGGGAGCTTTTACTTTCTTGAGGGAAAGGATTGGATGCTTGGGTGTCACCCTAGATCCAGGTTCCAACTGGGGGGAACAGCTCATGTCCTGCAGGGAGATATAAGCAGGTGGAGAGAAGCAGGGATAGCAAGAGAGAGACAGAGGGAGACAGAGATGAAGTGCATCCAGTGTGACCTGAACCTCCAGCTGCTGTCCCCACTATCCTAGTCATGTGCCTTTGGGTCGGCTCCCAGGAATCCTGTCACTGCTGCTTGTTCTGCCCTGGGAACATGGGGCAGGGGGCCCCCTTCCCAGCACTCCTGACAAGGCCACTTGTACCACACATCAGCCATGTTCCAGCAACCTCATGACCCAGATCAAGAACCAACTGGAACAGCTCGTCAGTAGTGCCAATGCCCTACTATTTCTGTATGTAAAATACCCCTTCCCATTACTGGGTAGAGGAAGGCGTGGACCATGGGTGGCAGAAGTGGGCAAAATTCCTGAAGATATCAGTAGAGGCTGCCCTGACCTGGGCTTTGGGGAGGCGAGGCTGACCAGGGAGGGGAACTTTTTAGAAATGGAAAGAAAGAAGGGGGGCTTCTACCCCCAGCCCTTTCCAAGGATTACGTTGGGGCAGAGCTGGGGTCAGAAAGTACAGGGCTCAGCACTTCAGGTTTTAGGATTCCTCCACCAAGTGGAGCAAAAGGCAGATAGAGATACACAAAGGAAGGAAAAGTGAGGAGGTATTCAGAGAGGGACGGTGGGTGGTGGGTGTCTGGGAGCAGAAGGATGCCACCGACAGAGCAACCCCATGTGTGTCAGAGTAGGACTGTACTCCATAGGTTTTGCAATGGCTGGTATTTTGCACGTGGATCACCAAACCTTTCTTTTGAGGCACCTCTAGGTGGACTCGAATCTCCAACCTTTCAATTAGCAGCCAAGGGCATTAACCATATGTACCACCCAGGAACTCCTAGTACTAATACTAAGTAATAATAACAGTCCTTACATGGTACATAGTAGAGGGCTTGATTCTTTACCAAGTGCGTTCACACCCAGATTCCATCTGCCTGTCCTGACCATCCTGAGATGCCCAGAGGGCACAGAATTGGGTCCCCATGCCATAGGTGGGAAAACTGAGGCCCAAGAGCTTGTCCCGAGGGTTGGTGGCAGGACTGGAACACCGATCCCTGACTCCTTGCTCACCTCCCGTCTGCCCTCTGTTCCTCAGTACCCGGCCCAGGGTGAGCCGTTCCCCAGCAATGTGGACAAGCTGTGTGGCAGCCACAACTTGACAGACTTCCCACTCTTCCACGCTGACGACAAAGAGAAGGACAAGCTGGTGAAGCTGTACCGCATCATTGCCTACTTTAACACCTCCCTGGGCAACATCATGGAGAACGAGAAGACCCTCAACCCCAACGCCCAGAGCCTCCACAGCAAGCTGAGCTCCACGGTGGACACCTAGCTGGGGTTCCTCAGCAATGTGCTCTGCTGCCTGTGCAATGAGTACAACAGTGGCCATGTGGACACGTCCTACAGCCCCTACACCTCGGGCAAGAACATCTTCCAGAAGAAGAAGCTGGGCTGTCAGCTCCTGGGGAAGTACAAGCAGGTCATCACTGAGCTGGCCCAGGCCTTCTAGGAACAGGATTGTGAAGTGTACTGTGGATCAAGGGATCTCGGGAACAGGATCTAGAAGTGGGGGGCTCTCACAGTGTGGCAGGGGGTCATCACTAAACTCAAGTGAAGATTCTGGCAGAAACTCACAGCCTCCTTGCCAGTCCACTCCACTGAGGGGTGGGCTGGGTGGTAGCCAAACAAGGTCAAAACTTCCTTAGATAGGGCCTGGACACTGCGCCAATTAGAAGGTGGCATCTCTTCAACTGGAAGATGGCAACCAGGCCCCATGGTGTCAGGCTGGCGAGTGGAGTGAGACCTGGACTTCTGCTTCCATCTGACCCTCGGGTGTGGCTATGGGCAGTAAGCAAACACATTGTCTCCGGTGGCCCTGACCACATGGCAAGAGAGCAGTTGAGGGGCCCTGAAACTGTCCTGACCCAGCACCCTTCCCCCAAAGATGCTCCTGCACAGTGGGAGCTCCTTAGGTGTCCCGAACACCAGTGAGGACTCAAGGGCTGGGCATAGGAGACCTCATGAAGCTGGAGCTGTGTGGGGGAGATGGAGCTGTGTGGGGGAGATGGAGCTGTGTGGGGGAGATGGAGCTGTGTGGGAGAGCAGCTGCCCTCTGCTCTGGAGAGGGTGGCATGAGCTCACCCCATCCCTGACTCAGACCAGGAAGCTGTGGTCCCCTCCTGCCCCAGCTCCCCCACACCCCCACCCAGGTCTGGGCTCCGAGGCAGGTAACCCAATCCCTTCCTTTGAGCTGAGGGCCAGGCAAGTGTAGAAATGCCCTCCAGTCTGGGAGCAGTGACAGCTGCTAAGAGGAGTGTTTTGGTTTCTTCTCAAACACTGAGCAGGCCGGCGGTGGTCCTAGCAGTTCAGCAAACTAGATTATGATGCTTTGCACTCACTTTGCTCCTTTCTCTCTCCTTCTCTGAGCACTTTATCCAAGCCCACAGGCTGGCAGGCAGGCAGCAGGCAAGCCCTGAGGCTGAGGCCAAGGCCAGGAGTTACCTGTTCCCATGGCCAGACTAGGATGTGGAGACTCAGCTCTGAGCTTATGGGTCACACTCACCTTTGTCTGGGATCTCAGCATGCTGCCCTTCCCATCTCTCTGCTCTGTCGATGGACAACTCAGGGCCGGCTGACCTTCTCCAAGCTGAGCTACAAGAAAGCCAATCTTGTCTGAAAGCCAGAATTGGTGACTCCAGAGCCCAGTGCCAACTGGGTCTCCCATAATCTCATCACCTTGTGGATACACCTGTGCTGGGCACACCTGAGCGGCCTTCCCTCCCGACCTGCCACTGAGCTGTCAACTCTCCCACCACCCACACCGCTTTAACACTAGCCTGGATTCTGCCCCTTAACACCTTGACTCTCCCCTGCCCATGCCCCCTCCACTACAGCCCTGATTCTGCCCCTTGGTTCCTGTCCACAGTGCTCTTTCTAGAACCAGGCTGGCAGATCAGCATCCCCTGCACACAGATCCTGAATTGTCGCTATGAGTCCAAATCAACTCAACGGCAGTGAGTTTCAGGTATTGTGTGAAAAAGCTGCTCTTTTCTCATTTTCTCCTGCTGGTGTTGACCTATTCCTGGCATCCTAGGTCATGTGCCTGGACCAGAGACGATTTTAAGGAGGAGAGGGGTGCCCTCAGCAGAGGAGCGGATAGGACAGTCATTTTCCAATCATATATTTAAAAAAATTAACAAAAAATCTTTGCTTGTTTGCATGTCTCTCATCCTCCTCCTCTTCTTTCTCCTTCCCCTCATCTCCCTTGGCTCTACCGGAGCGATTTCTCCCATGAGAGAGGAAGTCCAGCCCTGCTTGGCTGGCCCTCCACCATAGACATAGGACATGAGGCTTGTGCCCTGGAATTGAGAGAAGTAGTGGTTTCCCTTCAAACAGTACAAGAGGTTCTGATTTAATGGTACTGGGTGGTGTCCAAGATTTGTTGTTGTTGTTGGGTGCCATCAAGTCAATTTAATTTCACAGCAACGCCATGTGACAGAGCAGAACTGCCCCATAGGGTTTTTTGGCTGTAATCTTTATGGAAGCATATCACCAGGTCTTCTGAGGAGCCTCTGGGTGGGTTTGAACCGCCAACATTTCATTTAGTGGCAGAGTACTTCACCTTAGCACCACCAGGGCTCCTTACCCATTAAAAAATCTGAGATTTTTAAATTTGCTTTGTTTTCTCAATCTCCAGGTTATTGTAATGTGAAGCAGGAGTTGAAAGTCTTGAGTTAGAAGAATGTGGCTGTTAGCAGCTGTCCAGTTGACCCCCGACTCATGGTGACTCCATGTGTTACAGAGTAAAATTGCTCCCTAGGGCTTTCTTGATTGTAATCATCAGGCCTTCTTCCGTAAAACTGCTGGGTGGGTTCAAACAGCCAACTTTTGGGTTAGCAGCCCATTGGAAACTGCTTGTGCCACTCAGGCTCCTTCAGATGGTACAGACGTTCTTAATCTGAGCTCCATTTCCAATCCCCTCATTGTCCTGACCCAACCCCAATTCCCATGCACACTGCTAGCTCAATGGGACCCACATGTGGCATTGTCCTTAGATGTTCCCTGTCCTTTCTTTCCACTGAAAAGGACTTTGCCTTGGGGGACAAATTCCTGTTTGATGAATGTACCTGTGGGAATGTTTCATACTGACAGATGATTTTTATGTATTCAATGTCATATTTAAAGTATTAATTTTTTTAATGAATATCACCCTTGAGTACTGTGCTCTTGTTAAAAAAAAAAAAAAAACCTTATGTAGGTTCAAATGGTGAACAAATACTCTAAGGCATAGATGAGAAGGCTGGGGGCTGCCAGACTAGGTTAGAGGAAGGAAGGGAACAATTAGAATGGCAATAGTGAGAATGTTGATACAATGGGAAGACTGTAACCAATATCACCGAACAAGATGTGTAGAAATTGTTGAATGGAGACCTGTTTTGCTGTATACACTTCCACCAAAAATATAATAATTTTTTTTAATATTTATTTTTTATACTGAAGGAATACTGTCTTAGTTATCTAGTGCTGCTCCAACAGAAATATCACAAGTGGATGGCTTTAACAAAGAGAAATTTATTTTTTCACAGTCTAGTAGGCTAGAAGTCCAAATTCAGGACGTCAACTCCAGGAGAAGGCTTTCTCTCTCTGTCAGCTCTGGAGGAAAGTCCTTTTCATCAGTCTTCCCCTGGACTAGGAGCTTCTCCTCACAAGAACCCCAAACACCAGTGAGGACACCCCGGGTCCAAAGGATGTGCTCTCCTTCCAGAACTGCTTTCTTGGTGGTATGAGGTCCCCCAGCTCTCTGCTTGCTTCCCTCTCCTTTTATCTCTTGTAAGACAAAAGGTGAAACAGGCCACACTCCAGGAAAACTCCCCTTACGTTGGATAGCATCCCAAAATGAATTGCGGCTGGGGGACTCCTGGACCCAACCACAGACAAAGCATGAGGGAGACGACTGGAGTCACTCCAGAGTCCCTGTGTCTGTGGCCATCCAGTCCCATACTATCTTGTTCCCCCAAGGAACAGGGTCCCAGGAGTCTGGGATCAGGGATGCGACCTGAGCAAGGTGTTACATCCCACCCTAATCCTCTTTAACATAATCCAATCTTGCCTCATTAACCACAGGCACAGACTGGGATTTACAACACATAGGAAAATCACATCAGATGACAAAATGGTGGACAATCACACAATACTGGGAATCATGGCCTAGCCAAGTTGACACATATTCTGGGGGGACACAATTCAATCCATGACAAATACTTTTTGGTTTTTTGAGAAATTAATAAAGAATTTGCTCTTGGTATGCTCTCCAGAATATGTTGGACAGGGCTGGAGGGCTGGGACCATCTCGGCCTGAGCTCCCAGCTGATGGGGATCTGCTCAGCAAAGGGCAGGAGGGTGGGAAAAAGGAGACTCCACCTGGTGAGGTTGCTGGTGGGGGCTAGGGCAGGAGTGGGCAGAGCTTGACACAGGCAGAACCAGTGAGGTGGGTGGTGTGCAGGTCATGGGATGCTGCCAAGGAAAGCGAAGTTTGCTCAAAAGTGTGGGAATTATTTGATGTCTTACATGGAGTCAGCTCATTCACCACTAGCCCTCACTTAACTCTCATAGTAACCCTGTGAATCATCTTCCTCTTTTAACAGAGAGGGAACGAGGCTCAGAGAGACTTTCCCAGGGTCACACCGGCAGAGTGTTTAGGGCCGGTCAGAGACACCCCTTTAGCTCCAAATCTCACACTCTTTCCCCTCCAGGGAACTTCAGAGACTTAGAAGAAACCAGCTGCCAAGACCTCTGTCTTCAGGGACGGACCACTGATCACCATCGACGGCAAAGACAGCAGCTGAGAATGTGGTGCAGGAACATTCAGGGCCCTGTTCAGACTCACACAGAATGCTGGGGGCCAGAGCCAGGGCTTTTCCACTGGGCCCTTCCAGGTCTGAGCTGCCCTCTTGTAGGGGACACTTCCTCCCTCCTGCCTCGCCCCACATGGACCCCCAGCCACTGCAACCTTTTCCCAGACTCCTGGGACACCGTTCCTTGGGGGAATGAGATAGGTTGGGACTGGATGGCCACAGACACAGGGACTCTGGAGTGGCCCCAATTGTCTCCCACATGTTTTGTCTGTGGTTGGGGCTGGGAATCCCCCAGCCGCAATTCATTTTGGAGATCTGGGCAGCTTTTCTGAGAGTCACCTACTTGTTTGTTCATGAATGCTTATAAGTGTCAGGTCCTGTGCCCAGCTTCCAAAGGTGAGTAGGACACAAGAGGTGCCTTCTAGAAGCTCATAGACCAGCAGGAGAGGGTGAGTGTGATGGAAGAGGCACACACAAGGTGGGGAGGACCAGGCAGAGGGAGCTGTGCTCCAGGGTCCGGGAGGGGAGTGGGCTGTGGTCCTCTCTGGTCTCTGTGCAATGAAGGACTGGACCAGAGGCCCTGCAGCGTCAGCCTGGCCTTTGACCTGATTAGAAATACACAATCTTACCAACCCACCTCCCATCCCCAACCAAAACCTGTCGCCATCAAGTCGATTACAACTTACGGTGACCCCATGTGTGTCAGAGTAGAACTGTGCCCCATAGGGTTTTCAATGGCTGATTTTTCAGAAGTAGATCACCAGGCCTTTCTTCTGAGGTACCACTGGGTAAACGCAAATCTCCAACCTTTCAGTTGGCAGCCAAGCACTTTAACCAAGAACTCTGCCCCACCCTTAGACCTGCTGATTAGGAGCCAGCCTTGTAGTAAGGTCTCTGGAATCCATGTGCACACTGAAGTCTGAGAAACGCCACCCTGTTGTCCCCACATCTCTCATTGCCCATGAGTCTATGACTTTCCCAAATCACCACTGGCAGGGCATCAAAGGCAGTTGCTTGGGAGGGGAGAGGCTTCTGGGCGGGGCGGGAAACCAGACCACCAGCTGTTTCTGGCTCCTAGTCCCCAAGTTTAGTTCCAGTGTCTTGGCCCCTCCCGGACCAGCTGATGAATCCCACAGTGACCAGCAGTGTCTCTACAGAAAATAGTGTCTATGGCAATTAGTTTTAAATTGTTGAATGGTCTCTCACAGCTGACAATGGAAACTGCAGTGGCCAATAGAAACTGCTCACTGGCGCCCTCCCTCCCCCCATACACACACTCAAGTGGTGCCCAGGGCACACGCCATACCTGCCATAATTAGATTCGCCTACCACACAGCCAGCCACACCCAGCTGTCCTCAGCACCCCCTCTGCTCATCTGAGACAAGGTTGAAACTTTGCAAAAGAAAATTTTTCTAGGAAACTAGAGGAAAGAAAAGAAACGCCAAGGCCAGAAAGAGAGTGAACGACAGACCCCAACTGCCGGCCTGTGGGGCAGAAGGGCCGCCCAGCACTCTGGCCCCGGGTTCTTGCCCTCGCCCTGTCTGGGGAATTCTCTGGTCCCGAGGAGAGGGCAGAGGTTCTGTTGTCTGCCCTCCCTTGGGCCAGAGAGAACAAAGGACTGGGAATCGGTGACTGGGTCACCCTCCAAACAGGAGGCAAGAACACTCACTCAGCAAGAGGAAGGGGCATTGCCCGGGTACCCAGGTCCTTGCCCTAGCTCTGCTCTATCCCATCCTGTGACCATGAGTAGCTGTCCCTCTCGGGTGAACTCAGCTCTGTTATCTGCAGAATTTTGAGAGTAACAATGATGAATGCTGGTCTATCTCCTTTACAAGGTTGCTGGAAGGATCCCGTGAGCAGGAAGACAGGAATGCTCCCAGGATCAGGACCCAGTCTGCCCACTGCGGGGGAGATGGACAAAGCCAAGTGAATCTCAGGCACCTGCACACTCTTGCAGGAGAAGGAACCATTCTCTCCCTGTGCCTGCAGGAATCTGACAACTGTGATGGAAGGCCACAGACCAGACTGATGGGGAAGGGGGAGCAGGAAGGACCACCTCCCAGCTGATTCCTCCTCTGCTTCTGGTGTCCGGATCCCAGGCCAGGAGGAGACCTGACAGAGAGGCCTCCTGTCCACGTGGAGGTGGCAGGGCAGCCCAGGTCCCCAGCTGGGCCTTCTCCATCCGGGTTCTCGAGAAGGCTCAATAGGACAGGGGGACTCCCAACACCATCACCTACCCCACTAGATACACAAGCCCACGGTCTGTGCAGGCCTTGCACTTTACAGTTTACAAGGTGTTTTCTCACGAATCCTTAGCTCCTTCCAGCCACTCTGTGAAGATGGGGTCGGTCAGGTGACTTTTTCCATTTACAGATGAGGAAACTGAGACCCTGGGAGGCTAAGGGACCATCCTGACATCATTCAGCTCGTGAGAGATGCTTCTCATACTCACTCACCTTCATGTTCTCTCTGTCATCCGTCCACTCACCTAGTCAAGCCTGGTAAGGGCTTCCTTTTGCACCCAAGGAACTCAGTGTTCAGTGTTCGTGGTAGAAGAACGAGAAGCTTTCAGGTCACTTCTCCTGTAAATTGAAAGACTGTGGAAAAGGGGAGTCCCTGGATGGTACAAACAGTTGATGCGCTTGGCTGCTAACTTAAAAGTTGGAGGTTCAAGCCCACCCAGAGGCTCCTCAGAGGAAAGTCCTGGTGATTTACTTTTTTTTCTAATTGTGATTTTGGTGAAAGTTTTCAGCCCAAGTTAATTTCTCATTCAAAAATTTATACACTTATTGTTTTGTGACATTGGTTGCAATCCCCACAATGGGACGGCACACTCCCCCTTTCCACCCCAGGTTCCCTGTGTCCATTCTTCCAGTCCCTGTCCCTTTCTGGCTTCTCATCTTGCTTTAGGGCAGGAGTTGCCCGTTTGGTCTCATATATCTGATTGAACTAAGAAGCACGTTCCTCACGTGTGTTACTGTTTGTTTTATAGGCCTGTCTAATCTTTGTCTGAAAAGTGGGCTTTGGGAGTGGTTTCAGTTTTGAGTTAGCAGAGTGTCCTGGAGCCATAGTCTTGGGGGTTCGGTGATTTACTTTTCAAAAATCTGCCATTGAAAACCCCATGGAGCACAGTTCTGCTCTGACGCACATGAGTTTGCCGTGATTCGGAATCAATTCCGTGGCAACTAACAGCAACAAAAGTAGGGATGCTGGCCAATATGGGGAAAGATAGAAATAGAGGAGGTAAGAAGGTGGGGGGCAACTGGCCTGGGAGACCCAGAATTAGGTGGCAGGTTTGGGAAGGTGAAGAGGGTCAGTAAAGGATTGCCCTTGCAATGGTTCCCCTGGGAGCCCAAATTAGGGGATTTAGGTCACTGCCAGCAGGTGTGCTCGAAGCAATGCTTAAAATCTGGACCATCTCTGGAAATGGGGAGATAGGGCAATGGGGAGATAGAAAGATGGAGAGATAGGGCAATGGGGAGATAAGCACCTCCTACTCCAATACGTTGGGGAGTGCTACTCTCAAGTCAGAGGACCAGGAGGTCAGGGGGCTTTTGCCTTCTTGAGGGAGAACATTGGATAGTTGGATGTCACCTTAGATCCAGGTTCCAGTTGGGGGAGAACAGCTTATGTCCTGCAGGGAGATATAAACAGGTGGAGAGAAGCAGGGATAGCAAGACAGAAATAGAGGGAGACAGAGACAGTGGAGACAGAGCTGTAGGTGGGGACGCAGTGCATCCGGTGTGATGTGAACCTCGAGCTGCCGTCCCCGCCATCCTGATCATGGTGACTTTCTGCGGTATCCCAGGAATCCTGTCACTGCTGCTTGTTCTGCACTGGAAACATGGGGCAGGGAGCCGCCTTCCCATCACTCCTGACAATGCCACCTGCACCACACGTCACCCATGTCCCAGCAACCTCATGTCCCAGGTCAGGAATCAACTGGCGCAGCTCAACAGTAGTGCCAACGCCCTCTTTACTCTCTCTGTAAATTATCCTCCCTCCCACTCCCGGGGACTGAGGAAGGAGGGAGTGGGCCTGGGGTGGCAGAGAGGGCAGAATTCCTGCAGATATCAGTAGAGGCTCCACTGACCTAGGCTGGGGGTGCTGACCAGGGAGGGGACCATTTTAGAGCAAGAAGGAAAGAAGGTGGTGCTTGTTAAACCACATCCAGTTTCCCCCACACCCACCTCCAGCTCGGACTGGAATCGACTTTCCCAGGAATAGGTTGGGGCAGAGCTCTAGCTGAGAATGTACGGGGCCTGGCACTTCAGGTTTTGGGATTCCTCCACCACATGGAGGGAGAGGAAGGTGGGGATACACAGAGGGAAAAGGCGGGAAGGTATTCAGAGAGGTGCCGTTGAGAGAGGATGGGTGGTGGGCGTCTGGGTGCAGAGAGATGCTCAGACGGGTGAAAGGACAAGTGGGTGTGGCACACCTCTGAAGGTGAGGCACCCAGGTTTTCTTTCTTTCCCCATATGACCATGATAATTAAAAAACAAAACAAAACCAATTGTTACTGAGTTGATTCAGACACATTATGATCCCATGTGTGTCAGAGTAGAAGTGTACTCCATAGGGTTTGCATTGGTTGATTTTTTGGAAGGAGATCACCAGGCCTTTCTTCCGAAGCACCTCTGGGTGGACTTGAACTCCCAACCTATCAGCTAGCAGCCAGACACATTAACCGTTTGACCACCCAGCGGTTTCTAATACTAAGTAACAATAGCAATCCTTGCATGGTAGAGGCCTTGATTCTTTACCAACTGAGTTCACACCCAGATATCCTTCTGGGTCTCATAACGATCCTGAGATGCCTACAGGGCATGGAGTTGGGTCCTTATGCCACAGTTGGGGAAACTGAGGCCTAAGGGCTTGACCCGAGGGTTGGTGGCTGGGCTAGAACACAGATTCCTGCCTCCTTGCTCACCTCCCCTCTGCCCACTGTTCCTCAGTACACGGCCCAGGGCGAGCCATTCCCTAGCTATGTGGACAAGCTGTTCAGCCCCAATGTGACAGACTTTCCGCCCTTCCACGCTGACGGCAGGAAGAAGGACAAGCTGGTGGAGCTGTACCGCATCATCATCGTGTACCTTGACGCCTCCCTGGGCAACATCACACAGGATGAGAATGTTCGCAACCCCAATGCCCAGAACCTCCACAGCAAGCTGAGTTCCACAGGGGATACCTTTCGGTGGCTCCTCAGCAGTGTGCTCTGCTGCCTGTGCAAAAAGTTCCACGTGAGCCTCATGGACGTGTCCTATGGGACCAACACCTCGGACAAGGATGTCTTCCAGAAGAAGAGCTGGGCTGTCAGCTCCTGGAGAAGTACAGGCAGGTCATCACCGAGCTGGCTCAGGCCTTCTAGGCACAGGATCTTGAAATGTGCTGTGGATCAAGGGATCTTGGGAGTGGGATTTAGAGGTGGGGGGCTCTCAGTTTGGCTGGGGGCCATCGCTAAGACCAAGGGGCTGCTGATAGAACCTGAGGGGCTCCCTGCCAGTTCACTCCACTCTGGGTGGGTTGGGGTATAGTTGAACAGGGTCAAAACATTCACAGGGAGGGCATCAAAACTGTGCCAATCAGAAGGTGGTACCATTTTCTCTGGAAGATGGCAGTCAGGTACCAAGGTGTCAGGCTGGTAAAAGGAGTGTGAGCTGGACTTCTGACCCTAGCTGACCCTTGGGCGTGGTAGTGGGCGGTGAGCAAACAGGTCCTGTCTGGTGGCCCTGACCACAGGGCAGGAGATCATTTGAGGGGCCTTAGAACTGTGCTGACCCGGCACCATCCCCCGAAAGATGCTTCTGCACAGTGGAAAGCTCCTTGCGGGTCCCAAACACCAGTGAGGACCAGTGATGGTCTGGCTGAGGAGAATTCATGAAGCTGGAATTGCATGTGGGAACACTGCCCCTTTCTCTGTAGAGGGCAGCATGAGGCCCCCGACTTACACCAGGAAGCTGTGGTCCCCTCCAGACCTACCTCCCCCGTATCCCCACCCAGGTCTGGGCTCTGAGGCAGGGAACCCGATCCCTTCCTTTGAGCTGCTGGCCAGGCAAATCTAGAAATGCCCTCCAGTCTGGGAGCAGGGAGAGCTGCTAAGAGGAGTGAGGCCTGGGCCAGGAGTTACCTGCCCACAAGGCAAGACTAATAGGTAGAGACTCAGCTCTGAGCTCATGGGTCACACTTACCTTTGTCATGGATCTCAGCCTGCTGCGCTTCCCATCTCTCTGCTCTGTTGGTGGACAGCTCAGGGCTGGCTGAACTTCTCCAAGCGGAGCTACAAGAAAGCCAGCCTTGTCTGAAAGCCAGAATTGGTGATTCCAGACCCTGGGGCCAGCTGAGTCTCCCATCATCTCATCACTTTGTGGAAACACCTGTGCTGGGCACACCTGGGCGGCCTCCCTGCCAAACATGCCCCCTGCCCCCTCGACTATCCCCTCATCTATGCCCCCTCCATTCCAGCACTGATTCTGCCTCTCAGTCCATGTCCACAGAGCTCTTGCCAGAACCAGCCTGGTAGATCAGCATCCCCTACGCACACGTCCTGAATTATTGACTCTTTGTGTGAAAAAGCTGCTCTTTTCTCATTTTCTCCTGTTGGCATTGACCCACTCCTGGCATACTGGGTCATGTGCCTGGGCCAGAGATGATTTTAAGGAGGAGACAGGGGCCCTCAGCAGAGGAGGAGGTGGGACAGTCATTTTCCAGTCATATGTTAAAAAAAAATTTTAACAAAAAAGTACTGTTAGTTTGCTTGACTCTCCTCTTCTTCTTCCTCTTCCTCTTCCTCTTCCTTCCCCTCGTCTCCCTTGGCCCCTACTGGGGTGACCGCTCCCTTGTCAGAGGCAGTCCAGCCCTGCTTGGCTGGCCCTCCGCAATAGACATAGCGTGTGGCGCTGGGGCCCTGGAATTGAGAGAGGGGTCATTTTCTTTCAGAAGCATCTTAGTTATCTAGTGCTGCTATAACAGAAATATCATAAGCGGGTGGCTTTAACAAGCAGAAATTTATTTTCTCACAGTTAGAAGGCTAGAAGTCCGAAATCAGGGCACTGGCTCTAGGAGAAGTCTTCCTCTCTCTGTCAGCTCTGAAGGAAGGTCCTTCTCTCTTCAGCTTCTGTTTCCTGGTTCGTTGGAGATCGCCATGTTGTGTGGCATCTATCTTCCCTCATCTCTGCTTGCTTCTTTCTGCCTAATTAGCTTGGTTTATATCTCAAAGGTGATTGGCTTATGACTCATCCTACACTGATATGGCTTCATTAAAATAACTTTAAAAACCCTATTCCTAAGTGAGATTATATCCACAAATATTAAAAAAAAAAACAAAACCCAAACCCATTGCCATTGAGTCGATTCCAGCTATAGCAACACTATAGGCTAGAGTAGAACTGCCCCATAGGGCTTTGAAGGAATGGCTGGTGGATTAGAACCGCTGACCTTTAATTTTTTTAATTATTGTGCTTCAAGTGAAAGTCTACAATTCAAGTTAGTCTCTCATACAAAAATTTATACTTACATTGTTACGTGACTCTAATTGCTCTCCGTATACTGTAACAGCACAGTCCTCCTTTCCACCCCTGATTTCCTGTGTCCATTCAACCAGCTCCTGACCCTTTCTGCCTTCTTATCTCACCTCTGGACAGGAGCTGCCCATTTAGTCTCGTGTTTCTACTTGAGCTAAGAAGCACACTCTTCACAAGTATCATTTTATGTCCCACAGTCCAGTCGAATCGTTGTCTGAAGAGAAGGCCTCAGGAATAGTTTTAGTTTTGGGCTAACAGAGAGTCCAGGGGCCATGTCTTCCAGGGTCCCTCCAGTCTCAATCAAACCATTAAGTTTGGTCTTTTTACTAGAATTTGAGTTCTGC
>NW_004443997.1:863712-885270 GCF_000243295.1 Trichechus manatus latirostris
TCCAGGTGGGTTGGGACCAATTGATGCATCCTAGATAGCTGCTCGCTAGCTTTTAAGACCCCAGAAGCCACTCACCAAAGTGGGATAGAATTGCCGACCTTTTGACCCACCTTTAAGAGCCGAGCTCTTAACCGTTGCACCACCAGGGATCCATCCACAAGTACAGGGGTTAAGAATGACAACTCATATTTTGGGGGAACACAATTCAATCCATAACAAGACAGTACAGAGGTCCTGATTTAATTGGTCATGGGTGGAGTCCAAGCTTTGTTGTTTGTTGCTATCAAGTCCATTTTCTACTCACAGCAACCTCATGTGCCAGAGTAGAACTGCCCCATAGAGTTTTCATGGCTGTAATCTTTACAGAAGCAGATTGCCAAGTCTTTCTCCAGAAGAGCCGCTGGGGGGTTTTGAAATGCCAACCTTTCCATTAGAGGTCGAGTGCTTAACCTTTGTGCCAGTAGGGCTCGTTGCCCAAGCTTTAGTGCTTTTTTGTTTGTTTGTTTTACTTTTTCAATCTCCAGGTTATTCTAATATGAAGCAAGAGTTGAAAGTTATTGAGTTAGGGGAACATTGTTGTTGTTAGCTACTGTCCAGTTGGTCCCCAACCCATGACCATCCCATGTGTTACAGAGTACAACTGCTCCATATGGTTTTCTTGGCTGTAATCTTTTATGGAAGCAGATCACCAGGCCTTTCTTCTGTGAAGCCACTGAGTGGGTTTGAACCACCAATCTTTGGGTAAGCAGCCCATTGCAGACCACTTGCACCACGCAGGCTCCTTCAATCAGTAAAGATGTTCTTACCTTAGAATCATCTCCAATCTGCCCCTACCTTGACCCACCCACCGAGTTCCCATGCACACTGCTGGCTCAGTGGGACCCACCACGTGGCCTTGTCCTAAGATGTTCCCCGTCCTCTCTTTCAGCTGGAAAGGACTTCACCTTGGGTGGCAAATTCCTGTTTGATGAATGTACCTGGGGGAATGTTTCATACTGACAAATGATTTTTATGTATTCAATGTAATATTTAAAATATTTATTTTTTTATACCGAAGGAATATTTTTCTTTTTTTAAGAATAAAGAGAAATTAATAAAGACTCTGCTCTTGGCTCACTCTCCAGAGTACACTGATGTGGGAGACATGGCTGGAGGGATGGGCCCATCTCTGCCTGAGCACCCAGCTAAGTGGGGCTGTTCTCAGGAAAGGGCAGGAGGGATGGAAAAGGATGCCTCTACCCAGTGAGGGTGCTGGCAGGGGGTGGGGTAGTAGTGGGCAGAGCTTGGGCACAGGCAAAACCAGCAAGATGGGGGGGTGTCTGGATCATGGGGTGCTGCCAAGGAAAAGAATGATTGCTCAAAACTGGGGGAATTATTTGACTTCTTATGCATAGTCAGCTCCTTCATCCTCAGTCCTCACTTAACTCTCATAGTAACCCTGTGAGGCATCATCCCCATTTAACAGATTGGGAAACCGAGGCTCAGGGAGATGACTTTCCCAGGGTCACATTAGCAGCGTGTTTAGGGTCAGCAAGGACCACCCCTTTAGCTCCAAATCTCACACTCTTTCCTCTACATGGAACTTCAGAAACAGAAAAAGCCAGCTGTTGAGGTCTCTGTCTTCAAGAATGGACCATTGAAAGAAGGGTTGCTTCCACTACTGGTGCTAGGAAAATTGGATTTCTACATGCAGAAAAATGAAACAGGATCCATGCCTCACACCATATACAAAAACAAGTTCAAAATGGATTAAGGACCTAAATGTGAGAAATAAAACCATGAAATTCTTGGAAGAATATGCAGAGGCAATGCTGTCAGGCCTAGCTTTTGACAATGGGTTATTTAATATAACAACAAAAGCACAAACAGCAAAAGACAAAATAGATAAATGGGACCTCATAAAAATTTAAAACTTTTGTTCATCAAAAGACTTTATCAAAAAAGTGAAAAGACAAGCTACTGACCTGGATAATATCTTCAGAAACCATATATCCAATAAGAATCTAATAACCAAAATATATATAAAACTTTGACAACATCGAAAAGACAACCCGATCATAAAATGGGTAAAGGACTTGAATAGACATTTCACCAAGGAGGACATTCAGATCACCACCAAACACATGAGAAGATGCTCAACGTCATTAGCCATCAGAGAGATGCAAATCAAAACCACTATGAGATACCATTTCACTCCCACTAAGATGGCTAAGATTTAAAAAAAATAATAAAATAACAAATGTTGGTGAGGATGTGGGGAAATTGGAACCCTTATCCATTGCTGGTGGGAATGCAAAATGATATAGCAGCTGTGAAAAACAGTGTGGAATTTCCTCAAAAAAGCTAAAAATAGAACTACCATATGACCAAGCAATTCCACTCCTACGTAGATACCCAAAAGACTTGAAAGCAAATACTCAAACAGAGACTTGTACAACAATGTTCATTGCAGCACTATTCACAATAGTCAAAAAATGGAAACAACCTAAACGCCCATCAACAGGTGACTTGATAAACAAAATGTGGTGCATACATACAATGAAATACTTCTCAATCAGAAAGAGAAATGAAACCTTGATATATGCCACCGTATGGGTGGAGCTTGAAGACATTATGCTGAGTGAAATAAGTCAATCACAAAAGAACAAATATTGTATGACCTCACTTATATAAAAGACAAGAAGAGGCACATGTATAGAGACCAAAGTTTATTAGCGGTTACCAAAGGTAGGAAGGAGCAGGGAAAGGGGCTTATTGCTGATGCAGTACTGTGTTTTGGTTTATCATTGATGAATGGTAAGGTTGCACAGACAAATACTGTAATTGCTGTCAATAAGTTGTACACCTGTAAAAAGTTGAATTGGCAAATGTTGTATGATAGACATATTTACAACAACGACAAAAAAAAAAGGAGCTGCTGAGGCTGCTTATGTGCAACCGAACTCCTCATTCAATTTGGTTCCTTGCTTTGAAGGTTAAGGGTCATGGTTTCATGGGACATCCCAGTTAATTGGCCTAATAATGTTTTTAGTGCTTCTATTCTACCTCCTAGTTTGTTGTGTAGTGCCTGGGGTCTTAAAAGGTTGCAAGCTGCCATTCAGGGTACAACATTTGGTCTCTATTCACCTGGAGCAACAGAGGGGGAAGGGGAGTCACGAATAGGAGGAGGAAGTGGAAAGTGTAACTAATTGCCTACATGAAAAGCTACCTCCTTTGCCATGAGACCAGAAAAACTAGAAGGTGCCCAGCTACCAGTACTGAACATTCTGATCAAAGATTCTAGAAAAGAATCCTGATCAAAAGGGAAAGAATGCAAACAGAATTTAAAATTCTCATGGAATCTAGAATTTCTGGAGTCATGGAGGCTGGATGAACCCCTGAAACTATCGCTCCAAGATAATCTTTAAACCTTAAACCAAAAATATTCCCTGAAGTCTTCTCAAAACCAAACAATAGCTTAGCTTAACTAGTAAAGAACGCCTACCTTCAGCACTGTGCTCATTTAAGATCTGTTTCTAAGGGATCAAATAGACAACAGCAACTTGAAAGATTAGATAGGAAACTAAGGGGGCAGTGAGTCTATGTTAATAGGGGAGAACAACTCAGAAAACAAGGATGAGAGTGGCTGCAAGACTCAGAGAATGTGATCAGTGTCACTGAATTGTACATGTAGAAATTCTTGAATTGGTGTACATTCTGCCAGGCATATTTTCAACAACAACAACAAAAATAAATTATTTTTTAAAAGAAGAATGGACCATTGACCGATATGTGTCAGAGTAGAACTGTGCTCCATAGGGTTTGAAATGGCTGACTTTTCAAAAGTACATCACCAGGCCCTTCTTCCAAGAAGACTAGGTGGGCTTGAACAGCCAACTTTTTGGCTATTGGATGAGCACATTAACTGTTTGCACCACCCAGGGACTCCCCTTCTGCATAGTCTTTCAATTTAGGGCAGAGGTGACACAGAAGGTTCTCTTTCTTCTACCACGAACCCTGAGCTGTTTGGGCACAAAGCCTGGCACATGGGGGTCTTCCCAGGCTTGACCAGGTGAGTGGACTGATAACGGAGAGAACGTGAAGACGAGTGAACATGAGCAGCATCTCTCACCAGCTGAGTGATGTCAGGATGGTCACTTAGCCTCCCAGGGCCTCAGTTTCCTCATCTGTAAACGGAGATAGTCACCCGACCTCACGTCCACAGAGTGACTGGGAGAAGCTAAGATGGGTGAGAAAACACCTTGTAAACTGTAAAGTGCAGGGCTGCCACAGGCTGTGAGCTTGTGTATCTGATGTGGTAACTGATGGTTTTGGGAGTCCCCCTGTCCTACTGAGCCCTCCCGAGAGCCCGGATGGAGAAGGCCCAGCTGGGGACCTGGGCTGCCCTGCCACCTCCACCACATGGACAGGAGGCCTCTCTGTCAGGTCTCCTCCCAGCCTGGGATCCAGACACCAGAAGCAGAGGAGGAATCAGCTGGGAGGGTGGTCCTTCCTGCTCCCCCTTCCCCACCAGCCTGGCCTGTGGCCTTGGATCAGAGCTGTCAGAATCCTGCAGGCACAGGGAGAGAGTGGTCCTTCCCCTGCAAGAGAGTGTAGGTGTCTGGGATTCACTTGGCTTTGTCCATCTCCCCCGGGGTGGGTGGACTGGGTCCTGCTCTTAGAACAGAAGCTCCCTGCTCACGGGATCCTTCCAGCAACCTTGTGAAGGAGATAGACCAGTGGTCATCATTATTACTCTCGCAATTACACCGATAAGAGAGCTGAGCTCACCCGAGAGGGACAGCTGCTCATGGTCACAGGACGGGATAGAGCAGAGCCAGGGCAAGCACCTGGGCACCCGGGCAGTGCCCCTTCCTCCTGCTGAGTGAGTGTTCTTGCCTCCTGTTTGGAGGGTGACCCAGTCACCGATTCTCAGTCCTTTGTTCTCTCTTGCCCAAGGGAGGGCAGACAACAGAACTGCTGCCCTCTCCTCGGGACCAGAGAATTCTGGTGAGGGCAAGAACCCGGGGCCAGAGTGCTGGGCTGCCCTTCTGCCCCGCAGGCCCGCAGTTGGGGTCTGTCTTTCCCTCCCTTTCTGACCTTGGCTTTTTGTTTGTTTGTTTCCTCTAGTTTCCTAGTAAGAAGCCCTGGCTGTGCAGTAGTTAAAGCACTGTGTTACTAACCGAAAATTGGCAGTTCAAACCTACAAGCTGCTTTGCGGGAAAAAGATGTGGCAATATGTTTCTGTAAATATTACAGCCTTGGAAGCCCCATTGGACAGTTTTCCTCTGTCCTATGGAGCCCTGGTGGCACAGTGGTTAAGAGCTCGGCTGTTAACCAAAAGGTCGGCAGTTGGAATCCACCAGCTGCTCCTTGAAAACCCTATGGGACAGTTCTACTATGTCCTATAGGGTCACTATGAGTTGGAATTGACCAGACAGTAATTGGTTTAGGTTTCCTAGTAAAGTTTCTTTTGCAAAGCTTTACCCTTATCTCAGATGAGCCAAGGGGACGCTGAAGATGGCGTGTTGTGGCTGGCCATGGGGTGAAATTCAGCCAGATGGGCTGGGAGGAGCTGAGATCCTGGACCTGAGGTTGGGGACAAGGAATCAGAAACAGCTGGAGTTTGGGCTTCCGGCCCTGCCCCGTGGCCTCTCCCATCCCAAGCAGCTGCCTTCACTGCCCATGGTGATTTGCATTTGGGGAAAGTCATAGACTCATGAGCAGTGAGAGATGGAGGGCTGCAGGACAGCATTTCTCAGACTTCAGTGTGCACAGGGATCCCTGGGACCTTACTAAAAGGCTGACTCCCATTCAGTAGATCTTGGAGTGGGCCGAGTCCCTGGATGATGCAAACAATTAACATGGTTGGCAGCTAACTGGAAGGTTGGAGGTTTGAGTCCACCCAAAGACAACACGGAAGAAAAGTCTGGTAATCTATATTTGAAAACTCAGCCATTGAAATCCCCATGGAGCTTAACAACAACAAAAATAAATAAGTAAATAAAATAAACAAACAAAAAGAGGTAAGTCTTTTGGCGGGGTGATGGAAATGTTCTAAAATTAGATTGTGGTGATGGTTGTATCACTCTTTAAATTTACTAAAATTCATTGAACTGTGCACTTATAAAAGGTGAATTTTATAATATGTGAATTATATATCAATAAAACTATTTAAAAAATAAATAAAACTCTATGGAGCACAGTTCTACTCTGACACACATGGGGTCACCATGAGTTGTAACCGAATCAACGGCAACTGGTTTTGGTTGGGGCTGGGAGGTGCGGCAGCAAAACTGTGCATTTCTAGTCAGCTCCCAGGCAAGGCTGACAGTGTATGTCCATGGATCACGCTCTACAGGGCTTCTGGTCCAGTTCTTCATTATACAGAGACCAGAGAGGACCACAGCCCACTGAGCACAGCTCCCTTCTCCTGGGCCTCCCCGCCTTGTGTGCCTCTTCCATCACACTCATCCTCCTCTGCTGGCCTGAGCTTCTCTGCTGGCACTGCCTGTGTCCTATTGTGGTGAAATGAGTTCCTTTATGTGGCCTGTTGCCTTGGTTCTTTGGAAAAACAGCTTGAGAGATTTTACCCCTGAGCCCTGAGGAGTTGCCTTGCCTTAATTTTCTATCCCAGAGGGTTTGTTACTTTTGTGCAGGTTGATTAACATTTCCTGGGTAAACTATAAACAACTTGTGGTTTGACATATTTTGTCTGGTCCTGGACTACAGCCTGCCCTGTGATTGGTATGCACCTTGCAAGGATTGGTCAATAGAATATGCAAATGAAGTGTTTATAGCTTACTATGCAAATGAAATATCTGTGGCCTATTGAGAGGAGATTGGTCAGTTCTTGGCCCTGGTGGGAGGGTCTTGCCTTGAAATTGACAAAGTGTTTGTGTATAGAAGCAGCCAATCCCAGAGAAAAGAAGCCGAGAGAGGGAGGCAAGGCACTTCCTAAAAGAGCTGTAATATGGGCCAAGGGTTGTAACATTGAAGACTTCAATCAAGAGGCCCAGAAGGGGCCCTGTGGCAGAGCCAGTGGTGACAGATGGCAGGGCCAAGAAGAGCCTGTCCTGAGGGAGCTGAGATGAGGCCTGCACAGCTGAGAGGAGCTGAGAGAGCTTTCTTGCACTGAAAAAAGGAGACTTACCTACATGCTTCCTGATCCTAATCCTGAGAAGTGGCCTATTGATCCTGATCCAAGTTGTGCCCTGTTGCTTCCTTAATAAACCACTTAACTGTAAGTATTATCTGTGAATTCTGTGTGGCCATTGCAGTGGATTATCGAACACAGAAGAGAAGTAGACAGCCCCGTGGGAGGGACGGCTGGTATCAGAACTGCTAAAAAAAGTTGGAGAGTGAAAGTATGTCTGATTTCCACCTCATGGGAATCAGCCTTGGGCTGATCTTCATCCTAGTCATTACTTCCTCCACCCCCAACTAAGTTAAACAGGTTCTAACGCTACTACTACCATCATTTTACACCTATTCATCTTTGGAACCTGGGCACAGGAACTGACACTTATAAGCATTCATGAACAAACAAGTAGATGATTCTCAGAAAAGCTGCCCAGATCCCAAAATGAATTGCGGCTGGGGAACTCCCATACCCAACCACAGACAAAGTATGGAGGAAACAATTGGGGTCCTTCCAGAGCCCCTGTGTCTGTGGCCATCCAGTTCCAACCTATCTTGTTCCCCTAAGGAATGGGGTCCCAGGAGTCTGGGAAGAGGTTGCAGTGGCTGGGGGTCCACGTGGAGCGAGGCAGGAGGGAGGAAATGTCCCCTGCAGGAGGGCAGCTCAGGCCTGGAAGAACCCAGTGGAAAAGCCCTGGCTCTGGCCCCCAGCATCCTGCGTGAGTCTGAACAGGGCCCTAAATGTTCCTGTACCACATTCTCAGCTGCTCTCTTTGTCATCAGTGGTGATCATTGGTCCATCCTTGAAGACAGAGGCTTCGGCAACTTGTTTCTTCTAAGTCTCTGAAGTTCCATGGAGGGGAAAGAGTGTGATATTTGGAGCTAAAGGGCCGTAAACATTCTGCCAGTGTGACCCTGGGCAAGTTGCTTCATTTCCCTGGGCCTCAGTTTCCCAATCTGTTAAAGGGAGATAATGATTCAAGGGTTACTATGAGAATTAAGTGAGGGCTGGGGTGAAAGAGCTGACTACGTGTAAGACATCAAATAATCCCCCACTTTTAAGTAACCATCCTTTTCCTTGGCAGCACCTCATGATATGGACACCACCTGCCTCTTTGGTTCTACCTATGTTCAAGCTCTGCCAACCCACACCCCGGCCCCCAGCAGTTCCCTCGCCCAGTGGAGACACATTTTCCCACCCTTCTGCCTTTTGCCAAGCAGAGCCCCAACCCACTGGGAGCTCAGGCAAGGATGGTCCCAGCCTTCCTTTTCACACATCAGAGTACTCTGGGGAGCATGCCAAGAGCAGATTACTTATTAATTTCTCTTTTTTCTTAAAAAATCAAAAAGTATTCCTTCAGTATAAAAATAAATATTTTAAATATGACATTGCATACATAAAAATCATCTGTCAGTATGAAACATTCCCCCAGGTACATTCATCAAACAGGAATTTGTCACCCAAGGCGAAGTTCTTTCCAGTGGAAATGTAGGATGGGGAACATCTAAGGACAAGGCCACAACACGGTGGGTCCCACTGGGCAAGTAGTGTGCATGGGAATCAGGGGGCATGGAGATGAGTCTAAAATAAGAACATCTATACTGTTTGAAGGTGAATGACTACCTCTCTCAATTCCAGGGCTCCAACCCCACATGCTATATCTACTGTGGAAGGCCAGCCAAGCAGGACTGGACTGCCTCTGTCAGGGGAGAAGTTGCCGCCATAAGATCCAAGGGAGATGAAGGGAAGGAGAAGGAGGAGGAAGACAGACAAAAAAACTATGACAAAGGCAAGTGTGACTCATGAGCTCAGAGCTGAGAGATAAATCTCTACATTCTAGTCTTGTTATTGGGACAGCAGTGCTATTTTGTTCAGATTTTTATTTTTGGTAATATATAAGGTCTCCAGTACTCCTCTCTTGATACACTTCAAAATAACTGTCCCACCCCCTCCTCTGCTTTGGGTGCCCTGCTCCTCCTTAAAATCATCTGTGGCCCAGGGACATGACCCAGGATGCCATGAGTGGGTCAACACAAGCAGGAGCAAATGAGAAAAGAATAGCTTAATACCCAACCCATACAACACTTTTCACACAAAGGCTCAAGAATTCAGCAATTCATTGTGCACAGGGGGTGACTGATTCTAGAAAGTATACCTTGAATGGGTACAGAGTATGGACGGTGGGAGAGCTGAGAGGTCCAGGGGCTTGGCAGGAAGGAAAGTCACCCAGGTGTGCCCACCACAGGTGTTTCCAAAAGGTGATGAGATGATGAGAGACCCAGATGGCCCTAGGCTCTGGAGTCACCAACGCTGGCTTTCAGACAAGGTTGGCTTTCTTGTAACTCAGCTTAGAGAAGGTCATCCAGCTCCAAGCTATCCACCAACAGAGCAGAGAGATGGAAAGGGCAGCAGGCAGAGATTCCGGACAAATGTGAGTGTGACACATGAGCTCAGAGCTGAGTCTCCACATCCTAGTCTTGCCATGGGGACTGGAAACTCCTGTCCCGGAGCCCAGCCTCGCAGCTGCCTGATACTTGCCTGCAAGCCACTGGACACGAACAAAGTGCTCAGAGAAAGGGGTGAAATGAATGCAGAACATCCTAATAGCATATGTTTAACAGCTAGGTTCCGCCCACCTGCTCAGGGTTTGAGGAGAAGCCAAGAGCTAAGGCCTGGCCCTGGCTCCTATGTAGAGAGCCATCTTATTATTAATGTTGGCTAGGCAGCAAGAAAGGGGAACTAACTTTGCCACTTAAAGCACCAATAATTTAATATAAACAGGATATTATAATAAGTAGACAATCATGCTGGGCCAGACACTCAGCACTCTTAAATCCCAGGCTCCCCTGAGACTATGACCTCAAGTTCTGCTTCCCCTTATCTAGAGACCAGAGACCACCTCTGTACCCCTCAAGTACCTTCTGTGCCCTCACCAGGCCTCTATAGCCTCGGCTGTGAGCTGTCACTTTGAACTACCCTGTTCCCACCCTTGTAGGCCCTTACTCAGAAGGAGGAGTCTGGGTCTGCCTCAGAACCTCCTCACTTGACTTTGCACCTGCCCCTGCCCCGTGTACCTCCACTAACCCCCTCCAGGCCAAACACCAGACCCTTGCCATCTCAGGTTGTGGGAAAGCCTGTAGGGAAGAGGAAGCAGAGCCTGGGAAGCCTTCCATGTCTTCCTTCTTTAGGTCCATAGACAGCTCTGCACCTCCCCAAGAGCCCTCCCACATTGAATGCCAGTGACTTCCTTCTGAAACCCTCACCAAACAGTCACTATGCTTGAGCTCTCCAACCACTCTCATAAGAAGGCAGCATCCCATCCCAGAGCTGCCTTCTCTACCTTCTACCTGCCACACTTTAGGGACAAGGAGTTCCCTGGGATTCCAGCACTTCTTATCCCAACCAAGCCTTCCAAAGTCTCCATAAGGGGAGGATGATAGTGGTCATTATGCTGGGGGCTGAGCAATTGCTGTCTTCCCTGTGGTGAGGGCCCCCAGAGATGAGTTGGTTGCCCACTGCCCAGATGTTGGGCTGGCAAGGGGAGTGGGGCTGGACTTCTGCTCCCACTTCACCCTCCACTTGCCAGAAGGACTCTTGGGTGCCTGGGTGCCATCTGTCAGAGAAAGGGGCTCCAGCTTCTAGTGGGAACGGTATCCAGGCCCTGCCTGAGGAAGTTTTGCCCCTGTTTGGCTACATCCCAACCCACCCTTCAAGGGAGTAGACTTACAGGAAGCCCCTCAGTTTCTGCCAGCAACCCCACTTGGGTATAATAATGACCCCCTGCAACACTGTGAGAGCCCTTCACCTCTAGATTCTGCTCCCAAGATCCCTTGATCCACAGCACACTTCAAAATCCTGAGCCTAGAAGGCCTGGGCCAGCTTGGTGATGACCTTCTTGTACTTTCCCAGCAGCTGACAGCCCACTTTCTTATTCTGGAAAATGTTCTTGCCCAAGGTGTAGGGGCTGTAGGACTTGTCCACGTGGCCCAAGTTGTACTCATTGCACAGGCATCAGAGCACATTGCTGAGGAACCCCACGGGGTGTCCACAGTGGAGCTCAGCTTGCTGTGGAAGTTCTTGTCTTTGAGGTCAAGGGTCTTATGGTTCCTCCAGATGTTGCAAGGAAAGTGTCAAAGTATGTGATGATGCGGTACAGCTCCACCAGCTTGTCTTTCTCAGTGTTGTTGGGGTGGAAGGATGGGAAGTTCACCAAGTCATGGCCACACAACTTGTCTGCATAGCTGGGGAACGGCTTGTCCTGGGCTGTGTGTACTGAAGAGCAGAGGGCAGAGGGAAGTGAGCAAGGAGGCAGGGATCCATGTTCCAGCCCTGCCACCAACACTTGGGGCAAGCTTTTGGGCCTCAGTTTCCCTCAGTTTCCTCAGCTGGTATGGGGACCCAACTCAGTGCCCTGCAGGCATCTCAGGATCATCATGAAAGGCAGTTGGAAATAGGGGAGTGAACTCTCTTGGTAAAGAATCAAGGCCTCTATCATGCAAGGATTGTTATTATTACTTAATATTACTATTAGGAGTCCCTGGGTGGTGTAAACACACTTGCCTGCTAATTGAAAGGTTGGAGGTTCCAGTCCACCCAGAGATGCCTCAAAAGAAAAATTTGGTGATCTACTTGCAAAAAAATAGCCACTGCAAAACCTACGGAGAACAGTTCTACTCTGACACATGTGGATCGCCATGAGTCAGAATCAACTGGTGGCAATTGGTTATGTTTTATTTTTAGTTATTGTGATCATATGGAGAAAAGAAGAAAACAAGGGTGCTTCACCTTCAGAGGTGTGCCACACACATTTGCCTTTTCACCTACATGGGCAACTCTCTGCACCCAGACACACATCACCCACCGTCTCTCTCAATGGCACCTCTCTGACTACCTTCCCCCTTTTCCCTCCTTTGTATCTCCATCTGCCTCTCTCTCCATGTGGTGGAGGACTCCCAAACCTGAAATGCCAGGCACTGTACATTCTCACCAGAGCTGTTACAACCTAACCCTCAGAAAATCTATTCCAGTCTGGCTGGGGATAGCATGTAGGGAAAGCTGGATGTGGTTTAACCAGCCCTCCTTCTTTCCTTTGGGCTCCAAAAAGGTCCCCTCGCTGGCCAGCCTCCCCCCATGCAGGCCCAGTATAGTGTAGCCTCTACAGATATCTGCAGGAATTCTGCCTGCTCCTGTTACCCCAAGCCTACTCCCTCCTTCCTCCATACCCAGGGATGGGAAAGGGTATCTTACATAGAGGATAGAAGGGCACTGGCACTACTGTGAGCTGTTCCAATTAGTTCTTGATCTGTGTCATGAGGTTGCTGGAACATGGGTGGCCTGTGTTATCAGTGATGGTAATGGGGTTCCCTGCCCCATTTTACCACTGAAGAACAAGCAGCAGCAAGACTCCTGGGAACCAGCAGAAAAGCTCCATGATTAGGACAGTGGGGACAGTGGCTCGAGCTTCAGGTCACACTGGATGCACTGCATCTCCCTGGGACTCCTGGCCTCTCTGCACCTCAAGCTCTACCTCCCCTGCTTCTTTCCACCTTCTTAAAGCCCCTTGCTCTCTCCTGGGTTAAGAGAAGCAGTAAGGGGACAGGACATGAGCTATTCTCTCATATTGGAAGCTTAGTCTGGCGTGACACCCAACCATTCAATCCTTCCTCTCAAGAAGGCAAAAGCCCCCTGGCCTCCTCTCCTGAGGGTGTCACACCCCAGCCCAGGAAGAAATGCAGGCCTCAAAGGAATGGGGAGGCCCTATTTCCCCATCTCCAGGATGACTCCAATTCCTAAGCATTGCTTTATGTTCAACGGCCCACAGCAACCCAAATCTTCAAATATGGGCTCCCATGGGGACCTTAAGTCTGTGCAGGGGTCCTTCGGTCAACCTTTTCTTCCTCCCATATCTGCCACCTGATTCTGGCTCCCTAGGTCAACTGCCCCCCAATTTGTAGCCTCCCATCTCCTCCACCTCTGCCCTTCCCCAAATGTAGCCACTCCCCTACCTTCATCCTCCTCCATGTCTTAGCCCAGATTCCACCTCTGGGAGGCCCTTACCATTCACACATACATAGGAAAGCAGACATGATAAAAAGATATAATCTTGTGATAACTGAGACCTTAGGAAAAAGACTGGGTCTCCATATGAAGGCAACAAAACGGAGAGTAGCTGTGCAAGTCACTTGGAGAAATGTTGAATATCATTCAATGAAGAATGTCAACATGGGAAGGGAAACCAAAGTGCTATATAATTTACTTTTTTCTTATTTACATGGAAGGAAAATCAGCCTTTCCCGTGCCACATCTTTCTCCCCCAGAGAGGATGATAGAACAGCCAACCCATTGGTTAGCAGCTGAGTGCTTAACCACTGGGTCACCAGGGCTCCTTCTAGCAAGAGAAGGGAAACCATACATCATCACTGAAAGAAGTCAGATCATGTGAAGAATGATTGTAGGAAGTGACTCTGAAAGATGCAGGAACTGCAGGAACGAGGGAATAAGGAAGGTCCAGACAGCTAGGGAGTATTTGAGAAATGGCTCGACAAGGACAGATTTAGAGAACCTTAGAAGTGGGAACTGGTGATAATGGTGCAGCTTGTTCTGCAGTTTCCTAGGGAATCTCTTGCTTTGCATCTTGTCAATACGGGTTGTTAGTGTTTCTGGTCAGTCTTATTCCTTTTGCTCCGTGGTCTCCATACAGATGGGTCCTCTAACTATATGAAAAACATGCTTTCTTACTTTTTACTGATTCTCCTTTAAACCCACTGAGGAGAAGCCTGCTGTGCAACATAAAAACTACTCTATTCTGTTCTCTGGAGGGTGTCTGAGAAGCTGAGAAGGCACTGATCTGGCTACTATACGCCTTTTGAAGGAAATGGGGTATGGCAGAGAGTGTCAGTCTCACACTGTGCTGATAAAGCACCCCAAGCTGGAATAATCATTTTGGGTTTGATTTGAGATATAGAACCAATAAAAATACAGATACAAAAAGAATAAGCCATCACCATGTGTAAAGCAAAATCCTTTGTCGAGAGCTCAATCAGAAGGAATAAAACTGGTTATCAAAGAACTAGAACACAGGACAGAACAACCAGATATCAACCCAGATAAGGAAGTTGCAAAAATAAGTCAAAGCTAAAAGACTGAAAATAAGGAAACAGAGACATCAATATGTAAACGATGACAACATTAAAACAAAAAAGAAGATCTAGACTGTAGTCATAGAACTTTCATACGGAGGGAGAGGAAGTCAAGGTGATATCAAGAAATAAAAGATTGGCTTAAACTTATAAAAATAGAGGTAAATTTTAAGTTAATCACAAAGGAAACTAACAAATCTACCCATCAAAATAAAAAAGAAGAAAAACATGAGGACAGAGCAAACACAAAATCAACAACAACAAAAAAGATGAAAAGAAAATACATAAAGAAAAATGACTCAGCACAGAAACTTAAGTAGAACAAAGAAACTGTCAACATCACACAAAAAAGATACAACAAAATGACAGCAGTAAACTCGTACCTAGCCATAATTACACTGAATGTAAACAGACTAAGTGAACCAATAAAGAGACAGAAAGTGGCAGAATAGATTTGAAAAACATGTACATCTATATGCTGCCTAAAAGAGACACAACTTAGACTCAAAGATACAAACAAACTAAGACTCAAAGGATGGGAAAAAATATATCAAGCAAACAACAACCAAAAAAAAAGCAGGAGTGGCAATATTAATCTCTGACAAAATAGACCTTAAAGCAAAATCCACCACAAAGGGTAAGGAAAGACATTATATAATTATTAAAGGATCAATACACCGGGAGGACATAACGATAATAAATATATACACACCCAACAACAGGGCTCCAAAATAAATAAAATGAACTCTAACAGCATAGAAAAGAGAAATAGACAGCTCCACAATAATAGTAGGGGACTTCAACACACGACTTTTGGGGAAGGACAGAACATCTAGAAAGAAACACAATATAGACATGGAAGATCTAAATGCCACAATCAACCAACTTGACCTCATAGACATATACAGAATGCTCCAGCCAACAGTAGCCAAGTATACATTTTTTTTACAACACACATGGAACATTCTCCAGAATAGACCACATACTAGACCACAAAGCAAGCCTTAACAAAATCCAAAACATCAAAATATTACGAAGCATCTTTTCTAACCATAAATCCATAAAAGTAGAAATCAATAGGAGAAAAAGCATGGGAAAAAAAAATCAAATACATGGAAACTGAACAACATCTTGCTCAAAAAGTATTGGGTTATAGAAGAAATCAAGGACAGAATAAAGAAATTCATTGAATCAAAAGAGAATGAAAACACATCCTACCAGAACCTTTGGGACACAGCAAAAAGCAGTGCTCAAAGGTCAATTTATAGCAATAAATGTATACATCCAAAAAGAGGGAAAGTCCAAAATAAATTAACCCTACAACTCGAACAAGTAGAAAGACAGCAGCAAAAGAAGCCCTCAGGTGCCAGAAGAAAGGAAATAATAAATGAAATAGAAAAACAATTGAAAGAGTTAACAAGACCAAAAGCTGGTTCTTTGAAAAGATCAACAGAATCGATAAACCCTGACAAAAGAAAAACAGGAGAGGAAGGAAATAACCCGAATAAGAAATGAGATGGGCAATATCACAACAGACTCAATTGAAACAAAAAGGATCATAATAGAATACTATGAAAAATTGTACTCCAACAAATTTGAAAACCTAGAGGAAATGGACAAATGTCTAGAAACACACTACCTATCTAAACTAACACAAACAGAGGTAGAAAAACTAAATAAACCTTTAACAAAAGAAGAGATTGAAGAGGTAATTTTAAAAAAACTCCCAAAAAACAGCTTCACTGGAGAATTCTACCAAACTTTCAGAGAAGAGTTAACACCACTACTACTAAAGGTATTTCAGAGCATAGAAAAGGATGGAATACTCCCAAATTCACTCTATGAATCCAGCATAACCTGACCCCAAAACCAGGTAAAAATACCACAAAAAAAGGAAATTACAGGCCAATATCCTTCATGAACATAGATGCAAAAATACTCAACAAAATTCTAGTCAATAGAATTTAGCAATATGTCAAAAAAGCAATTCACCACAATTAAGTGGGATTCATACCAGGTATGCAGGGATGATTCAACATTAGAAAAACAATCAATGTAATCCATCACATAAATAAAACAAAAGACAAGGACCACATGATCTTATCAATTGATGCAGAAAAGGCATTTGACAAAATCAAACACCCATTCCTGATAAAAACTCTCAGCAAAATAGAAATAGGAGGGAAATTCCTCAACATAATAAAGGGCATTTATACAAAGCCAATAGCCAATATCATCCTAAACGGAGAGAGTCTGAAAGCATTCCCCTTGAGAAGGGAACCAGACAAGGATGCCCTTTATCACCACTCTTATTCAACATTGTGCTGGAGATCCTAGCCAGAGCAATAAGACAAGAAAGAGAAATAAAGGGCAACCAAATTGGTAAAGAAGAAGTAAAAGTATACCTATCCACAGATGATATGATATTATACACAGAAAACCCAAAGGACTCCACAAGAAAACTACTGGAACTAATGGAAGATTTCAGCAAAGTATCGGGATACAAGATAAACATACAAAAATCAGTTGGATTCCTCTACACCAACAAAGAGAATTTCAAAGAGACCAAATCAGTGCCATTTACAATAGCCCCCAAGAAGATAAAATACTTAGCAATAAACCTAACCAGATGTAAAAGACCTATACAAAGAAAACTACAAGACACTACTGCAAGAAACCAAAAGAGACCCACATAAGTGGAAAAACAAACCATGCTCATGGATAGGAAGACTCAACATTGTGAAAATGTCAATTCTACTCAAAGCAATCTACAGAGACAATGCAATCGCTATCCAAAATCCAACAGCACTTTTTAATGAGATAGAGAAACAAATAACCAATTTCATATGGAAAGGAAAGAAGCCCGTATAAGTAAAGCTTTACTGAAAAAGAAGAACAAAGTGGGAGGCCTCACGCTACCTAATTTTAGAAACTTTTATACTGCCAGAGTAGTCAGAATAGCCTGGTACTGGTACAACAACAGATACATAGACCAATGGAACAGAATTGAGAATCCAGATGTAAATTCATCCACCTATGAGCAGCTGATATTTGACAAAGGCCCAAAGTCCATTAAATGGGGAAAATACAGTCTCTTTAACAAATGGTGCTGGCATAACTGAATATCCATCTGCAAATAAATGAAACAAGACCTATACTGCACACCATGTACAAAAACTAACTCAAAATAAATCAAAGACCTAAATATAAAATCTAAAATAATAAAGATCATGGAAGAAAAAATAGGGACAATGCTAGGAGCCCTAATACACAGCATAAATAGTATACAAACTATAAGTAACAATGCACAAACACCAGAAGAGAAACTAATTATCTGGGAGCTCTTAAAGATCAAACACTTAAGCTCATCAAACGACTTCACCAAAAGAGTAAAAAGAGAACCTACAGACTGGGGAAAAAAGTTTGACTACAACATATCCTATAAGGGTCTAATCTCTAAAATCTACAAGACACCGCAACACTTCAACAACAAAAAAGGAAATAACCCAGTTAAAAAATGGGCAAAAGATATGAACAGACACTTCACCAAAGAAGACATTCAGGCGATTAACAGATACAAGAGGAAATGTTCATGATCATCAGCCATTGTTGTTGTTGTTGTTAGGTGCCGTTGACTTGGTTCCGACTCATAGCGACCCTATAGGACAGACCAGAACTGTCCCATAGGGTTTCCAAGAAGTGGCTGGTAGATTTGAACTGCCAACATTTTGGTTAGCAACCACAGCTCTTAACCACTTTGCCACCAGGGCTCCTCATTAGCCATCAGAGGAATGCAAATCAAAACTACAATGAGATACCATTTCATCCCAACAAGCCTGGCACTAATCCAAAAAACACAAAATAATAAATGTTGGAGAGGTTGTGGAGAGACCGGAACACTTATGCCTTCTGGTGGGAATGTAAAATGGTACAACCACTTTGGAAATGGATTTGGTGCTTCCTTAAAAAGCTAGAAATAGAAATATCATAGGATCCAGCAATCCAACTCCCTGGAATATATCCTAGAGAAATAAGAGCCATCACACGAATAGTTACATGCACATCCATGTTCATTGCAGCACTGTTCACAATAGCAAAAAGATGGAAACAACCTCGGTGCCCATCAACAGATGAATGGATAAACAAATTATGGTACATACACACCATAGAATACTATGCAACAATGAAGAACAATGATGAATCTGTGAAACATCTCACAACATGGATGAATCTGGAGGGCATTATGCTGAGTAAAATCAGCCAGTCGCAAAAGGACAAATATTGTACGTGACCACTATTATAAGAACTCAAGAAAAGGTTTAAACACAGAAGAAATTATTCTTTGGTGGTTATGAGAGTGGGTAGGGATAACTAGAAAGTAGACAAGAATCATCTAGGTGAAGGGAAGGACAACACACAACACAGAGAAAGTCAGCACAACTGGACCAAAGCAAAAGCTAAGAAGTTTCCTGAACACAACCAAACACTTTGAGGGACAGAGTAGCTGGGGCTGGGGCCTGGGGACCATAGTTTTGGGGGACATCTAAGTCAATTGGCATAACAAAGTTTATTAAGAAAATGTTCTGCCAGTACAACTAGATGGTGCCCGGCTACCAACAATGACTCCTCTGACCAAGGTCACAACAGAGAGTCCAGTACAGAGCTGGAGAAAAATGTAGAACAAAATTCTAACTCACAAAAAAGACCAGACCTACTGGCCTGACAGAGACTGGAGAGACCCTGAGAGTGTGGTCCCCGGATACCCTTTTAGCTCAGTAATGAAGTCACTCCCAAGGCTGACCCTTCAGACAAAGATTTGATAGCCCCATAAAACAAAATGAGACTAATGAGGCACAACAGTCCAGGGACAAGGACTAGAAGGCAGGAGGGGACAGGAAAGCTGGTAATAGGGAACCCATGGTTGAGAAAGGACAGTGTTGACGTGTGGCGGGGCTGTTAAACATTGTTATAAAACAATGTGTGTACTAACTGTTTGATGAGAAACTATTCGTTCTGTAAACCTTCATCTAAAGTACAATTTTAAAAAAAAAAGAAATAAAGCTTTGTAAGACCATCAAAAAAAAAAAAAAAGAAAGAAAGAAAACGTTCTGCATCCCACTTTGGTGAGTAGCATCTGGGGTCTTAAAAGCTTGCAAGCAGCATCTAAGATGCATCAATTGGTTGCACCCCACTTGGAGCAAAGGAGAATGAAGAAAACCAAAAACACAAGGAGAATATTAGCCCAAGAGAAAAGGTTCACATAAACCAGAGATTCCATCAGCCTGAGACCAGAAGAGCTAAATGGTGCCCGTCTACCACCAATGACCGCCCTGACAGGGAACACAACAGAGAGTCCCTGATGGAGCAGGAGAAAAGTGCAGAGCAGAACTCAAATTCACCTAAAAAGACCAGACTTAATGGTCTAACAGACTGGAGGAACCCCTAAAACTATGGGCCTCAGATGCTCTGTTAACCCAGAACTAAAATCAGTCCCGAAGTCCACTCTTCAGACAAAGATGAGACTGGACTATAAAACGTAAAATACTACTCGTGAAGAGTGTGCTTCTTAGTTCAGTCAGATACACGAGACCAAATGGGTGGCTCCTGTCCAGAGGCAGGATGAGAAGGCAGGAAGGGACAGGAACTGGTTGAATGGACATAAGAAACCCAGGGTGGAAAGGAGGAGTGTGCTATCACATTGTAGGGATTGCAACTAATGTCGCATAACAATACGTGTAAAAATTTTTGTATGAGAAATTAACTGCAGCTGTAAACTTTCACCTAAAGCACAATAAAATAAAGATTAGAGAGGAAACTTAAGTAAAATGAGTTTAGGTTAATGTTGGAGAAACAATTTGGAAAAGGAGGGTGAAAATGGTTGCACAACTTGAAGAATATAATCAGTATCACCAAGCTGTTCATGTAGAAATTGTTGAATTGGTGTATGTTCTGCTGTGTATATTCTCAACAACAACAAAAATACATAAATAAATTATTTTAAAAAGAAAATCATAAGAGAAATTTTAAAGGCATTTACTACACTTACCAGAAAGATGGAACAATTCAAAACTTGTTAAAATAAGTGGCATTTGTCAACAGAATTATTTACATAGTTCTTCCAAGGTAAGTGCAGGAAGCTTCCCAAGACTAGTTCTACAAGGAACCTGATAACTGTTGGCTTTCATAGAATTAATGCCTGTGGAAGGTAAGAAATTTTTGCCTACTTGTTGTGTGTCTGATGTGTGAGTAACATCAAGTCTTTTCCTTTTGAAGAGTGGATACTCAGACAATGGTGGAAAGAAGCTCTTAAAATACAACATTCTCACTTTTAAAATACCAAAGCATATTAAATATGACAGAGGAAGTCATTTTGTTTCTACTATTGTTGGGAATTATGCCAATGTTTTCAGTTGCGATAAGCTATGTTAAAACAAAAATCACATTAAGCCAATAATAGAAATTGATTAACGTTTACTGAGTGTAAAATTTGCAAATCGGGCAACACTTCTGACTAGAGGGTCAAAGTGTTCCAAAGATGAGATCCTCCAAAGACTCTTATACTCCATTGCAGCGCAATGGGTTTCTCTTATATACGGCCTTTCTGGCCTTGGGTTTATAATTCTGCCAAAAATGATTGGCTGGGCCACAATCTTGCAAAGGATTGGTCAATTGCTATTCAAATAGGGTGCATAAAACCATCCAATAGGATTAAGTGTACTTTCGGGAATTGGTTACTTCGTGGTCTGGCTGGGAGGGCCACGCCTTGAAATTGAATATAAGGGTCAATACCACAGAGATTGAGGTGGGACCTTACTACCATCAAGAAGAGTCTGGAGCAGAGCATGTCCTTTGGACTCGGGTCCCTTCACTGAGAACCTTCTAGACCCAGAAGAGACAGCTTTAACACTGAAGATGGTGAGAAGCTGCAGCAAGCGCAGCAGAGTCCAGAGGCAGATAAAGAGCAGCAGCAGTACCAGCAACAGGAGCCAGGGGACCAGCAAAAGACGCCCAGTGGGCTTGCCTTCCTTCAGAGAGAGAGAGAGATGAGTACCTTCAGGCTGGAAGCTTGCTGGCAGAGCTAAAGGGTTGTAACACATGCCCGAGAAAGGCAGAGGCCAAGAGAAGTGCGGTTGGCTGACACGGCCCAGAGAAGGGCCTCCTGTTTGTGGGCACGATCCAAAAGGGACTGCCCTCAGACACAGCCCAGAACAGACTGAGAGCTAACTTGGTTGGAAGCTGTCCTAACTGTCCTAACTATATCCTGTCTCCTGAGTTGTATCCTATTACCTCCAAGTTGAT
>NW_004443997.1:886261-887532 GCF_000243295.1 Trichechus manatus latirostris
CTCTGGAGAAAGGTCCTTGTCATTCTTCTCTTGTTCTGGGAGCATCTCAGCGCAGGAACCTCAGGTCCAAAGGATGCACTCTGCTCCCGGCACTGCTTTCTTGGTGATATGAGGTTCCCCTGTCTCTCTGCTTGCTTCTCTCTTTTATATCTCAAAAAAGATTGGCTTAAGACACTAATCTTGTAGACCTTATCAGTATAACTGACACTAATTCATCTTATGACATCATAGTGATAGAATATACAACACATAGGAAATCACATCAGATGACAAAAGGTAGACAATCATACAATACTGGGAATCATGATCTAGCCAAGTTGACAGATATTTTTGGGAGACACAGTTCAATACATGACACTTCTCATAATCATGTTCCATATGTAAAGACAACTACCAGTGGAAGATAAATTGGTAAATCCCACAGGTGAAAATAAGAGACAGAGCTCTCCTCCTCCATTGCTTTCTCTAGATTTTATTTTAGATAACTTGTAATTCTAAATTCTTTGTCTTCCTAAAAAAGTATATAAATGTAACTTCAGGTAGTTCTCTTGTGTTGTTAGGTGCTGTCTAGTCAGTTCCGACCCCTGACAACCCTATGTACAACAAAACGAAACACTGCCTGGTCCTGGCCATCCTCACAATTGTTGCTATGCTTGAGCCTATTGTTGAAGCCACTGCATCAAACCATCTTGTTGAGGGTCTTCCTCTTTTTTACAGAGCCACTACTTTACAAAGCTTGATGTCCTTCTCCAGGGACTGGTCCAAAGTATGTGAGACTAAGCCTCGCCATCCTCATTTCCAAGTAACATTCTGGCTGTACTTCTTCCAAGACAGATTTGTTCATTCTTCTGGAAGTCCATGGTATATTCAATATTCTTCACCACGCCATAATTCAAAGATATCAGTTATTCTTTGGTCTTACTTATTCATTGGCCAGCTTTCACATGCATATGAGGCAATTGAAAATACCATGGTTAAGAGTTCAGGCTGTTAAGCAAAAGGTCAGCAGTTCAAATCCAAGAGCTGCTTCTTGGAAACCCTATGAGTCAGTTCTACTCTGTCCTATAGGGTCACTATGAGTTGGAATCAACTGGACAGCATTGGGTTGGTTTTATAGTCCTCTTAGTCCTCAAAGTGACCTTGTTGCTTTTTAACACTGTAAAGAGGTCTTTGTGGCGGATTTGCCCAATGCAATACATCCTTTGATTTCTTGCCTGCTGCTTCCTAGGGCATAGATTTCCATTGACTTTAATCACAGGACATGGTAGTAC
>NW_004443997.1:890215-899598 GCF_000243295.1 Trichechus manatus latirostris
TCAAGCACCATTAGATCAGCTGAATCATATGGCCTAAGTGGCAGAGTGGCTTGCACAGCAATCTGAACCTGTTGCAGAGCCTTCTCTTGTTCTGGGAGCTACTCAAAACTAGCAGCTTTTTGAGTCACTTGATAAATAAACTGGAGTAGGAGGAGTATGTTGCCTCCAGAATCCAGAGACCCACCAGGCTCTGTGCTTCCTTTTAAGTTGTGGGAGGGACGAGATGCAATAACCTATCCTTCACTTTAGTAGGAGAATCTCAACATACCCCACACCACTGGATCCCTAGAAATTTCACTGAGGCGGAGGGTGCCTGAATTTTGGGGGGATTGATTTCCCACCCTCTAGCATGGAAATGTTTTACCAATAAGTTCAGAGTCATTGGCACTTCTTCCTTACTAGGTCCAATCAGCATAATGTCATCAGAGTAATGGAACAGTGTGATGTTTTGTGGAATAGAAAGGATATCAGTTTCCCTTCGGACTATATTATGACATAGGGCTAGAGAACTGATATACCTAAGAGGTAGGACAGTGAAGGTATATTGCTGGCCTTGCCAGCTGAAGGCAAACTGTTTCTGGTGGCCCTTCAAAAAAAGGTATGGAGGAAAAGACATTAGCCAGATCAATAGCTGCATACCAGGTACCAGGAGATGTGTTAATTTGCTCAAACAATTAAACCACATCTGGAACAGCAGCTGCAATTGAAGTCATCACCTGGTTAAGTTTTCAATAATCCACTGTCATTCTCCAAGATCCACCTGTTTTTTTGCATGGGCCTAATAGGCTAGGTGAATGGGGATTTGGTGGGAATGACCACCCCTGCATCTTTCAAGTCCTTGATAGTGGCACTAATATGCAATCCCTCTAGGAAGACAATAATGCTTTTGGTTTACTATTTTCCTAGGTAGGGTCAATTCTAATGGCTTCCACTTGGCTTTTCCTATCATAATAGCCCTTACTCTACTTTTCCGGGATCCAATGTGGGGGTTCTGCCAGTTGCTGAGTATATTTTTTCCAATTATGCATTTTGGAACTCAGGAAATCACTACAGGATGAGTTCAGGGACCCACTGGACCCACTGTGAACTGAACCTGAGCTAAGACTCCATTAATAAACTGACCTCCACATGCTAATGTGGCTGACTGGTGGGCCACAGTGAAATTTTGGGTCTCCTAGAATTAGTGTCAGTTCCGAGCTAGCATCTAGTAATCCCTGAAAAGACTGATTATTTCCTTTTCCTCAACAGTCACTCTCATAAAAGACCATAAATCCCTTTGGGGAAGGCTGGAAAAACAATTAATAGTATAAATTTGTGGCAGTGTAGTGGGGTCCTTTCTTAAGGAGACCCAGTCTCCCCTTCATTCAAGGGGTTGGAAACTGGCTCAAGTCTGGGAATTGATTTAGGGGCCATGGCTCTCTATTCTGCCTATTCGAGTTAGACTACAATTCACTTGTCCTAGAATTCTTCCATTTGTACACATCAAGTAAACATGTAGTAGATTTCCAATCTATGTCACTCCTAGGGATACTGTGTCTAAGTAGCTGTCATGGATTGAATTGTGTCCCCCAAAAATATGTGTATCAATATGGCTAGGTCATGATTCCCAGTATTGTGTGATTTTCCACCATTTTGTCATCTGATGTGATTTTCCTGTGTGTTGTAAATCCTAACTCTATGATGTTGATGAGATGGGATTAGTAGCAGTCAGGATACGAGACAGGACTCAATCTACAAGATGGGATTGTGTCTTGAGCCAATCTCTTTTGAGATATAAAAGAGAGAATTGAACAGAGAGACAGGGGGACTTCATACCACCAACAAAGCAGTGCTGGGAGTAGAGCGTGTCCTTCGGATCTGAGGTTCCTGTGCTAAGAAGCTCCTAGACCAGGGGAAGATTGATGACAAGGACCTTCCCCCAGAACTGACACAGAGGGAAAGCCTTCTCCTAGAGCTGGCACCCTGAATTCAGACTTCTAGCCTCCTAAACTGTGAGAGAATAAATTTCTCTTTGTTAAAGACATCCACTTGTGGTATTTCTGTTATAGCAGCACTAGATAGCTAAGACAGTAGCTAATGCCAAAACTCCATACAAGTCATACTATTCTGATTAGAACTTTGACTCCGCTGTCCATTATGGTAACCTCACCCACCTTGTCTTTTTCGATTGAGTGCTGCTACTTGGCCCCTACCAACCCAGGGTCCAATCAGTCCATTGTTGTTAGATGTCTTAATTCAGGTAGGGCAGTTCCCACTGTCAAATCTGACTTATATAAAATAACAATCACAGCAGTCTTCACGGATACTGGGGCTCCTTTCACAAATTTGTTCCTCACCATTGTGGTAAAAAGTATGTCCTCTGGCCACTCATGTGTGGGTCTGTGGGTCTAACCTGATAAATCCACTCTAACATGCCAATTTCCCTAAGCCCTCTTCTACAGTATACCAAGGCAGGTCTGGCACTTCAACTTGGTTTAGTGTTGGCCGCCATGTAATCCATGCTTCAGTGACACAACCAAATAAACTATTAGATCCTTTCCTTACCTCTCAAGCTGAAACATTGAATGAAGGCTCTGTGCTTAGTGGGCCCATGTCAATAAACTCAGAGTGATCCAACTTTATGTTCCTTGCACCATTATTCCACACCTTTAATAGCCATTCCCACACATTCCCCAGGCTGTTTGTACATACTATAAAACTCAAGCAGTTCTTTTGGAGTGTAGTGTACCTCCTCCTGGACCTCACTTTGTACTTCACCTTTTGGGGCTCACTGGGACTTATGTCTAGTTATAGGTCTGGAAGCAAAAATGAGTGGTGGGGATGTTTTCTGAGAACATTCAGCAATGTCTTGCAAGGTATCTGCCTCCAGCGATGCCCCAGGCAATGACCTAGACAAAGGCTTTTCAGACACAGCTGGGTTAATCTTATCAGATGGGGGTGGAGAGCTGGTTCTGTTGGCAGGAATGATTCAACAGACTTTAGGGGCTCAGTGTTTCCAGCTTCCAGATTATCTACCTCTATGTCCCCATCACAAGTTTCAGGATCTCATTTCTTCCCAACCACTGTCCTCACTTTAACTTCAGACACCATTCGAGTTTGGAAATTCAACTGGTGTTGTAATTCATCCTCTCTTACTATAAGACTCTGGGTTTATTTTTCGGCAATATCAGCTCCGTTACTACAATTAATAAGGCTTTCTTTCAAGGCACAAGTGGAAAGTTCAAGGTTGTTTATGCAGCACTTGAGCTGTGACTCTGAAGCCCTGAAGCTCATCTATTTCTTTCACTACTTTGTCTAACGAAAGTGGCACCAACCAACCAGCTTCCTTAAACTTCTCATTCTGACAAAATTGTAGAAAGGTATCAAATATGCAATCACCCAGAGCCTCAGCTCTCACCAATACCTAATCTATTGGTGGTGATATTTTGCTTATTTCTATTGCCACCTCACACTATGGATTAGCAGTGTTCCCTTAAGTACTGGAAGCAGAGTCATTGACATCTTTATGACTAACTCGACTTGAGAATCAATTTAGAAAACTCATCCTTACAATTTTGCTTCTCTAGAACCACTCTCAATACCAAATGTCTTAGGCTGGTTTCTCTAGAGAAGCAAAACCAGTGAAACCTATACAACTGTAGAGAGAGAGATTTATATCAAGGAAATGGCTCACAAGGTTGTAGAAGCTGGAAAGTCCCAAGTCCATGGGTTAGGCTGGAGGTTTATCCTGACTCACATAGCTGCAGGGGCTGGTGAATCCAAGATTGACAGGTAAGCTGCTAGCTCAAATCCCAAGAACTGGAGGGCAGATGAACAGAAGCCAGCCACAGGATCCAGAGTGAGCAAAAGCCAGTGAGCTTTGCCAGAAAGGCCACCTATATTGGATGCAGGCCACATTCCCAAGGAAAATCCCTTTCAACTGATTGGCTGCTTGTAACAGGTCTCATCATAGACGTGATTACATTATATGACATCTCATTATGGAGGTGATTACATCATTACATAGCTACCAAACTACATCATAATTGCCAAACCACTGAGAATCATGCCCTAGCCAAGCTGATACACAACTTTAACCATCACAATGACCTTTTGCTTTCTTTATGTATGATGTTCTTGATGCTATCCCACAAATCTTCTGGTCTTCGGTCATCAGTGTTCAATGCATCAAATTTATTCCTGAAATAGTCTCTAAATCAGGTGGCATATACTTAAAGTCATGTTTTGGCTTTCATGGACTTGTTTTAAATTTCTTTAGCTTCAACTTGAACTTGCATATATTCATTTGATAGTCTGTTCCACAGTCAGCCCCTGGACTTGTTCTGACTGATGATATTGAATTTCTCCATCATCTCTTTCCACAGATGTAGTAGATTTGATTCCTGTGTATTCCATCTGGTGAGGTCCACTTGTATGGTCACTGTCTATGTTGTTGAAAAAAGGTGCTTCCAATGAATAGGTCGTTGGTCTTGCAAAATTCTGTTATGTGATCTCTGGTGTCATTTCTATAACCAAGGCTAAATTTTCCAACTACCAATTCTTCTTCTTTGTTTCCATCTTTTGCATTCCAATCACCAGTATTTATCAATGCATCTTGATTGCATATTTGATCAATTTCATACTGCAGAAGTTGGTAACATCTTCACTTTCTTCATCTTTGGCATTTGTGGTTGGTGCGTAAATTTCAACAATGGTTGTATTAAGTGGTCTTCCTTGTAGTCATATGGATATTATCCTATCACTGACAACATTGGACTTCAGGATAGATCTTGAAATGCTCTTTTTGGCAATGAATGTGACACCATTCCTCTACAATTTGTCATTCCCACCATAGTAGACCAGATGATTGTTCAATTCAAAATGGTCCATATGGAGACTTATGGGCAACATGATGCTATAGACAGAAGTACCACGCCATCCCTCCACAGCAAAGACCTGAAAAACTAAGTCAAACAGAGACAAATGTCAATCCTGAAACCCTAAGCATCAAATGAAGAGATAAATAAGTCAGCCAAGCACCAAATGGAATAAGAAACTGACAGAGAACAGAGAACGAGGAGAGATATGTGCAGAGGTCCCTTATTAGCTAACGCAGCACGGATTTGCCATTTTGGACTCTTATCAGAGATCAGAGAACAGGGAGTACGGGAAAGCAGCTTCACAGAGCTTCCAGAAGGACACTAACCAGCAATATATGCTTTCCCACCCCCATCCTTCTTCACCCCTACTCGGCCTCCTCTGCTTCCTGCAGCCACAGTCTCTTGGCCAGGAGGCACTGGCTTCAGCCTTGTGCTGCTTGGATTCCACCTGCCCACACTGGCCAGCTCCCTGAGTGCCATTTGTTTGTTGCTGGTGTTGCTTTTTTCCATTTCTTGTGGTTTTTTCCATACCTCTCATCACCTCCCCATCCTTTCTCTCAAATACCTGACTCTGTATGGCATCTTTGCTTCTTTCTGAAAGGCTGTGAAATGCAGCTTGACTGTGGAACTACTTCCCAGCCCATGCCGCCACACTGGTGGAATCCCCAGGGCTTTTCCTGTTTGTTTGTTTTCTTTTTCTTTTCTTGGTTTGGGAGCCCCTTCTAGCCAGGCTGTACTGCACGGCTTGGGAGCTACTTCTTCAGTCTGTGCAGCTGCATGGTGGGATCCCTGGGGACATTTCTTTTTCTTTGTTTTTGTTTTCTTTTCTCCCTTTTCCCTTTTTGTCTTTCTTCATTTCTCAGTTTCTCACCTCCCTATACTTACCATCTCTTCCTGTTTCCTGAATACCTGGTGCTGTGTGACACTCCTACCCCTTCTAGCCAGGTTGTACTTCGCTGCCTGGGAGCCACTTCCCCAGTCTTCACAGCCACACTGGTGGGACCCCTGGGGGTTTGGCTTTTCTTTTTTTCTCCCTAATTTTTATTTATTTTTGTTATACACTTTTTGTTTTCTTTTCTTTTTTTTTTTCGTTTGTTTGTTTTTCTCCATTTCTTGGCCTCTCATCTCTCCACTCCAATGGCAAGCTCCCTTAGCACTCTTTTATGTTTGTTTATTTGTTTGTTTTTGGCTCCTGTTTCTCTCTCCTGTTGCCCATACCCATCTTAGCTCCACACATCACAATCTCCCCCCTCCTTCTTGCCTACCTGCACCGTGTGCTGAACATCACACCCCTGAGCAGCATAGGTATGGCCTACCAGAAACTACCTTGCACTGATTCCCAGCCCAACCTGTAGCCCTAGTACATGCCACAAACAACCCATCCCAGCAACACCCCTTCAGATGGACCTGTCCTGCTGCACCATAGCTGAGCAACTGACCCCGCCCATTGGACAAGGAGGTGAAAAATATCGCACCCACAGATGAGCAAACAACAAAGAAAGTCCAGCCCGCCTGCTCAGACATAACCAAATAAAACTAAAAAGCAGGATGAAACAAACAAATCTACAACTGATAAATGAGGAAAATGACTGAATGTCCTGAACACAGCAGACAATATCAAAATACATTAAAAAAACAGGACAGGATGGTTCCACTAGGCAAGTAAAATAAAACACCAGATGACTTTCCCGTAGAAGAAAAGGCACTAGAACTACCTGATAAGGAATTAAAATCTTTAATATTCATATCTATCCAAGAGTTGAAGCAAAACGCAGACAAAAATTAGGGAAAAAAATAAGACAAATTCATGGAAAAGGCAGACAAACTCATGGAAAATACAGACAAAAAAATGGAAGAATTCAGAAAAATAATACAGGAACAAAATGCCAAAATAAATTCATAACTAGAAATCATACAGAAACAACAATTAGAAATCTAAAAGATAAACAAAAAGATTTCAGAAATGGACAGTGTCATAGAAGGGCTGAGGAGCAGGTTTGAAACAATGAAAGACAGGATCAGCAAAATTGAAGACAAACACTTGGCTACAACTCTGTTTGAGGAAAATCAGAAAAAAGAACAAAGAAAAGTGAAGAAACCCTGAGAATTATGTGGGATACAATCAAAAGCAAAAATTACCGAGTGATCAGAGTTCCAGAAGAGGGGGAGAAAACAGAAAGCACAGACAGGATCATTGAAGAACTGCTGACAGACAACTTTCCCAATATCATGAAAGATGAAAAGCTGACCATCCAAGAAGCTCAACGAACCCCATATAGGATAGACCCCAAAAGAAAATCACCAAGGCGTATCATGACCACACTCACTAAAACAAAAGAGAAAGAAAGAATCCTGACAGCAGCTCGAGTAACAAGAAAAGTCACATACAGAAGAGAAACAATAAGACTAAGCTTGGATTATTCGGCAGAAACCGTGCAGGCAAGAAGGCAATGAGATGACATATATAAAACCTTGATAGAGAAAAATCATCAGCCAAGAATAATATATCCTGCAAAACTCTCATTCAAATATGATGGTGAAATTAGGACATTTCCAGATAAACAGAAATTAAAGGACTCTATATAAACGAAACCAAACTTACAAGAATTATTAAAGAGAGTCCTTCGGTCTGAGAACAAACAACATCAGACAACAGGCTGAATCTAGGATGCAGGATCATACCAGCCAGATATCAATCTAGGAAATGAACTCTCAAGGCTATCCAAAACCAAAAGAATTACAAAATGGTCAATACAAGTCCATTGCAGCTCACTAATGCCTAGGATATCAATGTTTATGCATTCTATTTCATTTTTGACAACTTGCAATTTTCCTAGATTCTTACTTCATACATTCCATGTTCCAATTAGTAATGGATGTTTGTTGCTCTTTCTTTTCAATTTTAGTCTTGCCACATCAGCGGACAAAGGACCCAAAAGCTTTACACCATCCATGTCATTAAGGTCAACTCTACTTTGAGGAGGCAGATCTTCCTCAGCAATATTTTGAGTGCCATCTAACCTGAGGGGCTCATCTTCTGGCACTATATCAAACAATGTTCTGTTACTGGGTGGAAACCCCAGGTTCTTATTCAGCATGACTCATATTGGCCAATAAATGAGAGAACAAGGTGGGAGAACACGAAAGGTACCTTTATTTCATTGTACGAGGAAATGGAGCAGTTGGAGCTGCTGCTGCCAAGACTGCTCATCAAGGGTGGGCAGGCAGGTTACTTTTAAAGGGGTTTATAAGTAGGGAGTTCATACAAGTGACATCAGCAATATTTTTAATCATACTACGCAGGCGTAATAGGGTTTACATATAACTTCCAAGCAAAAGCAGGATTCAAATGCAAAGCTGGGGTGGGGAGCCCAGCAAAGGAAACGATTTTGCAATACAACATTGTAGGTGAGGAAGCCAGGTAAAGAATATAGCACTGTGGAAATTCTGTCTCACTCCTTCCATCTCTTTGTGGACATTGGTCATTCAAGATCAGTGTCCATTTTGAACTATAGCCCAGCTCGGAATTGTTTGGCATATTTTCAGGAAGAGGCAAGTATTGGACCTAGGCCTTTCATTGTGGCTACTGACCTCTTGTTGGTTTATAACTGACTACTTACTAACCATTTAAAGAAAAAGAGAGGTTTTTATGTCCTGTTTATGTGAATGTCTCCCTAAAAGATTCTCTCTCTTTTTTTTTTCAGATTGTCCTAGCTATTGTCTTTTTACCTCAGGGCCCAGTTGATGTGTCTTTATGAGTCTTTGTGAGTCCAGCTCCAGCTGGGTCACGTTCATTATGCTCAAGGACTGGGAATAATGGCTCCAATGTTATCTTCTAAATCATTCCTTCCTTTTGATCAGAGAGTAGAGATATTAAGCCCTAAATGGCAACCATTGCAGGCTCTTTAAACTCACGGTGCTGGTTTTCTACCAGAAACCATTTGGTTCTTCACCAGGATATTAAGTAAGAGCGATGTTCTCAATCACATTGCTGGAGTGAGCAGACTCATTGTACAGCAACACTTTAACCTGAGGCCTTCTTTTGCCCTTTTAGGTGTGTAAGACAATAGAAGATAAATTTTATTATGTCTAATACTATCAGGATGCAGACTAAGAATATTACTATCCCTTGCAGTAGTAATCTAGCCTACGTACTTATTCCTGATGGTAACCAATCAAATAAATCTGGTGTTCATAAGGGTGTTACAGTGTGTACCCAAGCAGCCTGTTGTCTAATTCAATGTATATCTTGTTTTACTTTTCTTGTGTTATTTATCCAAATGCAACAAGTGGTATTTGCTACAGCACAGACTATCCTTTCTTGGGTTAATAAAAAAAATCTTAAGGCTATTGTATTATCTCATGTCACCTTGGCTAATGAGGTCAGAGATCAGTGTTGCATCTTTATTTCATTAGCAACTTTGTCTGTTATTTGTCCCATAATGATTGCTAAGTTTTTTAAAGATTTCTTCAATTCAGCTATACCATAATGAGGAATTAAAACTACCAACCAGACCCTGAGTG
>NW_004443997.1:904493-905183 GCF_000243295.1 Trichechus manatus latirostris
CCAACCCTACAGCACCTAATAACAACTACAATCAAGAATCTGGTTTAAGCGTTCACCATTGGTATGATATTTAAAAGGTATTCCCCCAGACAAAATCGTACTGAAATCTTTAACTCATCTTGTAATTCTGACAATTGCTTTACAATTTAAAGTATGTACTTGCTAAATATTTAGACAACTGCAAGATGCCCAGGGAAAGGTAGAAACAGCAACAGAAGTAATTAAAAAGTTGTTGTTGTTGTTAGGCATTATCAAGTTGGTTCTTACTCGTAGTGACCCTATTACAGCAGAACAAAACACTGCTGGGTCCTACACCATCCTCACAACCATTGTTATGCTTCAGCCCATCATTGCAGCCACTGTGTCAATCCATCTTGTTGAAGGTCTTCTTCTCTTTCACTGACCCTCTACTTTACCAAGCATAAGGTCCTTCTCCAGGTACCGGTCCCTACTGATAACATATCCGAAGTATGTGAGACAAGTTTCTCTATCCTTGCTTCTAAGGAACATTCTGGCTATAGTTCTTCCAAGACAGATTTGTTCGTTCTTCTGGCGGTCCTAAGACCAGCTAGGGACAGAAAAGCCCTTAAACGACAAATTATGTCGGTTAAAATTTTTTTCTAGAAGAATTGTGCCAATGTTGTTCACTTCCTCCTAATCTGTCAGCTTGTAGCTGTCTTTCAGATCAGC
>NW_004443997.1:905283-907972 GCF_000243295.1 Trichechus manatus latirostris
GAAATTCCAAACTACTTCTAGTTTACTCAGTTTATAGTGTCTTTCAGTATGAACCACAAACCAGTGTCTCTGTAGCAGGTGGAAAAATCCAGGCTCATTTATCAAAGACGTTAAGCTCTAAGGTTCGAGCTTTGGTTTCCTTCTGTTTGAACTCAATTCATTTTTCGGGCTAGAGGCCTAGTCTCTTATTTTAGACCTTAAATAGACTAGTTCCTCCAATGGGAAAGTAAAATATCTACCGATGATTCTAATTTTAACATTGTGATTCTTTATTGAGAAACCGTATCATAAAACATATACGGAACTACCACTTCTCCCTGCGAATTTGGCAAAATAGAGCGCTATTTTCCAGGTTTTCTCTGAGCCACAAAAAGAAACCTAAAGAGGAATGCCAGGGGTTTGACCAGTGTTTCGCTTAGACTAATGTGTATCTTCGTTGCGTGAGCATTTTCTTGTGGGTGGCAGGCAGCCTAGTGCTCTAGCCTGTCTCGCGACCACCTTATCCTGTCACAGAAGTCTTTAACGCTCGTGATGAGCCCCGGTGACCACCCTAATGGCTTTTACTGGTCAACACGTGCATGAATTTTCGCGGCTTATAGTGACTCACGAAACCGGACCAATGGGGTCCGCGCCCAGCGTGCAAGAAGCCAATCTCTCAGACACTGTTTTTGAGAGAAGAGTTTATTTTGCAGGCTAGCAGGCGGGAACTCAGAGGCATCGACCTCAGATTGAGTAGTTCAATTTGAGGCATTCACATTTTATCATTTATTAAAGATCATACATATTCATATAGGGGTGGAGGAAGGGGTTGGGCAGGATCAGGAAGTTCTAACTCTTCATAGTTTCTACTGGTTATTCATTACGCGGTGGGGCTAAGACTTGGCACAGAAGTGGCCAACGGACTCTTCGCTTTCGAAATGGGCTCCACTACTGCGGATGACATATGTCCGGTGATTTTGGTTCCTTGACATGAGTCTTTTCATTCCTTGAGTTCTTTTGTGTTATTGAGCACGCGTGGCAGCCCAGGGTCATCTGTCCGTCATCTTTGTCTGTTCTGCTCGTGTCTGACCATTCTGAGCCCCTTAGATCTGAACCCGTCTGCGGCTGTCCAGAGGGTCTGCAAAACAACTTAGAGAAATTGAGTGATGTAGTGGGGGAGGTGACTAGATGTGGCCTGATAACCCATGGAGTACTAATTAATTAGGTGTCTTCAACCTCTAGGGTCCCCTAATACTCAGAGCTCTTTGAAAATAGAATTACCTCTTTAATGTTTCAAATGACCAAATCCAGACCTAAACTGCAGTTCACCAAGGGTTACTAGATCTCATTCTTAAACGATCAAGCAAAAATCTAAGAAAGATTCTCCTTAATCAAACAACTTGTTTTTCAAACAAATATGCTGAACAAAACTTAAGAAAACATGAGAATAAAAATAAGCAAAGGCTCGTTTTCCGAGAGCACTCACCCCATCAATGCTTGGGTCCAGAAGATAGGACCTCTCTTTTTGCTGGCTTCTACTCCGCAGTCCAGGTCTCCTTGAGGTCAACTGGATTCGTGGTTTTAGAATCCCTGCAACAACTAACTCTTTGTAGGTGAAAATACCACAGAGTTTAATAAAGCAAAAAGAAAGGTTTTCTTAGGCATATATTCAAAAAGGCAAAAGTGGGAAGCTGACTAGCATGCTGCCAGAACCATGTCTTTCCAAGTCTCTGTTCCCCAGTTCTTAAGGATGCATCTTAGCGGGCTGCATTTCAGGATCCCTTGTATGTTCTCCATTCTCTGTATACACACACTTACACACTCACACAACCTAATCTGGTGCACCAATTTAACAAGTACCTGAGCCTTTTATGTCCTCAGTGGTCAATTTCTCCTGCTTCTTGGGACTCTTCTAAGGCCTCACATAAGAATTACCCTGTTACTTCCCAAATAACCTCAGATTCTTAATGCCCTCAACGGTCAATTTCTCCCGTTTCTTGGGACTCTTTTAAGGCCTTACCTAGGTACTTACCAAACAATCCAGGTGCATTACATGTCTCTCACAGAGCCACTGTTTGGGTCCTGGTTGGGGAGGGAGGAGGGATTGGCTTTCAGAGCTGCTCCAAGTTCTCTAGGAGAAAATCTCCTGGTGGCACCAGACATCGGGGCTGTTCTATTTTCCGATCCACCTCAGGAACCTAGCAGATGGCTCCTGGATGGCTCACCAGAAATGTTACTGGGTGGAAACCCCAGGTTCTTATTCGGCATGACTCGTATTGGCCAATAAACGAGAGATTGAGATGGGAGAACAGAAAGGCACCTTTATTTCGTTGTACAAGGAAATGGAGTTGGTCGGTGCTTACCGCTGCCAAGACTGCTCACTAAGGGCGGTCAGGCAGGTTACTTTTAAAGGGGTTTACAAGTAGGGAGTTCATACAAGTTACATCAGCAACATTGTTTAATCATACTACCTAGGGTTTACATATAACCTCCAAGCAAAAGCAGGATTAAATGCAAAGCTGGAGTGGGGAGCCCAGCAAAGGAAAGAAGTTTGCAATACAACGTTGTAGGGGAGGAAGCCAGGCAAAGAATACAGCACTGTGGGGGTTCTGTCTCAGTTCCACTGCTATTCATAACACTTTAACTGGCCAATTTCTTTCTAGAAGTACATCTCCAAGTCCTTCTTCTTGGTCTGTCTTAGTCTGGAAGC
>NW_004443997.1:908072-909236 GCF_000243295.1 Trichechus manatus latirostris
CTGGAGCACAGCTCCCTCTGCCTGGTCCTCCCCACCTTGTGTGTGCCTCTTCCATCACACTCACCCTCTCCTGCTGGTCTATGAGCTTCTAGAAGGCACCTCCTGTGTCCTATTCAGCTTTGGAAGCTGGGCACAGGACCTGACACTTATAAGCGTTCATGAACGAACAAGTAGGTGACTCTCAGAAAAGCTGCCCAGATCCCCAAAATGGATCGCAGCTGGGGACACCCAGAGCCAGCCCCAGAGCAAAGCACAGGGGAGATATTTGGGGCTATTCCAGGGCCCCTGTGTCTGTGGCCATCCAGTCCCAACCTCTTTTTTTCCCCCAAGGCAGGGGGCCCAGGACTGGCAGTGGAAGAGGGTCCACTAATGGTGAGGCAGGAGGGAGGAAGTGTCCCCTGCAGGAGGGCAGATCAAGCCTGGAAGAGCCCAGTGGAAAAGCCCTGGCTCTGGCCCCAGCGTCCTGCATGAGTCTGAACAGGGCCCTGAATGTTCCTGCACCACATTCTCAGCTGCTCTCTTTGTTGTCAGTGGTGGTTAGTGCTCCATCCCTGGAGAGAGAGGCCTCAGCAGCTGGTTTCTTCAGAGTCTCTAAAGTTCCATGTAAGGGCAAGAGTGTGAGATTTGGAGTTAAATGGGTGTCTCTGATGGCCCTAAACACTCTGCCAGTGTGACCCTGGGCAAGTCACTTCATCTCCCTGAACCTAGTTCCCCCCTCTGTTAAATGAAGATGATGATTCACAGGATTACTATGAGAGGACGGGTGGTGAACGAGCCGACTACAACTCATAAGACGTCAAATCCCTTTCCTTGGTAGCACATCATGATCCGGACACCACCCACCTCCTAGGTTCTGCCTGTGCCCATGCTTCATCCACCGCTTCCACAGCCTCTGCTGGCACCTTCACCCACTGGAGGCACCCTTTCCCATCCTCCCACCCTTTCCCATGTAGAGCCTGACTTGGCTAGGTGCTCAGGCAGCCCTTCAGCCCTGTCTCCCACATCAGTATACTTTGGAGAGCTTGCCAAGAGAGGATTATTTATTAATTTCTCTTAAAAAGTCAAAAAGCAACTGCTAATTGCTCTGGCAGGGGTCACAATAGAGGATCCCAGGCAGAGCAACAGAGCAGGAGAAAAATGTAGAACAAAATTAAAACACACACA
>NW_004443997.1:910629-912682 GCF_000243295.1 Trichechus manatus latirostris
GAGGAGAGAAAAGCAAACTATGACAAAGGTGAGTGTGACTCACGAGCTCAGAGCTGACCGATGAGTCTCTACATCTTAGTCTTGTTATTGGGACAACAGTACTATTTTGTTTAAATTTTTATTTTTGATAATGTATAAGGGTTCCATTACTCCTCTCTTGACAGACATCAAAATGACTGTCCTACCCCCTCTTGTGCTGTGGGCCCCCTGCTCCTCAGTAAAATCATCTCTGGACCAGGTACATGACCCAGGATGCCATGAGTGGGTCAACAAAAGCAGAAGAAAATCAGAAAAAGAACACCTTCACACCCTCCCACACACAACACTTTTTTCATACAAAGACTCAGTAATTCAGGAATTTATTGTGCATAGGGGGTGACTGATACTAGAAAGTAAATCTTAATTGGTACAGAAGGGCAAAATCGGGGCTGGTGTGGAAGGGGCATGGATGGTGGGTCAGGGACATATCAGGAAGGAAGTCCACCTAGGTGCACCCACCACAGGTGTTTCCACAATGTGATGAGATGAGAGACCCAAATGGCACCAGGCTCTGGAGTCACCAATTCTGGCTTTCACACAAGATTACCTTTCTTGTAGCTCAGCTTACAGAAGGTCAATCTGCTGGGGGCTGGGCAATTGCCCTGACCCCTGCTCTCTTGTCCTGTGATCAGTGCCCCTGGAGATGACTTATTTGCTCACTGGCATCTCTGGTTGGCAACTAGAGTGGGGGAGGTGGACTTCTACCCTTACTTCACCCTCCACTTGCCAGCCGGACACTTCGGTGCCTGGCCGCCATCTTCTAGAAGAAAGAGTGCCACCTTCTAATTGATACGGTATCAAGGCCCTACCTGTGGAAGTTTTAACCCTGTATAGCTACCTTCCAGACCTCCCTGGAGTGAAGACCTGCAGGTTCTGCCAGTAGCCCTACTTGGATTTAATGATGACCTTCTGTAACACTGTGAGTGCTCACCACCTCTAGATCCTCCTCCCAAGATCCCTGGATCCATAGCACACTTCAAGATCCTGTGCCTAGAAGGCCTGGGCCAGCTAAGCAATGACCTGCTTGTACTTAAACAGGAGGTGACAGCCCGGCAGCTTCTTTTGGAAGACGTCCTTGCCAGAGGTATTGGGGTCATAGGACGCATCCACATGGCCCACTTGGTACTTCTTGCTCAGGAGGCAGAGGATGTTGCTAAGGAGCTTCTGCATGATGGCTGCTGTGAAGTTTAGCTTGCTGTGGAGGTTCTGGTCTTGCGGGTTGAGGGATTTCTGGTCCCGTGTGATGTTGTCCAGGGAGGTATCTAGGTACGTGATGATGTGGTACAGCTTTATCAGCTTGCCCTTCTTCCTGCCATGAGCATGGAAAGGTAGGAAGTACATCAAGCCATGGCCACACATCTTGTCCACGTAGCTGGGGAATGGCTCCCCCTGGGCTATGCATTGAGGAGCAGAGAGCAGAGAGAGGTGAGCAAGGAGGCAGGGATTGGTGTTCTAGCCCTGCCACCCACCCTTGCAACCAGCTCTTTGGCCTCAGTTTCCCCACCTATGGCATGAGGACCCAACTCCATGCCCGGTAGGCATCTTAGGATCGTCATGAGAGGCAGATGGACATCTGGGTGTGAATGCACTTGATAAAGAATCAAGGACTCTATCATGCAAGGATTGTTACTGTTACTTATTATTAGTATTAGGAATTTCTGGGTAGTGCAAATTGTTAACTCCTTAGGCTCCTAATTGAAAGATTAGAGGTTCAAGTCCACCCAGAGGTGCCTCAACAAAAAGGTTTGGTGATCTACTTGCAAAAAATCAGCCATTGAAAAACCTGTGCAGTTCTATTCTGACACACATGGAATTGCCATGAGTCAGAATCAACTGGGGAGTAGAGGTGGGGCCAAGAAGGTGGCGTAGTCAGACGCTTCCTGTGGTCCCTCTTACAACAAAGACTTGAAAAAACAAGTGAATCAATTATATATGACAATCTAGGAGCCCTGCACATCAAAGGCAAAGTTGAGGAATAGGACTGAGTGGCAGGGGAAGGGAGAGATGGTTCAGA
>NW_004443997.1:936470-1068970 GCF_000243295.1 Trichechus manatus latirostris
CTAGAACTCCTAATCTTGTAACTGTTGTGACTTCTGACCCCCATACTGTTGTCTGCAGTTTTTCTTTGTTTTACTTTTTCTTCTTTCTGCCCTAGCAGATGAGTCTAAATTCTTGTTTGTCTTTGTTCACTAAGGAATTTAGTATTTGTGGTAAAGCATTCCTCAAGGATTTTGAGACTCCTACTATATCTCTGGTCATTCATAAGAAACTTAGAGAAATTTGTCCTGCCAGAAGAATCTATTATCAATCAAAATGCAGATGGTTTGCTAATAGCCTCAAAAATAAACAGCAATGTAAAATCATGCACCTGTGAAGCATATGGCCTCACTAGACAAATTGCAATATTGCCAAACTGAGGTAAAATATTTAGAGCATCTGTTGTTAACTGAAGGCTGCAAAGTGTTACAGCCTAAGAGTCGGCCCCTTTTGCAGATGAAAGGGCCTATTCCTTTTCATAATGCAGATTTGATAATATTCACTGATGAGTTATGGACTTGGGATAAAAGTGGTTCACTTAAGCTTCCTTGTGCTGTGGTGACATCACAAACTTTTGGAAGCTTATGTTTTGTCTGGAATTAGGTCTGCATAAGCCCTGGTGACACAGTGGTTAAAGCACTCATCTGCTAACCAAAAGGTCAGTGGTTTCAACCCAACCGCTCTGCAGGAGAATGATGTGGCAGTTGGCTTCTGTAAAGATTACAGCCTTGGAAACCCTACGGGGCAGTTCTACTCTATCCTATAGGGTTGCTGTTATAGATTGAATTGTGCCCCCCAAAAATGTGTGTCAACTTGGATAAGTCTTCATTCCCAGTGTTGTATGGTTGTCCTCCATTTTGTGATTGGATGTAACTATGCTGTGTGCTATAAATCCTAATCTCTATGATGTTAATGAGGCAGGATTAGAAGCAGTTATGTTAATGAGGCAGGACACAATCTACAGGATTAGGTTGTATCTTGAGTCAATCTCTTGAGACATAAAACAGAGAAGCAAACAGTGAGGAGAGGGACCTCATACCACCAAGCAAGGAGAGCCAGGAGCAGAGCATGTCCTTTGGACCCGGTGTCCCTGAGCTAAGAAACTCCTAGTCCCAAGGGAAGCTTGATGACAAGGACCTTCACCCAGAACTGTCAAAAAGACAAAGCCTTCTCATGGAGTTGATGACCTGAATTTGGACTTCTGGCTTCCTAGACTATGAGAGAATAAACGTCTGTTAAAGCCATCCACTTGTGGTATTTCTGTTATAGCAGTACTAGATAACTAAGACAGTCAATATGAGTTGGAACCAACCCAATGGCAACGGGTTTTTTGGTTTTTAATTAGACGAGTTAATAGCAGTTACTAGAGTTGTGATTCTGGTTTTGGACTTAAAGTGAATATATACTGACGTTAAAAATGCGTTTAGTGTCTCTCATGTAATGGCAAATATGAAAAAACAAAAGGCGGAGTGGACTCTTGACTTCAGCGGGAACTAGAATATCTCAAGGAAAATGGCTAGGTGATTTGCTGGTGGCAGCTTTACAACTTCTTTCTTAGATATCAGTAATTCATTGTAGCATTCACACAGGACAAAATTTCTAAATGACAACATTTGTAAAGGTAATGATTTTGCCCACAGACCTGCAAAGGCTGCTGTTAAGCCATGGCAGACCCGAAACTTAGAAGCCCTGCTTTTAATGCAACATTTACCACCCCTTGCCCCAGGCCCTGGGTTAGGGCAGGGGGAATCTAGGGATCCCCCACCCTAGGGCTTTAGGGAGGGAGAGGAAACACTGCAACCAGGAAAGAGAAAAGGGAAAAGGTCACAGACAGCTGGGGGGGTGAGGGACGAAAGGAGATAGGAGAGCTGGGAGTTGTCCTGGCCTTCCTGGGTTGTCCCTCTCCCACTTCACCCTCAGGACCATCAGACTGGCCTTTGCAGCTTGCTGGTTCAAACCCATCCAGCAGTATGTCAGAAGAACAGGCCCGGCAATCTACTTTCATTACGGTTACAGCCAAGAACCCCTACGAAGCACAGTTCTACTCTGATGGTGCATGTCCGTGGACCATGTTCTGCAGGGCCTCTGCTACGGTCCTTCATTGCACAGAGAGCAGAGAGGACCACAGCCCACTCCCCTCCAGGCCCCTGGAGCACAGCTCCCTCTGCCTGGTCCTCCCCACCTTGTGTGTGCCTCTTCCATCACACTCACCCTCTCCTGCTGGTCTATGAGCTTCTAGAAGGCACCTCCTGTGTCCTATTCAGCTTTGGAAGCTGGGCACAGGACCTGACACTTACAAGCGTTCATGAACGAACAAGTAGGTGACTCTCAGAAAAGCTGTCCAGTTACCTAAAATGTATCGCAGCTGGGGACGCCCAGAGCCAGCCCCAGAGCAAAGCACAGGGGAGATATTTGCGGCTACTCCAGGACCCCTGTGTCTGTGGCCATCCAGTCCCAACCTCTCGTGTTCCCCCAAGGAACGGGGTCTCAGGAGTCTGGGAAGAGGTTGCAGTGGCTGGGGGTCCACGTGGGGCGAGGCAGGAGGGAGGAAGTGTTCCCTGCAGGAGGGCAGCTCAGGCCTGGAAGGGCCCAGTGGAAAAGCCCTGGCTCTGGCCCCCAGCATTCTGTGTGAGTCTGAACAGGGCCCTGAATGTTCCGGCACCACATTCTCAGCTGCTGTCTTTGCCGTCGATGGTGATCAGTGGTCCATCCTTGAAGACAGAGGTCTTGGCAGCTGGTGTCTTCTAAGTCTCTGAGTTCCTTGGAGGGGAAAGAGTGTGAGATTTGGAGCTACAGGGGTGTCTCTGATGGGCCCTAAACACTGCCACTGTGATGCTGGGCAAGTCACCTCATCTCCCTGAGCCTAGTTTCCCCCTCTGTTAAATGGGGATGATGATTCATGGGGTCACTATGAGAGTTAAGTGAGGGCTGGTGGTGAATGAGCTGACTACTTGTAAGACGTGAAATAATCCTCTGACTTTTAAGCAACCGTCCTTTCTTGGCAGCACCCCGTGATCTAGACACCACCTACCTCGCTGGTTCAGCCTATGCCCGAGCTCCTCTCACCCCTGCCCCAGCCCCTACCAGCATCCTCACTTGATGGAGGTGCCTTTTCCGATGCTCCTGCCGTTTGCCCAGCAGAGCCCCACTTGGCTGGGCACTTAGGCAGAGAAAGTCCCAGGCCTCCAGCCCCATCTCCCACATTAATACACCCTAGAAAGCCAGCCAAGAGTGGATTCTTTATTAATTCCTCTTTTTTCTTAAAAAAACAAAAGTATTTCTTCAATATAAAAAATAAATATTTTAAATATGACATTGAATAAATAAAATCATCTGTCATTATGAAACATTCCCACAGGGTACATTCATCAAACAGGAATTTATCACCCAAGGCAAAATCCTTTCCATTGGAAAGGAAGGACAGAGAGGATCTCTGGATAAGGCCACATGGTAGGTCCTACTGAGTGAGCGCTGTGGGTTGGGATCACGGGTGAGGTGGGGTAGGGTGGTGTATTGGAGATGGTTCTAAGGTAAGAACATCTGTACCATTTGAAGGAGCCTGGGTGGCGCAAGTGGTCAGCAATGGGCTGCTAACCCATAGGTGGTTCGAACCCACCCAGCAGCTTTGTGGAAGAAAGGCCTGGTGATCTGCTTCCATAAAAGACGGTAGCCAAGAATATCATATGGAGCAGTTCTGCTCCATAACACATGGGGTGGCCATGAGTTGGGGGCCAACTGGATGGCAGCTAACGATATTCCCCTAACTCAGTAACTTTCAACTCTTGCTTCACATTGGAAAAAACTGGAGATTTTAAAAATAAAACCAACAACTACAACAAAAACACTAAAATATGGGCTCTACCCAGGACCAATGAAATCAGAACCTCTGTACCATCTGAAGGGAAAGGACTACCTCTCTCAATTCCAGGGCTCCAGCCCCATGCGCTATGTCTATTGTGGAGGGCCAGCCAAGCAGGGCTGGACTGCCTCTCTCAGGGAGAAATTGTCCCAGTAGAGACAAGGGAGATGAGGGGATGGAGGAGAAGGAGGAGGAGAGATAAGCAAACTAGCAGTGCTTTTTACTTTTAAAAAAAAAATTTTTTTTAATAAAAGTCTCCTTGATAGACTGCAAAATGACCTTCCTACCTCCTCCTCTGCTGAGGGCCCCCCTCTCCTCCTTAAAATCACCCCTGGTCCAGGCACATAACCCAGGACGCCAGGAGTGGGTCAATGCCAACAGAAGAAAATGAGAAAAAAACATCTTTTCCCACAAAGGCTCAATAATTCAAGGATGCTGTGGGTAGGGGGTTTTGATATGCTGGGCTGGTTCTGGGAGGAGCGCTGTGGACAGGGACTGAGGGGCAGAAACGGGGCTGGTGTGAAAGAGGCACGGGTGGTGGGAGAGTCGAGGGGTCAGGGGCGGGTCGAGAAGGAAGGTCGCCCAGGTGTGCCCAGCACAGGTGTATCCACAAGGTGATGAGATGATGGACGACCCAGCTGGCACTGGGCTCTGGAATCGCCAGTTCTGGCTTTCAGATGAGGTTGGCTTTCTTGTAGCTCAGCTTGGAGAAGGTCAGCCAGCCCTAAGCTGTCCACCAACAGAGCAGGGAGATGGGAAGGGCAGCATGCTGAGATCCAGGACAAAGGCGAGTGTGACCCATGATGAGCTCAGAGCTGAGTCTCCACATCCTAGTCTTGCCATGGGGACAAGTTTAACTCCTGGCCCTGGGCCCAGTCTCTTGGCTTGCCTGCTGCCTGCCCGCCAGCAGGTAGGCATGGATAAAGTGCTCAGAGAAGGACAGGGAAAGGCACAAAGTGAATGCAAAGCATCATAATCACATCAGCTGAACTGTTAGGACCACTGCCTGCCTGCTCAGGGCTTGAGAGGAAGCCAAAACACACCTCTCAGCAGCTTTCCCTCTTCCAGACTGGAGGACATTTCTAGACTTGCCTGGCCCTTAGCTCAAAGGAAGGGATCAGGCTCCCTGTCTTGAAGCCCAGACCTAGGTGGGGGCATGGGATTGGTGGGGCAGAGGGAACCACAGCTTCCTGGTCTGAGTCCAGGGGTCTCAAGCTGCCCCCTCCACAGCAGGAGGTAGTGTCTCTCCCACACTGCTCCAGCTTCCCAAGTTCTCCTCATCCAGGCCCTTGTGTCTTCAGTGTTGTTTTGGACACCAAAGAAGGAGCTTCCCACCGTGCAGGAGCATCTTTGGGGAGAGGGTGGTGGGTCAGGACAGTTCCAGAGTCCCTCAACTGCTAGTTTAGAGGCATTGTGGGAACAAGACATTTGCACAACTCCAAGGGATGCCAGAGAACACAGTGTGAATGAGGCCCCCAGAGTCAAGCAACATGGCGGCACAGGCAAAAAGTACCTGGCCACTCCACAAACTGGCCTAAGCTTACAGTCTGGACCCTGGGTCCCCTATAGCAAGTCACAGTTGGAGAGGTGGGATGGAGTCAGGTGCCTCCACTCCTACGTCAACCTTTCTCTGAGCTTCACCTGTAAGGATCCTCCCACTTGTAACATCTTCGACGTCCAGGCCAGGCGCTGCTAAAAGGCCTGGCCCTGGCTCCTAGGTAGAGAGCCATCTTATTATTAATGTTGGCTAGGCAGCAGGAAAAGGGAACTAACTTTGCCACTTAAAGCACCAATAAGTTAATATAAATAGGATATTATAATAAATAGACAATCATGCTGGGCCAGACACTCAGCACTCTCAGATCCCAGGCTCCCTTGGAGACCCTGACCTCAAGTTATGCTGTCCCCTTATCTAGGGACCAGAGACCACCTGTGACCTACTTTCCCGTGATCTCACCAGGCCTCTATAGCTGTGAGCTGCCACTTTGAACTACCCTCTTCCCGTCCTTATAGGCCCTTGCTCAGAAGGAGGACTCTGGGTCTGCCTCAGAACCTCCTCGCTTGACTTTGCACCTGCCCCTGCCCCATCCACCTCCACTGACCCTGCTCCAGGTCCAGCACCAGACCCTTGCCATCTCAGGCTGCAGGAAAGCCTGTTGGGAAGAGGAAGGAGAACCTGGGAAGTCTTCCACATCTTCCTTTCCAGGCTAGAAGGTGGCTGTCCACCTCCTCAAGAGCCCTCACAGCCTGAATGCCAATGACCTGCTTCTGGAAACTTCCACCCAACAGTCACTAGGCCTGAGCGCTCCAACCACTCTCATGAGAAGGCAGCATCCCATCCCAGAGCTGCCTTCTCTACCTTCCATACGGCACACCTCTAGGGACAGGGAGTCCTCTGGGATTCCAGCACCTCACATCTCAACCAAGCCTTCCAAAGTCTCCCTAAGGGGAGGATGCTGATTGTCATTTTGCTGGGGGTTGGGCAATTGCCCTGATCCCTGCTCTCTTGCCTTGTGGTCAGTGCCCCCAGAGATGATTTTTTTGCTCACTGCCTAAAGCCATGACCGAGGGTCAGGTAGGGGCAGAAGTCCAACTCACATTCCACTTGCCAGCCTGACGCCTTGGTTCCTGGCTGCCATCTTCCAGAAGAAGGGGCACCACTTTCTAATGGCACAGTATCAAGGCCCTACATGTAGAAGTTATGACCCTGTTTGGCTTCATCCCAGCCCACCCCAGAGTGAAGTGGACTGGCAGGGAGCCCCTCAGGGTCTGCCGGCAACTTCTACCTGCATTCAGCAATGACCCCCTGCCACACTGTGAGAGCCCCCAAATCTGGATCCCTCTCCCATGATCCCTCAGTTCACAGCACACTTCAAGATCTCGTGTTAAAAGGCCTGGACCAGCTCAGCAATGACCTGCTTGTACTTCCCCAGGAGCTGACAGCCCAGCTTCTTCTTCTGGAAGACATCCTTGCCCGAGGTGTCGGGGCCGTAGGACACATCCACGTGGCCCACGTGGTACTTGTTGCACAGGCGGCAGAGCACGTTGCTGAGGAGGCCCCGCATGGTGTCTGCCGTGGAGCTCAGCTTGCTGTGGAGGTTCTGGGCGTTGGGGTTGAGAACCTTCTGGTCCCGTGTGATGTTGCCTACGGAGGCACCAAGGTATGCAATGATGCGGTACAGCTCCACCAGCTTGTCCTTCTCCATGCCTTCAGCATGGAAGGGCGGAAAGTCTGTCACATTGGGGCTGCACAGCTTGTCCACGTTGCTGGGGAACGGCTCGCCCTGGGCCGTGTACTGAGGAGCAGAGGGAAGAGGGGAGGTGAGCAAGGAGGCAGGAATCTGTGTTCCACCCCTGCCACCAACCCTCGGGGCAACCTCTTGGGCCTCAGTTTCCCCACCTATGGCATGAGGACCCAACTCCGTGCCCCATATGCATCTCAGGATAGTCATGAGAGCCAGAAGGATATGTGGGTGTGAACTCACTTGGTAAAGAATCAAGGCCTCTATCATGCAAGGATTGTTATTATTACTTATTATTAGTAGTAGGAGTCCTTAGGTGTTGCAAATGGTTGAGCTGCTAACCGATAGGTTGGGAGTTCAAGTCTACCCAGAGGTGCTTTACAAGAAAGGCCTGATGATCTACTTCCGGAAAATCAGCTAATGCAAACTCTGTGGAGTACAGTTCTACTCTGACACACATGGGGTCACAATGAGCCCGAATCGACTCAACAACACCTGTTTTTTTTACGTTTTTCAATTATCATGGTCATATGGGGAAAGAAAGAAAACGTGGGCGCCTCACCTTCAGAGGTGTGCCACACCCACTTGCCTTTTCACCCATCTGGGCATCTCTCTGCACCCAGACACCCACCACCCACCCTCTCTCAACGGCACCTCTCTGAATACCTCTTCACCTTTTCCCTCTTTGTGTATCTCCATTTACCTCTCGCTCCACTGTGATGGAGGAATCTCAAAACCTGAAGTGCCAGGCCCTTTACATTCTCAGCAGAGCTCTGCTCTGACCTAACCCTGGAAAAGTTGATTCCAGTCTGGGCTGGGGGTAGGTGTGGGGAAAGCTGGGTGTGGTTTAACCAGCATCGCTTTCTTTCCTTCCAGCTCCGAAAAAGGTCCCCTCCCTGGCCAGCACCCCCAGCCTAGGTCAGTGCAGCCTCTACTGATATCTGCAGGAATTCTGCCCACTCTTTCCACCCCAGGCCCGCCCTCTCCTTCCTCCATCCCAGAGAATGGGAGAGGGTAACTTACATAGAGAATAAAGAGGGCGTTGGCACTACTGTTGAGCTGCGCCAGTTGATTCCTGATCTGGGACATGAGGTTGCTGGGACATGGGTGACGTGTGGTGCAGGTGGCATTGTCAGGAGTGATGGGAAGGGGGCTCCCTGCCCCATGTTTCCAGTGCAGAACAAGCAGCAGTGACAGGATTCCTAGAAGCCGGTAGAAAGGCACCATGATCAGGACGGTGGGGACGGCAGCTCAAGGCTCAGGTCACACTGGATGCACTGTGTCTCCACCTACAGCTCTGTCGCCACCATCTGTCTCCCTCTACTCTATCTCGCTATCCCTGGTTCTCTTCACTTGCTTGTATCTCCCTGCAGGACATGAGCTGTTCCCACCAACTGGAACCTGGATCTAGGGTGACACCCAACCATCCAATCCTTTCCCTCAATAAGGTAAAAGCCTCCTGGCCTCCTGGCTCTCTGACTTGAGGGTACCACTACCCATCCTGTTGGAATACGAGGTGCTTATCTCCCTATCTCCCCATCTTCCTATCTCCCCATCTCCCCAGATGGTCCACAGTGACCCAAATCTCCCAATCTGGGCTCCCATGGGGACCACTGGGAGGGAAGTCGTTTGTTGACCTTCTTCTCCATCCCAAACCTGCCACCTGATTCTGGCTCCCCAGGCCAAATGCCCCTCAGTTTCCCATCTCCTGCACCTCTGTCCTTCCCCGAACGTGGCCAACTTCCCTATCTTCGATGTTGCTGTTAGTTGCCCTCCAGTCAATTCCGACTCATGGTGACCCGTGTGTGCAGATTAGAACTGCACTCCATAGGGTTTTCAATGGCGACCTTTCAGAAGCAGATCACCGAGCTTGTCTTCCGAGGTGCCTCTGGGTGGGTTCGAACCTCCAACCTTTCATCTAGTAGTCGAGAGCTTAACCATTTGCCTCACCCAGGGATTCCATACTTCCCTGCCTAGAACCCTCAATTCCATCCTGATTCTGCAACTCTACCGCCAATCCATCCCCAAATCACCATTCAAAACACCCTGTCCTCAGCTCTGTTCAGCCCCTGGCTTCCATGCCCTCACCTTCTTGTCTACCACCCCTTGCCCCAGGTCCTGGGTTAGAGCAGGGGAGTCCAGGGGTCCCACAGCCCCCAGCCCCCGGAGGCCTTCAGGAGGCAGAGGAAACGGTGAAACCAGGAAAGAGAAAATGGAAAAGGTCACAGGCTGCAGAGTGGGCGGGGAGGAAAAAAAGTGAAACGTGACAGGAGAGCTGGGAGCTGTCCCGGCCTGTCCTGGGTCGCCACTCCCCCTGGGGCATCCTGCCCCCACCCTCTTCACTCTCAGGCCCCTTTCCAGCTGGCAAGGGAGGTAGTAGGGGCTGGGGACAGCAGGCCAGTGAGGCAGAAGCCTCCCGCCTGGATCCCCCTGCTGGAACTGGAGGGCTGGTGGCAACCTCAAGTACATACACTTCCTTTAGGTTCCCTGTTCATCCCAGCATCCTCAGGCAGTGCTGAGGCCCCACGGTGACCGGGGGGTCCCCACACCCCATCTCACCTAGCACAGACCACACGCTTTCCAGGCACTAGCAGATTGAGGCGGCACCTGCTCCCGTCCCGGGCCGGAGTTTGCAAGCTGCTCGGCGCCCTGCTCCCCTCCCAGGGAGCAGCCCCGGACGCGGTTGGAAAAGAGAAAGCGGAAAGAAAGAAAGAAAGAAAGGGAGGGTGAATCAGACAGAAAGCAGAGACAGAGAACAGCTCGGGAGAGTGGCGGGAGCGAGGAGGAGCAGGAGGAGCAGGAGGAGTGGGAGGAAGGCTGTGGCGGCCTCCTCCCTCTGGCCAACCTGCTGGCCGGGCTGCTGGGCGAGCGGTGCCGGACCATGTGCTGCGCCTGCTCCCGGCCGCAACCCAGCGCCTCCACCGGCCGCGGCCGCCTGGAGCAGCGACTTCCCCGGCGCTGGGCGGGTGCCCCGAGTGCCGAGTGTGTCTGCGGTGGGTGGGTGCCCCGCTCTCTCGCTCGCGCCAAGTGCCCGAGTTCGGCGGGCGCGGAAGCCGGAGCTGGCGTGTGGATTTACCTGCCGCCAAGACCTTCATTATGGGCTGGACTGCAGAGGGCCTTGGAGGAGACCTTAGACGCCGGCACCTTTCAGAGGTTCATGCTCAAACGGGGAATTTGTCTGATTTATATACCGGAGCCTGTGTTGTAAGACAGAGAAACAGCTATATTTAGCCGGGATCCCCGTCCAGGAAGTTGTTTGAGGTGCATCATAGGAAATTATGAATGGAAGAAAGTGAGAGTGAAGGGGGGGCAGAGTAAGGAGGGAGGGTGGGGAGGGCAGACTTTTTCCCTCTTCTAAGAATTTGATTGATAAAATTATAATGAAGTCTTCTACCAAACGCCGTGCGGTTTTCCTGAGTGGCTTGCCCTTAGAGTTGTTTGAAGTTGGGGAGGGAGAGGAGGAGGCCTGGCCCAGTCAGCAGGGTCCTGTGTGGATGGGCAGTGGGCGCCCCAGATGGCCCTGACTCACCTGGGCAAGCAGAGAGACTGGCATCTGTGGCCCCTGGGCAGGGGCTTTGGGGGGCAGTGGGGAGAAGGCGGGCTTGGGCTGGGCTGAGAAGGAGGCTCCAGGAAAAGGGGCTGAGGCCTGGCTTGGACTTTAGACAGTAATAAAGCGGAACTGAATGTGGGTGCTGGAAGCCACCCCAGAGGTGGCCTCCTCCAACCTGCCCATTTCCACAGAGCAGAGTGGGGCTCTGAAGAAAGCAGGTGCCCAGAGTCTGGCAGGCTCAGGCCCCTGACCTCCATCAGCACACCTGCTCTGCTAACCACCGTACCTGTGAGACTGGGGAGGAGGACAGGAAGATGGGAGGGGGGCTGCTGTGACTCAGGTCTTTGGGGACAGCCTAGGAGGACTTCTGGGAAGGTTTGGTGTGTTGGAGGCTCTTTGCAACCCATCTCCCCCTTCCGTGGAAGGTGGTCTAGTATTTCCATTCTGAAAGGGACACCTGAGCAGAGGCCTAGGAAGGCTTAGCCAAGTAAGACCCAGACAGCCTCCTCAGGATGCTGAGGGGTTGCCAGAGAGAACTGGGGAATGGCGGCCCCTCCCCAGATGTGCCTTGGAGGCCCCTTGGGGCTCAGCCTCAGAGAATGATGGAGGCCTCCTGACAAAAGTGCTTCTAGAGTCTCTAAGGCAGGATCATAAATTCTCGTGCCTACTACCACAGCCAGGCGGGTTCGAAAAAGAGTGAGGGGGGCAGGAAGGGGACCAGGCAAGATGAGCACAGACTCCTCCCCAATTAAACCAGAAAAACTAAATCCACTGCCATGGAGTCGATGCTGACTCGTGGTGACCCCATGTGTTACAGAGTAGAACTGAGCTCCATAGGATTTTCTTGGCTATAATCTTAGGGAAGCAGATTGCCAGGCCTTTCTTCCACTGTGCTGAACCACCAAACTTTAGGTTAGTAACCAAGTGCAGACTATTTGCATCACTCAGGGACCTCCTCCACAATTAAAGGCAGTTAAATGCTAACAATAATAACAAAAGGTATGGGGCAGTGCTGGGCAGACACACATCTGGGGCCAGGATTTCCCAAAAGCTGCCAGGGGCACGCCCTGTCCCAGGAAATATCTCTTTCCCCAGGGACCCCACCCAGCTGCTGCCTTCCCACCTGACCCCAACCAGAGAGTAAGGCCCCTCTCTGGCCCCTAGCCCCCTGCCTGCCCACTCCAGTACTCCATGCCCCACCTCCCTCCTCTTGTCACATCCTGGACCTTCCTAGCCACGTGCTCCTCCCACATCTCCTCACTGTGACAGAAGAGCCCTCCTGCCGCTGCCATCCCCCTCTCCTGACTCTCTCTCTCTCTCTGTCTCACACACACACACACACACACACACACACACACACACACCCTGGCCCGCCTCCCACTCCCCCCACTGCAGGGCCTCAATGTGGGGTGATAAAACTGCCCGTCCCAGCTGGTACCTCCCAGCAAGGAGGAGGCTAGCCAAGCCCACACTGGCCCTCCCTCCCCTTCCTTCCTCCTCCCTGCCCCCACCTTATCATTCCCTGGGGGGCTGTGAGGGCCCCACCTGGCACCTCCCTCTCCCACACATCTGCACTGGGATGGGCACGCACCCCGAGGAAGCACACCCAAGACCTGCCTCTTCCTACCAACCCTAGCCTGGCTCAGGCAATCCCATAACCCAAGACACCCCAGTTCATCCTCCACTTCCAGAACACCCCCCGCCCCCGCCCCCAGCCTCTCTGTGCCAGGACCTGACCATTTGGAGCACAGAACTCGAGATCAGCTTCCAATCCCACCTTACTTCTCCTGATGTGGACCCCAAGTGCATTGGACCAGGGCTGCACTGTGGCCCCATCTATCAGCCTCCCTACCCCCTCGACTCTCTCACCAGGGGCTCTGACACCTGGGAGGCCCCACCCCATCTTACCATTTCCCTGCCCCCAGTCTTTCCCCACACCCGTCTTCCTAGTAGACTGCAGGCTCCCCTTTCTCTGCCTTCTGCTCCCAGACCTCACAACCCCACACCAGCTCCATGATCCACCCCCCAATCGCCACTTCATCTCAGCCCCACCCCACAGGAAGCAGGAAGTGGGGGCAAGGTCTGGAAGACACTGAGCTAGGGCCACTTAACCCGGCCCTGACCGGCCCCACCGAGGGCCTCAGTCTCCCGCTCACGGTACCTGACTTGGTCCGTGCTCCCCAAGTGCTCTGGGCCCCTCGGTGCCCCGGGCCCAGCCTCCCCGTCCTGTCATGTCCAGGAGCCCCCTGTGCTGGGCCTCTGGAGGAAGGCCAGGCAGGGTCTTGGAGCCGTGGGTCCGTGAACCGCCTGCAACGTGGCTTCGGCCCCCGGGAACGGCCGCCCGGGCCGCGCTCCAAGCCTGCTTTGGTCTCCTGGAGCTTGTTTTCTTCCCCTCCCTCTATGCTGCTGTGTGTGTTTCCCCCAGCTCCCTCACGGAAGGCATCCTCCCTTCTTGGCTGCCTGTTCCGGGGTCGTGACCCCAGGCCCCACCCTGGAGTGGCAGCCCCAGCCCGGCCCCTTCCAGCTGTGACTTCATCCCCAGCCTGTCCAGCTCCTGCAGATTGGGCCGGGTGGGGATTGGACCTGCCTCAGGGTAAGGGGGACCCTCTCGGCCTGGGGAGGGGGCTACCAGTCCGAGGCCCAAGGGTGATGCCCCTGAGCGACTGCGTCAGCCAGGGCCTCATCTCCCCGCTCCAGGAAATGAGCATGCAGGCTGGGCCTGGGGTCTCTCATCCACACCTTGGCACGTGCGGCCAGCCAGTCCTTCCTTCTCTGCTGATTCTCACCCACCACCCACAAATCTCTCCTAGAATGTCACAGCTGTTTTGCTTTTCAGGTGGGGAAACTGGGACACATCAAGAGTTAGCAGCAGAGCCAGGTCTGGAACCCAGGCCTCTGGCATGCAGGCCAGTGACTTGCTTGGAGAAGAGTGAGGGCCCGCTTCTTCCAGGAAGCCTCTCTAGCCTCCCACAGCCATGACTGGCTCGAGGTGGCCTCATCCTGCCTGCTCTCGGTCAAGTGGGGACAAGTCTTATCCCTCAATCTTCCAGGAGTCTGACACTTATTTTTACCCTTGACACACTGGCTCGGGGCTATATCCAGATTAGATGCTATTTTTTAAAACATTTTACAATCTCCAAAAGCTGTCTGGGCCCAGTCTCTTGTGGAGAGGAGGCAGGGTGATCTGACAGTTTGAGGAGTAGACTTCAGCCTCAGAGCCATGTTTGAGGTTTGGATCTGCTGGGTAAGAGCTAGGTGACTTTGGAGGAAGTGACCACCTCCTAGCCTCAGTTTCCTCATCTGTAAAATGGAAATAACATTACCTATGTCCTGGATTTGCTATGAGGGCTCAGGGCTCAGCAATGTTCTAAACACCCAGCCAGCCCTCTCCACGTTAGCACTGATGTTAACGACCTTTCTGAGGAGTAGGGGTTCTTGTCCCCGTTTTACGGATGAGGAAACTTTGGCTCAGAGGAGTGACTTGACTTGTCCCATGGTGCACTCCCAGGGCTGAGGGGGGAAGCTGGGCAGAAGGGGAACCTCTCGACCCTTTGTTGATGGAGAAACAGAGACACCCTTATAACCTCCCGCTTCAGGGGCGCCCAGAAAGATCAGGGGATCGTGTGGGGGATGTGCGCACCCTCCCCATACCTCTCCTGGTGCCTGACCACCCCACCCCCTAGCCAGAGCTGAGGTCAGCAGCTGACCTGGCCTGCCATCCCCAGGAGCTGATTCACCCCCAGGCCCCATCTGAGAAGGAAGGAGACACAGCTCAGCAAAGGGGGGCTTTGAATCACCAGACCCGGGGTGGGGGGGAGTGTGGGGGTGGGAGCCGGCCCCCTGCCTGTCTGTCTGTCTCTTTCCTGGCCCCGGGGCAGGCAGGGGAGAGGGCAGCGAGGCCATGGACAGGGGGTGGCGGGAGGTACCCTCACAGTCCGGCATCCTGCGTGGGCAGATGGCAGTTACTCACCAGGTAAGCAGCCCTCTGGGAACCGGGGAATTCCCCAAGACTAGTGACCCAGAAACTGAGCAGGCCCCAGGCACCCCCCCCCCCACACACACTGCCCAGTCCAGCTACCCCCGCCAAGATCTCAGTTCTCTGAAAACCCAACCAGCAGCCATTCTCGGCCATCAGCTCATGTCCAGCCCCTTGCCTTGATGTTTCCACCTGGGAAATGAGCACAGTGGAGGCTGATGGGCCCTGGGGAGGAGGTTGGAGGGCCCGGTGTGGCCTAGGACCAGGGCTGGTGAGAGGTGGCCAGAGGAGATGAGAGAGGCAGAGCAGGCGCTGAGCTCAGAAATTCCTGGGCACAACCCTGGCAGTTGAGTGTCTTGTCCAAAAAGGCAAAATCACCTCATTATTTAGCACTTGAGAAATGAGAGTGGAGCTACACCTGTGCCCCTCCCCACCTCCATGAGCAGTGCCACTGAACCATTCATGCTCTTGTGGACTTCTCCTGTGGCACATGCCTGTGGTCCGTACGTCAGCTAGGTTGGCAGTGAGACTGAGGTCAGGCAAACATGGGTTCAAACCCTGCCCACACCTCTGACCAGCTGTGTGATTGGGGGAAGTGACTCCCTCTTTCTGTGCCTCGACTGCCCTGTTGGAAATAGGGGTACTGTAATGCTGGCCTCATGAGGCTACTGTGGTGACATTGAGAAACACAGATAAAGTGTCCAACATACCAGAGCTTGGTGTGGCCACGGGAGGGGCTGCAGGTCTTGGGGAAGCGAGCAGCCCCCCAGAGCCTTAGCAGGGAAACTACCGATACTTCTCCCCCGAGGCCCTGGACAGCTCAGCTGTCTCCTGGACCCCTTGGGGCCAGGCTGTGGGTTAACATCCGCCCCTTCCCACCTTCACCCCATCAAATCTCCGGCAGGGACCGCTATACCAGCAGGGCTGAGGAGGAGCCAGACACCGCCCTAGGCTCCTGTCAGCTGCCCCCAGCATCACCCTGGCATTTCCCGACTGGCTCTGTGCCAGGAGTCAGGCCTGGCGGTGAATCAGAGAGGCTGCATTTTTTTCCTTCAATTCTGATAGAAATTGTAAGGCAAGCAGCAGCCCACAGAGCCCTGCTCATCAGCAGGACCAGAACCCTGACTCTAAGGCCCAGTGACGTTCCATAGGGCCCAACTCCATTCCAGGTTCTGCCCCGAGTTTCTCCATCTGTAGAATGGGCTGCCATCCTCCTATCAACCCTTTGTGAACACGAGCACTTTGCCTCTTCCAGGCTGTCTCAGAGTCTCTAACTAGCCTGAGACAGTCGCAGGCAGATGTATAAAGCAATGTTTTCCAACTGCAGATCTCTGACTCTTAATGGGTCATGAATTCAATTTAGAGGGTTGCCACCGGCACTTTAAAAAAGGAAATGCAATAGGAAACTCGGTAGTCATCACCCAGAGCCAGGGCACGCACTGTCCCATGAAGCCCTTTTTCAGTGGTGCGTCTGTGTCAGTCTCCTGGCTGCAAGGTGCCATGTGTTTCTTCCTGTTGGTCATGGTCAGAGCATCTGTAAGCCACTGGTATTGATGATGAAAGTAGGCCTAGAGGGGCATGCCCAAAGTCACTCAGCAGTTGGCAGCATGGGGCTCCTGACTTCCACCCAGCGCACTTCCTTCCACTTTGGGGAATGGCCCCAGGTGCTGTAGGGTGGGCCAGGGCGGGCCAGGTGCTCACGCTGGGCGGAGGCAAGGGAGGTGGAGGCCTGGCATCGCCTGGTGCCGTGACAAAGGGCCTTCCAAAGCCGGCCTCCTGCTGTCCACTCCCTTCCGCAGCCTCAGACCCCTGGGCTCCCTGCCCTGGCCCGCCCCATGGGTGGGGCCCAGGGTAGTCACAGCCTTTCCTCACACTGCCACAGGGCCCTTCATCCTCACAGAGGGAGTGGCAGCCGGAAGTGGCCCCAGAGCCCCCACCTGGGACAGCCTGAGGCCCAGAGGACCTGGCCTGTATCTAGGAGCGTCCTGGGTCCGGGGGCGTGAGTGGGTCTGGGTGGGCGTTGGTGTGTGCGTGTATGTTGAGCGCCTGTGTGTGTCTCTGTGCACATCAGTATGTTCTGCTGTGTCTGGCCCCGTGGGTGTGTACACGTGTGTGTGTGTGCGCGCGCGCTCATGAGTCTGCCTGCATGTGTCTCTGAGGTTGGGAGAGGGCTAAGCGTGCGCGTCCCTGGCTAGCTGTGTGATTCCTTGCGTGTGACTGTGTGTGTGTGACCATGTGCATGAATTCTGTGCGAGTGTGTCTGACTGTGTCTGTGCATGGCAGAAAGTCTCTGGGCACGAGTTGGGATGAATGGGGACATCTGATGCGCCGTGTGTGTGCAAGAATGTGTCCCTGCCTGTGTGTCCAACAACCCTGCTCCTTGCCCTCCAGCCCCGCCCCTGGGAACCATGGGGCTCACGTCACAGGGGCCACCACCAGCTGGTTTCCTCCCCACCCTGCCCCACTCCCCTCCTCTAGGCCCTGGCCACCCTGACTCTTGGCGCAGGGTCAAAGCTGATGTCAGAGCTGAGCTGACAGCTTCCTTCTCCCACTGGATTTTCCAAAAGAGAGAGACCACAGCTTGGCTCCTATTAAATAATCCCGGAGGGAGGGGGGAGGATGTTTCATTCAATGATTTCCTGAACTGGGAGGCAATAAACAGAACAGGAAGCAGTGAGGACCCACTCAGCCTGAAGCTGAGGCCATCTCCTCCCCTCCCCCCTCCCCAGGCAAGCTCATTTGGGCCATCCCAACCCCAGTTATGATGCCAGGAACATAGCCAGGCCCCCTCTCCAAACTATGCCTCAGTGCCCAGAGGGGATGGAGGATGGTGGGTGGGGGTGATGGTAAGAGCATAGGGGTCCACTCCCCATGGTGAGGAGGATGGAGGGGATAAGGTTCAGTTGGGGTTGGACTGGAAGAGAAGACAGAATAAGTTCCTGAGGGAGGGGGTCCCTGGCTGTGAATTGTAGCACTAGGCAAGTGGTGGGCCAAGGTAGGGGGAGCAACGAGGGGTCATGGAAACAGAGGGGGCTAGGCCTCCTGCATTTTTTGGACAACGCAGGTATGATGATTGTCTTGCCCAGCCCTGCACCTTGGGCCTCTGCAGCCTCCAGGAGCCTCCCAGCCTTCCCGAGCCTCTACAAAGTACTTACTGGGGACACCCATTATCTTCCATCCTAATCACATTCTCCAAGGGAGGCATACCTATCCTCATTTTACACATGTGGAAACTGAGACTCAGAGATTTGAATGATATGAGGTCACACTATGGGTGATGGAGCCAGTAGTAACACCACAAGCCTCCCCAGAGCCCCCCTAAAACAAGAGCCAGGAGGCCCAGGCCTGCTCCAGGCAGTTAGGGAGGATTTGCCAGCAGCAGGGGGCCCCGTGCTGGTCCCCACAGATGTGTCTTTGCCTGGGGAGCCCTCCTTCTGACTGGCCAGGCCACCCAGCTGCTTATCAGCTGTGAGACTCCATGACACAATCCTGCTCTGATCTCCTGCCCAGCCGGCCCCCACCCCTGCCCCACCCCTAGACCCCATTTCCACTTCCTCTCTTTCAGAGTGGGACCGCACCTGGCCCCGGCATCACAGTGGGCTGTCTGGAGAGCTAGTGTCTCTGTGAGCCCCTCGCCTGCTGAGGTCCCCCGGGGTCCACTCTGGCCAGGGGCCGACTACAAGGAGCCTCCTGAAAGGAGGGTGTCCGCCAGCCTTCCCAAGAGGGCTCAGCTTGGGAAGGAATTTAGAGAGCTTCGTGACCTCTGCCTGCCTCAGTGTCCCCACTTGTAAAGGGAAAAGGTTAGACCAGATGGAGCTGTGTGGTGGGGTAGAGTAAGGGTTTGGGCTGGCTAGAATCAATGGGGCCCAGAGAGGGGAAGTCCCTTTTCCAAGGGCACACAGCAAATTAGTGGCACATCTCCAGTAGCATGTGGACTGTGTGCTTTGATAGGACTCCCATTCCGGGAGGCGAGCCCTGGGTTTCAGTCCTGACTTGCATGTGAAAATACCAGAAAGAAGTTTCTCTGAGTCTCAGTTTCCCCGTCTGTAAAACGAGACCTAGATAAAACTATCAGTCTCTGGGAAGTGTGGACTGTGGGTAGAGGAAGAGCCGGACTCCCAGGCTGTGGAAAAACGAAAACCGGGAGCAGGCGGGTGAGGGCTGTGTTCAGGGCTCGCTGCCTGCCTCGCCCACACCCAGACCGGCTTCAAACCGCGGGCAGCAGCGCCCCCCACTGCCTGGTGGACACCAGGCACCGCGGCTACTGGCTGTCAGTCCCAAGCCAACCTGCTCCAACAGTGCCTCCCACAGGGCCAGGCAGGTGGGCGGGATTTGAGGTTTGAGGAAGTCTATGGGGTGTCTGAGGCTCGGAATGGGGGCTGGGCAGAGGCATTGGCCAAGGGGGAGAGGAGGTTCAGCTGAATGGGGCCTGCAGGGGGCCCTGTCCTGCCCTGAGGACCGGTCCGTGAGAGGGCGCCAGGACCACGTGCAGTGGGCAGGGGGAGGTGTGCCTCTGTCCAGTAGAGGCCTGGCTCTAGGAGGAGGAAACCTCTTCTCTCCCGCCCCACTGAGCTTTCCCATCCAGCTCAGGCCCCCAGGAACCCCCTCCAGCTCCCTGGAGCACCATTTACGGGTCCTCACAGGAATCCTTTGAGATGAGGATTATGATCCTCACTTTACAGATGGACAAACCAAGGCCCAGTGAGGTGAAATAAACTGCCTGAGGTCACACAGTAAGAAGCTGGAGGAGTAGGAACTCCAGCAAACTCAGGGACATCAGCTCCTGCTGAGCCGCCAAAGCTCCTGCCCACCACCAGCATGCAAGGTGGCCCCAGCGTCTGGACCCTGAACAGGCCCTGGGGATGGTTTCCTTGCGCCCCCATCCAAGCCCCTCCCCAGTCCTCAGGAACTGCTAATGGCAATTTGGAGCCTAGCCCCTCCTTCAGCTATTTGAAGCAAGCCCCCCACCATGGCCCTGTGAACTGGTGCTTCCATTATTAGCCCCATTTCACAGAGGGCAGTAGGCACAGAGTGATCAAGTCCTGTACTTGCCCAGGGTTAAAAGCTTAGGGGCCATGGCCTTGACCAACCACACACCCCAGGGCCTCCCACAGACAGAGGTCGGACAGCCACGACTCTCTCCCTTCTCCCCAAGGCAAAGGCTGGCAGGGGACCACCCCACAACCCACCACAGCCCCCCACCCACCTACTGAGGGACAAGGATCTTGTGCCAGCCTCTCGTTCATCTGAGGGAAAGAACCCTCCACTATTCTGGGAAAAGGAACTTGAGGGTCCCTTGGGAATCCAGGAATAAAGACTCCCAGAGAAATGATCCCTCTCAGATCCCACAAAACCAGGGTTCAAATCCGGGTCTTCTTCCGGCCTCCTAGTCCTGTGCTCTCACCTCTGCCCTTTAGCCCTTTAATGATCTTTAACCCCTCACAGGTCCGCCTCAGCCTTTTACAGTCAGTCTCTCCCGCTTTGTGTCAACATCTTCCAACATCCTCGGTGAGATGTGTGGGCACTCAGGGAGATAGAGAGCTGAGTGGCCCACCCAGACTTCCCCTGGCCCAGGCATGCACAGGAGGCAGGGAGTGGTGTTTGCTATGCTGAGGATAAATCCAGGGGCTGGCATCTCCCCCTGCCCCCACCCCAGCAGGGAAGCCTACCGTGGTCTTCGCTGCATAGGTCCCTCTGGAGTCTCACAGGGCCTTTGCTGGGTCGTCAGTGGAACACCATCGTCTTCGGGGCTGGGCCCTCTCTGCTTCCCTCTCCTGCCACGTCTTCTCTGGAGATGGCTCCTCACCCCGCCCCCCCCACCTGACTTCCCTTCCAGGGCCGGGTGGCCCGGAGGCCCCCCCACTTCCACCCCACCCCCCACTAAAGGGCTGGGGGCAACAGGTGCAGAGACCCCAGATGTCGGCCCAGTCTGTGCCTGACAGAGGTGGGGCAGGATCTCTGGGGTGCTGAGGGAGATGCGGGGCCAGGGTGGGGAGGGGGTGTCCCTGTGCCTGGCACCCCTGCCTGTGCTGCGTGGCAGTGCCACTGGGGCCTGAGTCACAGCTGACTGGCCGCGCCCAGCCTGGCTGACCCAGGCCGGCATAAGGCGATGACTGGGCAGCCCTCCGCATGACCGGCCGGGGTCGGCCTTAGGTGTTTTGACTCAGATCTGCCACAGGCCGTGTGCACCAAGGCCATGCCCCCTTTGTCCCTGTCCCCACATGGCTGCAGCTGCCTCCATGGACATGGTGCCCCTCAACCGCCACTCGCTGCCCCTGCACCTACCTGAGAACCCCAGGAGCCACCCTGGCCCGTCTGATCCGCCCTTCTTCTCCACAGATTCGAGGCCACACCTGCCCAGTATTCGCACCCCCAGAGTCCTTAGCCCCTCCCAGAGCGGGAGCCCAGCCCTGGGGAAGCCCCAGGAAGAGGGAGTGGAGCTGGCCAGGCCCAGAAGTCCTCCCGCTGAGCCTGAACTGTGAACTTTCCATGGCTGCTTGAAAAAGGGTCCGTGGGCACCCCTGGGGTGAAGTGTGGCAGACGGGGGTGAGAGGGACAAAGAGAGAAGACGTGTAAAGAAGAAAATCAACTGGAAGGGAAAAGAAAATGAGAGGGAGAAAACGGAAGAAGAACATTGACCTCTGCACCTGCTCCGTAACAACGCTGCCATAGCGCCGTGTTTACATGGTTTCCCAGAAAATCTTTCTCACAGCCCCATGAGGCAGCCGCTTCAGCCCCACTGTACAGAGGGGGAAGCTGAGGCTCAGCCTGGGAGGTTACACAGCTCATAACGGGTAGGGGGCTTATATTTATTTTCCCTAGCTCTGAAGTACTTTCTCAATCCTTGTGAAAGAGAAAAAAAAAAAAAAATCATATCAAAATTGGTGGACCAAAGACCCAGCTTTGTAGTCCTAGATGTGAGCTTATGTTTTGGATAAAAAATGAAGTGCCAAGACCCCAGACTCTGTCCCTGCCTTTTTTCCTACTGTTCCCCTCCTCTGCACCCCTGTTACACCAAACGTCCATGGCTGTCACTCTGAAAAGCTTGGAAAAGGAAAAGAAAATCTGGCTTTACACCAGTTCGGGTGGCAGGGCCGTGCAGGGAGCCCTTATCTTCTTGAGCTTGGTGCCAGCTCACTTTGTCCCTCCACGTGAGTCAGTGGAGGAAGCACAATTTTATTCACAAGTTCATAGGGCATCGCCACTCTGGGAAAATGATTCTTGTGTGGAACCAACTCACACCATGACGAAAAAGTAATTGTTATGAGAATTCCCTGTCTTTCTGCCTTTCACGGCTGTTGGTCATGAAAACCCCAGTTCATTCATCCTATGTGCTGTGCTCATGAGGCAATGCTGGTTCAGTTGTAGAATTCTCACCTTCCATGCAGGAGACCTGGGTTCGATTCCCAGCCAAGGTACTTCATGCACAGCCACCACCTGCCCCTCAGTGGAGGCTTTTGAGTTGCTAGGATCCTAACAGATTTCAGAGGAGCTTCTAGACTAAGACAGACTAGGAGGAAAGGCCTGCTGATCTACTTCTAGAAATTATCAAATGAAAACCCTGTGGGTCATAATGGTCTGATCCAAACTCCATCATGTGGATATCGCAGGACAAGGCAGCATTTCATTGTGCATGGGGTCACCAAGAGTCAGGGCAGACTCAAAGGCAGGTAACAATAACATGTGCTGTGATCAGAGGTGGGCTTGTTTGGCCCCTAGCAGGTACAGACTCCAGAAATGATCCTGCCCGCTGCTGGCAGCATCAGGGAAACCCCACTGGCAGCTGTGAGTGCTGAGGAGGGGCAAGCCCCCCATTGGGAATCAAAGAAGAGGCGGCCTCAGGGTGAGAGAATAGGAGAAGTGGGCAGGGGCCAATGCAAACACTGGGACTGTCAGTGTCAGCATGTGTGGGGTGTGTTGGGGAGCCCCCTAGAGTGTGAAAAGAGTACAGAGGAGCTGGCGAAGTCAGTCCAGCCAGAAGGCTGGGACCTTGCATGCAGCAACGGAGGTTTGGAGTTGATGCTACGGGCAGTGGGACAGGAAGGAGCCATCAAAGGTTTGTAAGCAGGAGAGGACATGACCGTAGTGAGATTTTAGTCCAAATTTTCCAGCATGGGAGAGAAGGAAGCCGGTGAAAGAGACACTGTGTGGGAGAAACCACAAGCTTTAGGGGTCAGTGGGGAGAGAAGAGGCCCAGGTAGAAGGGGCTGGGACTCTGGAACTTCTGTGAGGCAAATAGGAAGCAGAAAGCAGACGAGGGGCTGGGGGCGGGGGTCAGTGAGTTTGGCCTTGAGGTACAAACAGGGCCCCCAGCAGAAATGTTCCTGGTCATGCGGTCTGTGGATCTGAGCTGGAGATGGTGGTTTGGGTCTGCTGCAGCTGTGGGCTCATCAGGAGACAGAGCTGACGTGACAAGTCCTCACAGGTGGGGCTCCTAAGATCTCCCTCCAGTCTGCAGCTCCCTGATCTGCTTCCTGTGGGATGGGTGCCACCCTAGTTCTAAAGAGGCACCTCTCTTGGGGCTTATCCAAAGAGTAGGGGGTTGGGGAGGGGTTCGTCCAGGGGGGTGGGGAGGCGAGGGAGGCAGCCACACTGGCTTCAAATCTCTTCCTCAGCAAACCAACTTCTGCCCTCCCTGTGGGCAACCTCAGCACCAGCCACAGCTCGACTCCCCTTCCGCTTCGGGAACGTGCCCAGCTTTTGGTGGCTGCCACCTCCCAACCACAGCTTCCCAGCAGCCAGGGCTGAGGAACCTCCCTCCCCTCCCCTCTCCTTCACATGCTGGGGCAGGGCAGAAATGTGTGCTTGCCCTGAAGCCCAGAAGGCTGGCCCTGGGGTGGCACTGGACTAAGTCAGGCTCCCCACCATGCTGTTCCTTGCCTCTACGCGCCTCATCGACACACTCGGCTCTGTCCTTCCCTTTGGGTCTGCCTGTGCCTCATTGTGTCAGACACTGCCCTGGGGGCTGGGATACAGGGGAGCGAAGCAGATGTGGTCTCCATCCTTGGCAGCTCCAGACCAGCTAGGGAGGCAGACATTACTGCAAACGACACTGATGAAGGCACAATGACAAACCCCGAGTGAGGGCCCCAGGTGGGACCCAGACCATGGGCAAACGGGGGAATTGCTGAAGACGTGCCCTTGAGCAGAGATCTGACAAGGGGGATAGGGAGTTAACTTGGTAAAAATAATAGGGAACAGCATTCCAGACAGAGAGTACAGCATAGCAGAGGTCTTGTGGCAGGAGAGAGCACAGGCATTTCGGGAACCCAAAGGCTGCCAGTAGGGCAGGAGCCCAGAGGGCGAGGGGAAGGCCGATGAGGTCAGCTGAGAGCCCTTACTCCAAAAAAAAAAAACCTGTTGCCATCAAGTCGATTCCAACTAATAGCGACCATATAGGACGGAGTAGAACTGCCCTCTAGAGTTTCCAAGGAGCGCCTGGCAGATTTGAACTGCTGACCTTTTGGTTAGCAGCCGTAGCTCTTAACCACTACGCCACCAGGGTTTCCACAACCCTTCCTAGGTACTGGTAAACAGCCTGGAATACATGGGCAACTGTGTGGAAAGACTGCTGGTAGGGATTTACAGGCCCAGAGTTCTAGCCCCAGCCCTGCACTAACTCAGTATTTGACCTTGAACACACACTTTCCATCTCTGGGCCTTTTTCACAAGTCAGTGATGCCCTCGCTCACTATACTCTGATCCTTGGGTGCCAGGAGCCTGTGCCCTACTTGTTCCTGCCACCTGGAGGCTCCGTCCATTCTCCTGCACATCCACGGCTCAGGCCATAACATGGACATCATCTCTCTTGCACGTCACTCAGGCCACAGTGTGGAAGTCACCTCTTCCAGAAGCCACCCTGACCACTCGCGTCACCCGACTCTCACTCGATTTCATCACCCTGCTTTATTTTCGCTGAGCTCTCACTGAAATCTCACTGCAAGTCTTTTGCTGTGTCTTGTCTGTCTGCCCCTTTGGCCAGGAGCTCTGTGCCTGCAGGGACTCAGGAAAGTACCAGCCAAGTTCCAGAGGCTGAGCAGTGACAGGAAGATGATGCTCTCACCGTGGAGTCCACGGAACCTGGACTCAAACTGTGCACCAACCCCCTCCCAAGTTAACCGGCTCAGAGAATGTGGGCTGGTCACTCAAACTCACTGAGCCTCAATCTTCTCAACCGCAAAGTGGATCATGTCTATCACAGAGGATGGTAATGAGATCAGAAGAGAAAATGCAGGCATGGCACCAACCCAGCATCGTGCACTTGGTGGGCACTCAGCCTAGACTCGGTGGCTTCTTCGGCCCAGCCTTCCCTGCACAGTCACTTGTCTTCCCCCACCCTTGTCTTCTCCCTGCCACTTCCTGTTCTGTGGTGGCTTCCCTCAGTGTCCTGGGGGGTAAAAAAAGCTAATAAATGAATTCCCACCTAGTCCTCTTTCGTAGGGAGTCAGAGGGTCCTGATAATTTGTACCTTGTAGAAAACACCTAGAGGGGGCAATGCTTACTCCACTTAGGAGAGATTGGGGGCGTTGGGTCTGCTCAGCCCTGGGGCAGCCCTGGCTTCAGCTGTCTTTACATACACCTCTCACCCCACACCCTGGCCGCAGGCCATCCCCATACTTCTCCCCCAGGATCTGTGTTCCAGAGTGGGGAGGGGAAGGGGTCAGAGAGGGAGGCCCCAACGTGCAGGCCCACCCTGTACCCCCACCACTGATTCGCAGGCTCCAGCAGTGAGGAGCAGGGAGCCTACCCATGCTCCCAGAAGAACCATCCTAGAATGTCAGGCCAGCCCTTAGAGATGGGGAATCCGAGGCACACATGGAGAGAGAAAGGTGCTGTCCAGAGAGACTCAGAGCTAGGCCTGGACCAGGGCTCCAGAACCCTGAGACCCTGCCAAGCCCCTACATGTCCTTCCCATTCAGCACCCCACAGTCAACAAGCACCCACTAGGGACCCACACTGGTCTTTCAGGGCCCCTTTGAGGGCTTCCCCAGCTCCTCTCGCCTCCTCTCCCCACCACTGAAACGTGCCTATGCCGTGGTTCCTCCCTTTGGGGTCTGCCTTCCAAGGGGCTGGAGAATACGCCCCTAGAGGAGAGCAGCAGAGGCAGCCTGGGGCCAGGAGGGCCTTCCTACTCTTCCCAGAATGGCCCACATGGGGCTCCCCTCCACCCCTGAAACCAAGTCCCACTCCCACCTCGCCTCCATCCCTAGGAAGTGGTGGTGGTCAGGGACCGCTTGAGGTCAAGTCCAACTGCTTCTGTTGGTCCTTCCTTGTTCAGCTGCTGCCTCAGGATGTCATTGGCCTGTGGTTGTCCCTCCTAAGGAGGGACCCTGGGCATTGGGAGGGAGCCCAGTTTTCTGGAGGCCAGATGGAATCCCTAAGCCCCTGAGGCCCTTCAGGAACCAGTTTCGAGTACATACTATGTGCCAGGTGCTATCATAGGCCTGAGGTGGGGACTACTATGATCTTGTTCATTTCATGGATGAGGAAACTGAGGCTCAGAGCATTAAATCATTTGCCCAAGGTCACCCAGACAGATGGGAAGGGGCTGAGCTGGGATTTTGAACCCAGCCAGTTGTGTCTGACTCCGAGTACTGGGCTTCCTCCCCTAGGTGCTCTACTGCTCCGTGCATACAGCCAAGCTTTGTATCTCTGCGTGCCCAGGAAGATTTGCAGTATGCTGCTGGCAGGGGTGTGAGCTCATCCATTGACTCATTCCACAAGTGCTCCAGGCACCTGCAGTGATCCAGGCGCCAGATGTACCCATGTCCCTCCAGGAAAATACATGAAAATATACATTCGTGAGTACACAATGGCACACAAGCACACATTTACACTTGCAGGGGCATATGTGCAGAGGTGTAACCAGATACACACACACACATACACAGAACGCTCACAGATACTCACAGACGTAAGTACTCGTTAGGACACTTACATCCAGGCTTCAAGACGAGGAAACAGGCATCAACACACACACGAACATGCACCTCCAGCCACACACCCACGACACCCACATTCAACCCACACACACTAGCCTTCCTCTTGCCCTTCTCATTCCCTGACCCCAACTCCCCACAACCCCAAAGACTCCGGGGAGTCCTGTTCAGATCTGAGAACTCCTTGTGTGTGTTCCCACAGACAGAGCCCTGGGCCGGCTGGGGCATGTGACTTCCTGGACAGGGAAAGGATCTCCAGCCCAGTGCTCAGGTCAAGGACACTTGTGGCCTTGCCACCAGAGGATCCCCCCCAAGTCACCTCCCACATAGCAACAGAGAGACATAAGGGCTTTACTTTTAAATACATACAAGTTTTAAATATATGTTGGCACAATATTAACATTAAATACACATTATAAATAAGCTTTATAAATACAGAACTGATAAAAACTGGTAAAAATCGATAAATTAGTCATGCCCTCTGGAGAACTGCCCCAGCAGCTGCTGGCCCCCCCACTCCAGCAGGGCAGTGGTTTCAGCATGAGGAAATTCCACCAAATGCCACCAGGGGGAGCAGCTGGCAGCCAGGACCCAAGACTGGACGTTTCTGGGTGCCAGGAGGTCTCCTTTTCCTAAGATAATTCATTCTGCACCCCATGTCTATTTGCACCATGTGTTCTGATTTACAGAAATAATTTGATATTCGCTCTATGACACAGAGTCCCAGTAACTGACAGGCAGAGGGGCCCAACCCCCTTGCTTCACAAAGAGAAGACTGAGGTCCAGAGAGGTAAAGTGGCTTGCCCGAGGTCACACAGAGAGTTCGGGGCTGAGCTTTGGACCCCCAGATCAGTGCCATTTCTAGGACACCCTGCCCCACTACAGCTGCCTAAAGTGAGGTCCTCCAGATGTCCAGGTATCTGGACTGGGCCTGGCAGTGAGGCATAGGAGGCCGGCTCAGGCCCTGACCCCCCCACCACAACTCGGAACTACGACACCAGGGAAAGGAGAAAGTCTGGGTGCAACAGGCCTGCAAGTCATGAAGCTAAGGGCCGCAGGCCTCCACCAAGCAGGGTAGGGGGCTGGTTAGCCCAGCCATGAGTCAGTCTGTGTCATCAGACCCCTGAATCAATGGAGAGGTGGCACCACGTGGCCTGACCCAGCCACCCCCCCATCGGGAACTCGGGGCTGGGGGCCCCAGGGCCTGACCCTCCCCCTTAATCCAGAGGAAGTAGAAGGGAGGCTTGCTCAGCTACCACCCCTTAAAGTGCACTTTTGAGTGGCGGAGAATCAACGGGAGCAGGTTTGGAGACCCTGGGGAGACCTACCCTGTACCTGGCACTGGTTCCTCCCGTCCATAGAGCATCCTCCATCTTCGAGGGACATCCCAAAGGCTACGGGGGCAGCAGCCCCCTGGGCATAGGCCTCTTGGCCCTCCTGGAGGGTCTCGTCCTGCCAGCCCGCCCCTGCGGAGCCCAGAAGGGGCTGTGTCTCCGGGTCCGGCTTGGACCCTCCTCCCACTCGCCCAAGACCTGCCCCACCGAGTGCATGAAGCGATGGTAGCCTTGCAGGAACTTGCAGCCGTCTATCTTGCGGTTGAAGGCACCTGGGGAGGGGGTGGGCCATGGCAAGGTCCTTGGGCCTGCCCAAGTGGGCGCAAAAACCTCTGAGGAGCCATTGAGGTTGAGGAGCCGGGTCAGGCAGAAGATGTTGTTCCTAATCCCACGGATGTAGAGCTCTGCTTGGCACAGTGTCTTCCAGTCCTGATCCTTGTCCTTGGTGAGATTACACACCTTCTGCTGGAAGGCAGCCAATCTGTGCAGGACAAGGCCCAGGGTGGCGTTGAGGGTCTGCAGGAAGCCCCACCTGCTGAGCCCCCGCAGGGCGTCCTTGCCAGGGAAGGCCCCGGGGCGCTCCTTGCAGTACTCTTTATGGTTGAGCTTGTCCAAGCCTTGGATTCGGATCTGAGGGAAAGGAGAATCAAGGAATAAATGCTGGAGTCCCCACCTCCCACATGCACACAGAGCCAAGTCTGCTCTAGCCCTTACGGGCCTCCCTATTCATTCCTCCCATTGTACAGGTCCAGAAACTGAGGTCTAAGAGGGGATCAGACTCTCTCGGGTCACTCAAACAGGGTCGGAGTGATGCTGGGGGCCAGGGGAGATGACCGCCCGGGAGTGATTGTGCGTGGGGGTGTTGGAGAGGTGACCATGAACTTCAAGAGGGCGGGACTCCGTTTGGCTCACTGCTGCATCCTGTGCCTAGAACAAAGCACGTGGTGGGTGCACGATGAACCTACACTGGAAAAATGGACAGACGAGGTCGTGGGCTTGGGACTTACACTCCAGTCGACCAAGTGTGGCCCGGGAATAGAACAGGGACTCAGTTTCCCCACTCACCTCATAGTGAGTGTGTTGGACCAGTGAGGGGTGAGCCTGATCCCCCCAGTGCTCACTCCTATCCCACCCCTCCAAGGTCCCTGGGTCTCAGACGCCATAAGGGGGCAGGTGCTCACATAGGGGTCCAGGAGCATGTCGGTGTTTTGCATGATTTTTGCCTGCTGCTGCAGCTGGCCAAGGAGGACTTGGTACTTGCCGGAGCAGCTACCCATGGCCACCGTGCTCAGCAACAGGAGTCCGAGGACCAGACCTGGGGCAGAGAAGGAGACGTCACCTGCCTTGGAGAGGAAGCCGCAGGTAGGACCTTGAGGCAGCTTTCAGAGGAGAGGGGGCTCAGAGGGCGTCAGAGGGCCCACCCCTCCATCCCAGGTTTGTGCCATCAAGGGCTGAGTCCTGCGGGGCATGGGGTGTACATGACCACCTGCTGGGGCCGTCACCACCGCCCCAGTGACTCACTGCCCAGGACCCAAAAGAACAGTGGCTGCAACTTGCCAAGTAGGCCATTGAAGGGAAGTTGTGGAGCCCACGGGAGCTCCTGTGCCTGCCAGTTACGCCTGCAGCACCTGCTGACCTCTCTCGCTTACACAGATAGCGCAGGAGGGGCTGGTGCTCTGCCCGACCCTGGGCTAAGGGATGGCTGCTGCCCTGCCTTGTCAGGCCCCCTGTGCCCCAGCAACAGACTCAGCCGTCGATTCAAGTGCACAAGAGGGCTTCAGGTGGGCAGCCCGGAAACAGTCTGGCCCGTAAGCTGTGTCTGCGGAACCACCTGGAAAGGATTTTTAGAGACCATCTGTCCATGCCCCTGCTTCACAGAGGGGCTGCCCTGCTCTCCCAACCCCAGCCCCCCTTCTCTCTCCATTCCACCGGGAATGCTAGGAGCCCCTCAGAACATTCCAGAGGGCAGCACAGTCATGGCTCGGCCGCCCCCCCATCCCCCACAGGGCACCGGCAGCCACGTGGTCTGAAGAAACCTGTGGCGCAAGGGCCCGGAAGGCAGTGACACCATCATCCCTTCCTGAGAACCGTTCAGTCCGCCAGGCAGGCTGGCTACTGCGGCTTGAGGAGCTGGGCTTCCCGACGTGGTCACCACCCTTGGCCATCTCCCCAGGGGTCTGCTGCCTGGCTCAGGTGAGAGGGTCCATGTGTGCGGACTACGTGTCTGTGTGAGGTGCACCGTGGTAGCTGTCCTCACGTGGAGTGAATGGTGGGGCCAGGCCTGCATGTGGGGTTCCTGGGTTGGTGAGATTGAGGCTTTGGGTGACGTCATGTGGCTCAAGTGTGTGTGTGTCGCCGTGTGGGCGTGGCTATGTGTGCTGTGGGATTGTGTGGGCTCCCCAGCCCAGGCCTGGCTGACTGTCTCTATCCTCCCAGACCACCGAATCATGGAAGAAGGCGCCGTTCACCTGCTCAGAGGAGGCCCCATAGCCCCTCCAGAATTGCACCATTTTCCTGCCGTTTCTGCAAGCTTCCTCCTCTGCCCAGCACAGCTCCTACCTCCTGCCTCCCCGCCCTGTCCCCCACCCACTCTTCCCTCACTCCCTCGATCCCAGAGTTGGCTGTACATCACCTCCCCCTGGAAACCTTCCAGATGCCCCCTCTCCACCCTATGGGCACCTGGTTTTCAGTGGGCCCCTCTTTTGACCTCCTGGCTCTCTCCCTTCTCAGCATCCTTCTGCCCAGTGCCCCCCCCACCAGCTCCCGGAGGGCAGAGGGTGCCCACCTGCTCCCCGACAGTGCCAGTGGGTGCAGAATCAGGTGCTGGTGGGGAGGAAGGAAGCACTCACCGAGCAGCGTCCTCCTTATGAGCTGTACCTGCATGCTGGGTGCCAGAGCTCTGGCCTGTGCCTGCTGGGGGTGACAGCTTCAGCCTGGGAGCCCTGTGGGCCAGCCGCCACTTTATGCCCGCTGGAGCGATTGGCCAACACCTCGTGAGGTGGGTGGGGAGGGGGAAGGGGGAGGGCAGGCCTTCTGGGAACATGACCCCAAAACCAAATTCTCCAAAGGCGGCCAATGGGCGCTGGGCGTGGTCCATGTCTGCTCCTCCTCCTGTTTTCTTCGAATCTGTTCTTCGAGGTCAGCCCCACGCCCAGGGATGATGCAAACCGCAGCCTCAGCCTTCCTAGGCGAGGGAAGTGCATGGGGTCCATGCCACCTGCAAGGGCCTGCCCAGGAGAGGGAGAGTCTGTGAGCTAGGGCCCTGGAGGGCCCGGCCGGCTCAGCCGAGGGGCCACCACCTCCAGGGCACTGTGGTCTGGGGCTGAGGGGAGCAAGACATCCTCCTTCTTGAGTGCCCTCCCGCCCTTCTGCCAGGGCTGTTGGGACATCTGTGAGCGGAAACCACCAGGCTCTGGGCACAGAGCCAGACTCTGGCTGGCAGCCCCGAGATTGTGGTCTGGCCCCCTGACCGGCATCCCCCAACTCAGATGTCTTCTTTCTCCCACCATGCATCCGCCACCCAGCCGGCCTTCCCATCCCTTCTCAACAGACAGACCATCTGGGGACAACCAGGCACTGGGAGCAAGAGGAATGGGAGAGCAGGATTCAAGCCTGCTGACATGCTGTGTGACCTGGGGCAAGTCACCCAACCTCTCTGGGCCTCAGAGACCCCACCTGTAATACGGGGAAGAGAAAGCATTTCCCAGCCCACCTCACAGGGCTGCTGCTCTCATGGACATAAAAGGCAAAAGACCTTTGAAGGGATAGGAAAAAATGAAAGTCTACTTCCAAGTATTGGCTGTCAAGGGGTGGGGTTGGGGGTGGAGGAGATGGGGAAGCTGTGAGCTTAGAGGGGAAGCCAGGGAGGAGGAGTCATTGAGGTGACGGTTGGGGACCAGGTTTCACTTTCTCTGAAAGATAGCGATCGATTGTAGGACGGCCTTTACTTCTTGTAGACCTCAGAATGAGAGCGTGAAGGGGCCCCAGAGAAGGCTCCTCCCTCGTCAACCTGCTACTTTACCATGGGGTAAACCGAGGCCTGGGCAAGAGCAGATAGGAGACAAAGGGGCTGGCACATCTGCCAGGCCCAGAAGGGGGTCCTTGTCCTGTACCCTCATGAGTCGGCTAGGGGAGACCTGGGAAGTTGGGGCGGGTTCCTTGGGGGCTGCTAGGGAGGCCTGAGATGCTCCAGTTGAGGGAGCATTGGGCCTGTGGAGCCTGGACTAGGTAACTAAGGTAGCCAGAAAGGAGTATGGCTGAATGCGCTCCTGCCCACCCCAGTCCCTGGTGTTCTTCACGACCACCGAGGCTGCACCCAGGCTCTCCATCACTGACACACTCACTCAACAAACTCTTATTGGGCCCACTCTGTGCCAGCCACTCCCAGGTACTGAAGATCCAGCAATCACCCAGGCAGGTACACCCATACACCCATGAGGCTTCCTTCACCTCCTCTACTCCCTGTCATCCCAACATGGTGTTCCTACTCCAGGCCCAGTCCCCCACCACCGCCACCCCCATGGGCCAGTTCTGGATTCTCATCCCGAGAATGTTGCTTCTACTAAATTCCTCATCGTGGGGGCCCCCACCCCCACAGTGCTTTTTATGTTGGTTCTACTAAATTCCTCACCTTGGGGGCCCCCACCCCTACAACGCCCTTTCCTGGGGCTCCGTGCCAAGCCCGAATCCTTCTCGATTTCACATCCCTGATCTTCTCCAAGCCCTGCAACAGCCTGGAGGGGAGAGAGGCACGGCAGCGCTGCCTGGGCTCATCTCAGTGAGGACGTGAAGCTCGGGAAAAGCTCAGGGCAGCTCAAAGCAGGGAGGTAATCCTGGCTAGAGAGCTTGTTGCCCCTCGACAGAGGCCAGCTCTGCCAAACTCCGAGCAGGCTGTCAGGCCGAACATGAAGAGGGGCCCGAAAGCCAAGGAACCTCAAACTGCTTTTAGCCAAGTCAGATGCGTGCCCAGCCTACCCTGAATAGGACTAAATGCACAGAAATTCCAGGCAGGTAGAATTCTTGCCTTCTGTCTTAGTTATCTAGTGCTGCTATAACAGAAATACCACAAGCGAATGGTTTTAACGAAGAGAAGTTTATTTCCTCACAGTCAAAGTAGGCTAAAAGTCCAAATTCAGGGCATCAGCTCCAGGGGAAGGCTTTTTCTCTCTGTCGGCCTTCTTCTCTTCGGTGTTCCCCCAGACTAGGAGCTTCTTGGCACAGGGACCCAGGTCCAAAGGATGCACTCTGCTCCCAGCACTGCTTTCTTGATGGTATGAGGTCCCCGATTCTCCACTTGCTTCCCTTTCTTTTATCTCTTATAAGAGATAAAAGGTGGTGCAGGCCACACCCCAGGAAAACTGCCTTTATATTGGATCAGGGATGTGACCTGGGTTAGGGTGATATTATAGTCCCACCCTAATCCTCTTCAATGTAAAATTACAATCACAAAATGGAGGGCAACGACACAACACTGGGAATCACGGCCTAGCCAAATTGACACACATATTTTTTCGGGGACACAACTCAATCTATGACACCTTCCATGTGGGAGACCCGGGTTCAATTCACGGCCAATGCCCCTCATGCACAGCCACCACCCAGGGGCCGATTAACCAACAAGCAAGGTACGAAAGGGCTTACATTAAGCAAGGTATACAGGGACTTTTTCATATTTACTTACTAATCTGTAGAGAACAATTTCACGTGGGTGAAACGTTGCGAACATTTCAAAGACGTGGTGAAAAACAGCTGAAATTGTGCACTATAGATTAATAAGTAAGCACAAGTAAGCATACCTTGCTTATCGGGTTATCTGTCCCTGCCACCACCCATCTGTCGGTGGAGGTTTTTGTGTTGCTGTGATGCTGAACAGGTTTCTGAAGAGCTTCCAGACTAAGACAGACTAGGAAGAAAGACCTGGGGAACTACTTCTGAAATTCAGTCAATGAAAACCACAAATGGTCCTGTCCTCAGCCGATCATGAGATGGCAGAGGACCATTCTGTAATACATGGGGTCACCATGACTCAGGGGGCCAACTTGATGATAGCTAACAACAAGAGCCCTCCCCGGGGTGGTGGCCGTGTCAGGACCTCCTGCTGGTTCTTAGTCACCGACTCTGAGTAGGCCAGGGCCCAGATGGCTGCAGGTCACTGAAGTTCCTCATGGGTGGGCTAGTACTCCACCCCCATCTCTCCCACCCGAGACAGCACAAGTAACTGACATCCAGGGCAATGCCAAGTGCACTCTGGTTTATAAAGACAGTAATGTGCACGCCACGTCTAGAGTGATCATTGCAGCTGCTGCTGCTCGACCTCCACGCTCACTTGGGTAACCAAGCGTTTTCACCTTATTTCATCCTTCCACCAGGCTGGGGGGCCATGTTGTCTCCTCAGGTAAAAGGCCTCCAAGCCGCAGAGAGGTGAGGTTGAGCACTCTGAGCATTTGGTTAATTAGGGTGGTGTGTGCAGCCCTGGGGACCAGGTTACCAAAGACAAGGAAGGGCTTGCAAGAGGATGGTGTGGTTGGAGTCCTCTTGGGCCCAGAGTTCAGTGGGAGCTCCCAGCCAGCGTGAGAGAGGCGCTGATGGGCAGGAGCAGGGGTGGATTATTCAATAGGCAACGTAAGCACCGTGCTTGCCTTGCTTACCAGATCATCTGTAGTGAACAATTTCACATTTTTCAACACATCAAGGATTCTGCTTTTAGGTATGGCTAGCTTCTGTCTCTCTCCCAATCCCACAGTACCTTCCTACAGAATCAAAGCATCTTTTCAAATTCACAATCCCTGACAGAGGCAGATGACCTGGTAAGCAAGGTAAGCACGGGCTTACTTGTGCTCACTTACTAATCTGCAGTGAAATTGTTCACTGCAGATGATCTGGTAAGCAAGGTAAGCAGCATGCTTACCTTGCTTGTTGGCTTATTCACCCCTGGCACGGAGGACGGGGAGTGGCCCCAGGTGAGGAGAACTGGCTGTCCATCCAAGCAAAGTGTAAGGGGAAGATGCGTCAGCATTTCTGGTGAGGTCAGCACCCTGTGACGTCCCTCTTGCCACCAGGAAAAGCTTGCAACACGGCCCAGTCGGTATAAATAGGCTCTGACCGCAGGGCCAGGCTGCCTCCTTCTCCCGGGCCACGTCAGCCAGGGCCGCGTGATTCGCGAGAGGAAGAGGAGCATCTTGGTTCCTCAGAACTGCTCTTTCCTTGCCTTTCCGGCCCACTATCTGGCTGGGGGGCCCTGCCCCTTTAAATGCAAGGACAGGACTTGGGATGGGCCTGGGAGGCAGATCCAAAATAGAGGCAGGAAGCCGGCTCCATGGGGTGGAGGGGGCTCAGAGCTGCAAGAAGTGGCCCCAACTTGCTGGTTGGGAGGCAGGGAATCAAGCCATTCCATTCTCAATCCCAGCATTCTTGGCCTAGTCACATTCCCTTCTGGAGCCTCGGTTTCCCCTCTATAATATGCAGCGACACAAGTGAACAGTAAAAAGACAAACAACCCAATTAAAAAACAGGCAAAGGATCTAATAGACGTTTCTCCAAAGAGATTCAAACGGCCAACAAGTGCACGGAAAGATGCACATCATCATTAGTCAAAAGGGAAATGCAAATCAAAACTAGAAGGAGATACCACTTCACACCCACTAGGATGGCTATGATCAAAAATACAGATAATAACAAGTGTTGGCGTGGGTGTGGAAAAATTGGAACCTTTGTACATTGCCAGTAGGAATGTAAAATGGTGCAGCTGCTGCAGAGATAGTTTGGAGGTTCCTCAAAAAAAGTTAAACATAGAATTACCATGCTGTTGTAGTTAGCGGCCGGCAAGTCAGCTCCGACTCATTGCAACCTTACGTATAACAGAACAAAACGTTGCCCGTTCTGCACCATTTTCATGATCACTGGTATGTTTGAATCCATTGTTGTGACTATTGTGTCAATCCATGTCATTGAGGGTTTCTCTCATTTTTGCTGACCCTCTACTTTACCAGGAGTCCCTGTGTGGTACAAACAGTAACATGCTCAGCTGGTAACTGAAAGGTTGGAGGGTCAAGTACACCCAGAGGTGCCTCAGTTGAAAGGCCTGGTGATCTACTTCTGAAAAATCAGCCATTGAAAACCCTGGAGCACATTTCTGCTCTGACACTCACGGGGTCACCATGAGTCAGAGTCAACTGGTTTTCTACTTTACCCAAACATGGTATGCTTTGGTAAAGTAGACCATAATTTCCAGAATACCACACAACATAGACCAGAATTACCCTATGACCCAGCAGGTGCTCTCCTAAGTATATACTTAAGAGAATTAAAAACATAAGCCATACAAAAACTTGTACACAAGTGTTCATAGTGGCACATTTCCTAATAGCCAAACAGTGGAAACAAGACAAATGTCCATCAACTGATGAATGGATAAACAAACTGTGGTATAACCGTACAAAACAGAGCAAAGTACTGATACGTGCTATAGTATAAGCCTTGAAAAACAGTGTGCTCAGTGAAAGAAGCCAGACTCAAAAGGCCTCATATTGTATGATTCCATTTATACGAAATGTCCAGAATAGGCAAACCCGTTGAGACAGAAAGTAGAGTGGTTGCCAGGGACTGGGGGGAGGGGAGGATGGGGAGGCTGCTAATGCTACAGTGTTTCCTTTTGGGGTGTTGCAAATGTTTTGGAACTAGATGGAGGTGGTTGTTGCACAATCTTGTGAATGGACTAAAAACCGCTGAATTATATACTTTAAAGTGGTGAACTTTATTGTGCCTGAATTATATCTTAATAGAAAAATGCAGTCTTGAGCACTGTACTCTTTTAAAGAACTATCTATATGGGATCAAACTGACAACAGCAACCTCCAAGTTTAGATAGGAAGCTTAGGGGCAGTGAGTTTATGTTAATGGTGAAGGAAAAATTCAGAAAAGGAGAGTGAGAATGGTTGCATAACTTGAAGAATGTAATCAGTGTCGCTGAATTATACATGTAGAAATTGTTTAATGGGTGTATGTTCTGCTGTGTATATGTTCAACAACAACAAAAAAATCAGATAAATCATTTTTTGAAAAAATGCAGTGGCAAAAGCTACCTGCAGGACTGCCAGGGGAGTGCCGTGTGATAATGCAGGCAAGTCCCTGGCCCGTTGCCGGTGCCCGGTGACCAGTACCCGCCGGTCACTAGGGCAGACGAAGGCGCACATATGCTTATGTCACAGCATGCCTTTGAGGGCGATTGGGAAAGGCAGTGTTACATAAACCTGTGAGGTCGGAGCAAGGGCACTCTATCAGGGGGATCCCACAACCCATGTGGCAGCGGGTTCAGCCCCACACAGAGTTCTTCTGGGACCTGACGTGTCCACAGGTGTAGGACGTCATGTCTCCCTGCACCCAGTGGTTCCATCACACTGGGTAACTGGCCCCCCTCCCAGGGACCTGAACGCCCATTCTGGAAGCATAGGGGAGAGAGGGAGAGAACTCACCTCTGTTCAGTCAGTCTCACTGTCCACCTCACGCCAGCCCTAGGTCCTCACACCAGGCTCTGCCACAGGGAGCTCCCTGACTAAGGGAAAGGCAGGTGGATGCCGACATGTCTACTCTGAGGTGGGATGACCATAGCACACCAACCTGGTGGACAGGAGACGAGGTGCTGACCTGGTCTGCTGTCCGCTGGCTGGCCTGGAACAACCCCCACCCCTATCCTCTCGGAGCCCAGGGTCCTTGTCTGTGAGATGATGGGATGCACAAGATGGCTGTAGGAAGTCCCGACCCCAGAGCCAGATGGGTCCTCCTCGGTTCCAAGCACTGCAATGCTACTTGAAATAAAAACAACACCAAACATAAAATGAGAAAAAGGAAGTCCAACTGAGTCTTGACTTTCCTCATGATGACAGCATACGATGCCTGTTTTGAAACATCAAATTCTTGCCAAAAACAATTTTTGGTGCCCCAGGCACGCGCTGTCTGCCCAGTGTTTCTGGAGTTCTCTGTGTGCCAGGCCCGGTTCCAAGCATTTTACATGGATCATCATCTCAATAAATCCTTGCAGCCACTTGATGAGGCAGATGTAGTTATCTGTCCTGCAGATAGGGAAACTGAGGTCGGTGAGGCAGAGTCGTTGGCTGAAGGGCATGCAGTTGGGAGGGTACAAAGGCAGGTTGGGCCCAGGCAGCCCTCCCAAAGCCCATGAGATTGACCAGCACGTTGTACACCCAGAGGATCATTCAGAACACGCCACCATGAACAGCTGTTACAGGGGAGAGGTTGTCCACTCCCACACTGGGAGGCTGGCTGCAGGGAGGTACCTGCCACTGAGGGTTTCATTGTGTCCCTCCAAAACATGTTGATGTCCGAATCCTCAATACTTGTGAACATGACCTTGTTTGGAAACAAGGTATTTGAAGACATTATTGGTTAAGTTAACATGAGGTAATACTGGAGTAGGGTAGGTCCTAATCCTATAAGACTGGTGTGCTTATAAAAGAGGAGAAGACAATGGAGTTACGCTGCAGTCACAAGCCAAGGAACGCTGGGGGCTACCAGAAGCTGGGAGAGACAAGGAAGGATCTTCTGCTAGAGACTTGGGAAGGAACATGGCCTGGTGGGCACGTTGGTGTGGACTTCTAGCCTCCAGAACTGTGAAACAATAAATTTCTGTTCTCACAAGCCTCCTGGTTTATGGAATTTTATTACAGCAGCCCTAGGAAACTGCAAGAGAAGGAGGTGAGTATTTCTGCAGGTCTGGAAAGACAAGGAAACCTGGTGGTGTGCTGGTTAAGAGCTATGGTTGCTAACCAAAAGGTCAGCAGTTCAAATCCACCAGGTGCTCCTTGGAAACTCTATGGGGCAATTCTACTCTGTTCTATAGGGTTGCTACAGTCAGAATTGACTCAACGGCAATGGGTTTGCTTTTTGTTTGTTTGTTTGGAAAGACAAGGCTGATTTTATCTGCAGAGATGGAGAAAAGAAATACTCCAGATCTCACATGGAGGGACCTGCATGAGCCACCTGGAAGCAGGGCCCAGCACAAGGCAAGTTTAGAGAATGGTGGCATGGCAGGAGCTAGTCAGGGAGGGAGGAAGGGAAGAAGAGAGGGAGCCTGAGCCTCCTTCCTCCCTGCTGGGCTTTGCTGCCATCACAGCCCCTCCAGAGGGGCTTGGACAACACAGCCTGGTCCAGTGGTCCCACCCCCTTGACTAAAATACTTCCCTGGCTTTCCACTGCTGTTCAGATAAGGCCAGCGCTATTACCACAACTACCGGGTCCTCATGGTGTGGCCCCTCATCCACACCTTTCTCACTCACCACCTTCTCTGACCTTCCTCAGTCCCTCACAGGAGCCAAGGCTCAGCTCAGGTCCTTTGCACAAGCTCTTCCCACCGTGCAGAACACTCCACCTACTTAACTGCCACCTGGGCACCAAAGTCCAGTCCAAGCTCCACCTCTGCAGGGAGGACCACCCTCCACTGCAGGCTGAGTGTCCCATGCCCTCCCAGAGCCCTAGGTGCCCCTCTTTGTAGCATTCTTCAGAGCTGTACATTTTTACAACTGGGGGTTGTCTCCCCACTGTGGTTCCCCATCGCTTGTCGAGAGCATAGAGTCCTGGGTTATAGACGGTACTGAAGAAATTCTTGCTGACTAGATGAGCAAAGGACCAGACACAGGCGGCCATCTGCAGAAGCCCGGGGAAGGTGAGTCTCAGCCCTTGGCTGGAGGACCTTAGCTTGTCCCCGGCGCATACCTGTTGCACCTTCGGCTAGGCCTCTAGAGGTGTGGGCCCACCTCACTGCTGGGTGGAAGCAGGTTCTCTCCAACCTTTTCCATCTGCTGTCCTGGCTTCCTCCCTCCAGTAATTCAGAACTATCACTCACGACACACCGGAACATCAGATCCTGTTTCTGGGAAGTGTCAGTTTTAAAGATGCTGACTTTTCCTTTATGATAATATTTTAAAAATGAATTCAGAATCTGCAAGCAGATTTCAACATTTTCCTGAAAAACAAGCCAAAAACACACACACACACAAAGCAAAGTCATTTCTCATCTTTTTTTTATAGAATTCATTTAGAATAAATCCCACGTAAGCTGCACCTTGACAACCTCGTAGAAAAGGGACAGTTTTCACGGGAAGGTACAGTCCTACATGTTGCAAAAACAAACAAACAAACTTAGGGTGGCTTTCCATTTCTTCATTCAACCTACATTTAAAGCCTACTGTGGGGTACAGGTCGGGGCACCAGGCTAGGTGCAGGGACAAAATCAGCAAGAAAGACACGGCTTACAATCAGGTGAATTTGCTCTGAGTACCCTTTTTATATCTAGGTTTTGAAGTGAATAAACACACACACACTCCAATACATACACTAACACACACCCCAAACACACACATACCCCTGCACACATACACACACCCCAACACACACATACACTCCAACACATACAACAACACACACACACCCCAACACACACATACTCCAGTACATATACCAACACATACCTCAAACACACACATATACCTCAACACACACACTCCCCAACACACACACTCCCCAACATACACACACTTCAACACATACACCAACATACACACACAAACACACAGCATGTGAAAGTACCTGGAAGACCCATTTGTCAGGCTACCCAGCTCTCACTCCAGGCCATAGAAGCAGGCACCCAACCTGGGGCTGGCCCTCCAGGTACCCTGGGCTCTAGCAGTACACCTTCGTTCTGAGCAGGACCAATCAAGATCTTTCCCTGGGACTGACTTCAGGCTGAGGAGACATGCCTCCCTCTCGTGGCTGGGGTTTCTGAGCCGGGGTGATGTCAGCCTGTAGCTGTGGAAGGCCATTGTCCCAGCCCCACGAGGCAAGGGCAGGGGTACTGCTGAGTGGACAAGAATGTAGCCCACACAGCCAGGGGTCAAGCGATCTCCAAGAGCCCCTCGACCTTGCTTGAACCAGCACCGACTACTGGCACATCCCAGCTAACGGGACAAGATGCAAGTCTCTTCTGTCCTAGCTGAGCTGGTTTTCTGGCAGCTGGGAGTCCCAAGTCCTGAACAAGGGTGCTAGCAGGAGCGGGAGAGTTGGAGGGCATGGTGGAACCTTCTACTTGCCACAGCAAATGCCCAGTTCAGTAAACTGGAGCCTTCAGCAAAGGGTCAGAACCTTTGCTCGACAGACGAAGTAACAAGAGAACGTGGTGGGAAAAGGCCAGAGTCCTGGTGGAGATGTCTAGAAGGCTAGCCCTGACCCCCAGGGGAATCTGGAGGTTACTGGGACAGAGGCTGTGGAAGGGCTGTCTTCTTCACCTTCCTGTCCTTGGGGAGGCTCTGAGGGAACTCTGGATGTTTACGTTAATATGGAAAACAGAAAGAAATCCTCCTGTTCCCAGGGGAGAAAGGCCATCAAAGCTGGTTCTCGCCAAGGGCCATTGCAATGGGTGATGGGGTGGGACTTGCTGGGGCCAGGTCACCCCACCCACAGATGGAGCGTAAAGTGTCATTTCTTGCGGGAAGGAAGAGAAGCGGAACAATATGGCATTAAACGCAAACTCTGGGCACCTCACAGTCAAGGAAGCAGAGCTTAATAGTCCAAAGGTGGAAACAACTCAAACGTCCATCAGTGGACGAATGGATAAACAAAAGGTGGTCCATCCATACAAGTAATATGATTCAGACATTAAGAAAGAATGCAGTCGTCATGCATGCCAAAATATAGATGAACTTTGAAAGCTCGGTGAAAGAAGCCAGACATAAAATGCCACATAGTGTATATCATGGACCGAATCATGTCCCCCAAAAAATGTGTGTATCAATTTGGCTGGGCCATGATCCCCAGAATTGGGTGGTTGGCCTCCATTTTGTGATTGTAATTTTATGTTAAAGAGGATTAGGGTGGGACTGTAACACTACCCTTACCCAGGTCACATCCCTGATCCAATGTAAAGGGAGTTTCCCTGGGGTGTGGCCCGCACCACCTTTTATCTCTCAAGAGATAAAAGGAAAGGGAAGCAAACAGAGAGTTGGGGACCTCATACCACTAAGAAAGCAGTGCCGGGAGCAGAGTGCATCCTTTGGACCTGGGTCCCTGCGTGGAGAAGCTCTTAGTCCAGGAGCACACCGACGAGAAGAAGGCCGACAGACAGAAAAAGCCTTCCCCTGGAGCTGATGCCCTGAATTTGGACTTTTAGCCTACTTTACTGTGAGGAAATAAACTTCTCTTCGTTAAAACCATCCACTTGTGGCACTTCTGTTAGAGCAGCACTAGATGACTAAGACAGTGTATGATGCATATTGCCATTTATATGAAATGTCAGGAACAGATAAATCCATAGAGACAGAAAACAGATTGGAGGTTGCCAGAGGCTGGAGAGAGGAGCAAATGGGAAGTGACTCCTAATGGGTACAGGGTTTCCTTTCGGGGAGATGAGAACATTGGCAACTAGCTACAAGTGATGTTGTGTAACACTGAGAATGTACTAAATCCCACTGAATTATACCCTTTATTTATACCCTTTAAGATGGTTAATTTTATGTTATGTGAGTTTCACCTCAATTTAGAAAAAAAAGGCAGACCTTAAAAACACAGTGACCCCAGGAAACTTAAGGGGTTGGAAAGCAAGGAGTTATGCTGCAAGGAGGCAAGGGATTCAGAAGGGTTCCTGTGGCCCTTCCTGCTGTTACGCCCAGTTGTCCAAGGTCTCTTATTTGTACATGTAGAAAGGGCTACTTAAATTAAAAAGGCCAGGGCTGACCAGCTCAGACAGGGCCCGGCAGCTGTCCAGAGGAAGGCTCCCGGCTTAGGGGGAGAGCAAGCTTGGAGGAGGGGCTGGAGTGACAGGGCAGCCAGGAGAGTTAGTGCAGGCCAGAGGGTCTCAAACGTAGGCTCAGACTCGTAGGTGATCAGGGAGGGAGGGGACACACTAGGACAGTGCTGGGCACCTCACAGATGGAAATCCCCTGGTGGTGCAAACGGGGTTAACGCACTCAGCTGCGAGCCAAAAGGTTGGACGTTAGAGTCCACTTAGGGGTGCTTTGGAAGAAAGGCCTGGCGATCTGCTTCCAAAAGGTCACAGCCTTGAAAATCCTATGGGGCGCAGCTCTACTCTGCACACATGGGGTCGCCGTGAGTCAAAGATGTGATGGCAGCTGGTGGTGGTGGTACCGTGTGATGGAAGAGAGACCAGCAGGGAGGCTGGGACAGCCACCTGGGGGAAGACAACCATGGACTGCACTGAGGCCTGGGAGTGTGGGGTGCGGGCCGGGGAGGAGTCTTGGGGTTGCAGAGCCAGTGGGGGCGGTCTGTGTCACCGCAGGGAGCCCAGGCTGAGCGCTCTGTGCACAACGGGGCAGAAAGCAGGGGCAGGATGGCTTCAGGCTGCAGACAAAAGGAGGGACAGAGAGGGAGTGGGCAGAGAGGACAGAGGACAAGAGGAAAGGCCTCAGCCTGGGCAGGAGGGCAGAGGGGTGTGGCATGGGCGGCACCAGCACAGCCCTCCAAAGTGATGACTGCAGGGGAGCGGGTCCTTCTGAGAGCTGGGCCCAGGGTTCAGCCTGGGGGAGGCAGCAGGTGCAGGCCCGAGGGATGTGAGTCCAAGGAAGGCAAGTGGACAGGCAGACACACATGGATACATGTGGGGACACACACACACACACACACACACACACGAACACAGTCCCGGCCACATACAAAAACAGACATACGCAGACACATACTCCAAGATGCTCACATGTGTATAAATCCACAGGAATAGGCACATGAGCAGAAATGTGGGCAGGGACACAGCTGATGTTCACAAATACTTAGATGCATGTACAGCAGACACCCCTATCTCACATAGATGTATATACAGACAAGCACACAGCCATACCGGGACACACTGACACTTGTACGCATCCATATATCATCACACACGCACACTTTCCTGCCACAGCAGACTTGATACAGACGCAAGCACAGTGGCCAGCGCTGCCCAAAAGCACAGTCCTATACGCGGACACCCATGTAGTACACATACCCACATGGAGCTAGGGCTAAGCCCGAGAAGGAAGCTCAAGAAGCCCCATCGGAAATCCAACACCAGGGCCTGCCTGGGAAAGTGAGACACAAACCACGGCCATTGCCCAACACACCCACCCTGCCCGGGCTGGGGTCAGGGAAGAGCAAGGGCCAGGCCTCCGCGTGCCTGCCCACACGCCCGTTGCCACCAGCAGCAGACACCCAGCCACAGACGCAGACAACTGAGATTGCAAGAGATCTTGCAAAATCATCCCTGTCCCTCAGGGTTCAGCTCAAGTGTCCCTTCCCCCGGGAAACTCCCCAGGTTCATGCGGGCAGCTAACCTTTTTTGAATTTTGATTTTGCAGGCCCAACTGTGTGACCTTGGGCCAGTCACTTCACCTTTCTGTGCTTCGTTTCCACCTGTGTAAAATAGGGTTAATAATAGTGGGTGTTGAATGTATGAATGAACGGAGCACCACACTCTCATGTCCAGATGAGGTCACTGGGCCAAATGAGGAAGCAGTTACCTGTGCTCACACTGCAGTGAGCAGCAGACGGGGCCCCCTGCCTCCTCCTGGCTTCCTACTCAGGCTCTTTCCACCAGGTGAGATCCTGGGCTGGGAGGAACATCAGGAGGTCACGTGGTATATTCCCCCACCTCTACATGGGACCCAAGAACCCAGCTTTGGGGCAACTTGGCAGGTACATTACAGGTCCCACCTGGCAAGGGTGGGGGTAAGAACTTTAAACCCTGAATTTCTGCTTAAATATCTCTGAGAAGGACTTTCGCATCCCCTGAAGGCATCCCCCTCTAAGCTGAGGGTTCCCCAAGGCACCTCCTAGGCCTTGTGCCCCTGACCCCAGGTGGGTCTCAGGGTCTCCCCATCTGTAACTTGCTAAAAGCCAAGAGCTGGCCCAGTGAACCCACAAGGACCACACACAGACATGCTCACGTATGTGGCAGACACACGTGGACACACTGACCACTAGGGCTGGGTCCAAGTCAGGCCAGCCCACTGGGACATGCCTGTGCCCCCCTACGTGGGCCAGTCCCATGGGCAGCCTCAAGAACTAGCTGAGGCCAGGCCAGGTTTGAGGGACCTGGGCAAGGCCTGAGGCACCTGGAGACCCAGGATGACAGAAACATCCAGAGAGTGACTCACAGGCAGACAGACAGATGTCTGGACAAACTCCCAGAACAACATGGGGTCAGGAGCTCTCCAGCTGCAGGTCAGGCAGCCCCAAGAATCCTGTCCTGCGTCAAACCCAGGCCATCCCCTAGCCAGATACATCCAGGGGAAGGAGCCAAGAGTTCCCCAGTCCGCTAAGACAGACTTCAAGGAAATGCTCCCTCCCCAGGGCTCCTGACGGAGCTGCCTTCTAGGTGTCCATGCACATGGGGAAACTGAGGCCGAGAGGAAGGGGTTGGTCTCCCAGGTCCCCCACTGACTCACCCGGGCCAAGGCCGTGCTCTCAGCTCCTCTGATCTGCAGCCTGAGGCCCCAGTTCCCAGGGGCAGGCGGGCGCGCTGCCAGAGGCCTGGCCCCTGCTCTGGCTTTTCTGGGGAGCCACCGCAACCTCCAAGTACACTGAAGTCACACCCTTCTTCCCGTCCCTAGCACGGGTGGGTCTGGGCTGAGGGCACCTGATAACCTCCCTGGCTCATCTGTGGGGCCCCCTTGGGCCACACTGGAACCTCAGCCTCACCGTGCAGGCGGGAGCCCCTCTGCTGACAGGAAACCAGGCCCACAAGGCTGAGCCTCTGGCCCAGGCCCATGGCCACTAAGGGCAGAGTGGGCTTGGGGGGCCTCTAGGCCCATCCTGCTCTCCTGGCCCTGCACCTCAGCAGGGAGAAGCCCAGTGTAGACACCCAGGTCTCTTGCCCCCAGATAGGCTCCTTCCCACCACCATTCCGGCAGGATGGCTGTTAGTGACGGCTAGGTAGAACTCAGGCAGTGGGCCAAAAGAAAGCAGGCAGCAGCCTGGAAGAAGTGCTCTCGAGTGATCCTCCGTAGGCCAGCCATATCCAAGGGGGCAGAGGAGAACAGGGGACCCTCAAACAGGAGTGTCCAGGAGTCCCTGCCCATGTTCAGAACCTTCTGGAGATAACAAGGAATGAAAAAAGGTCCTCGGCTTCGGAACCAGACAGCACTGGACAGGAGTCTTCTGGTCACTGTGTGACCCTGGCAAGTCACTTCACTTCTCAAAGCTTCGGGTCCTTGTGTGGACAATGTAATCTGTACATGTACTGCTCACAGAGCTGCATGAGAACCGAGCCTGGTGAGGCCAGCCAGCCCCAAGACCAGGGCCATGGGCGGGAACAGAGAGGTCCCAAGGAGGAGCCATGGTTGAGACTCAGACCCAGGTGGCCCCTAAGGACCAGAGCCCAGCCTAGTCACTACAAAGTCTTTTATTAATAAGTCAATAAAAAAGAAAGAGAGAGATGCAAAAATACTTTTCTTAGAGGCCCCAGGAGGGTGGCAGTGTTAGAACTTGCCTGGCAGGCAAGACCACCCAGCCAGAGGCAGAACGGAGATCAGGGGCCCTGTCCAGAAGCACAGTGACCCAGGAGGCTGAGGGGGGTGGCTCGGGCCTCAGGCAGGAACTGTGCAAACACCGAGGCCGCGCAGAGAGTGACGGGTTGGGGGCATCCAGATGGAACCCCCGAGCACCATGTTCCCCTGCGTGGGCAGACACGCAGTCAGGCCAGTGCCTGCCCACTCTGTGTGTGGGTGCACACGTGTGTTCACATGAGAGCCGGTGCCCATAAGCAGCTTACATATAGATAGTGGAACGAGGGGTCCCCCACCAGGAATGGGGTATCGTCCCAGAGCTTGAGGAGATAGCTTAGAGAAGCCCCCAGAGGCCTGAGGGTTAAGTCGCAAACATGTCCCCATGGAGCTCAGGAGCTCAGGGCCTCCTGACGTCGCTGGAGCACCTCGATGACGCTGTTAATACCATCCTCGGGTACCTGCGGACAGGTGGGCAGGGTCAGGGCTGAGGCCGGCTAGGGCTGCCCCAACTTCCTGACCCAGCTGGGACTACTTCCTGTCCCCCCCACACTTCTGGGCCCCAGTCTCCCTCCAGGAGCTCCCACCCCAGCCCAGGGTGCTCACCAGAGCATGGTCAAAGTTGAAAGTGCTGATATAATATGCAGAAATGTCAGCTGCAGCCAGGGGACCCGCGATCTGGGCCACAATCCCACACTCGTCTGAAGGTTGAGGAAGGGGACAGGTGAGTCATCTGCCCCCCCACAGGCCCTCCCCAGCCCCCAGCACACAAGAGCGGCCCTCACCAAAGCCCAGCGGCTGTCCACCGATGCGCACCATCCTCCATAGCTCCCCCGAGGAGCTGGTCAGCAGCAGGTCGCTGGGGAACCTGGGGAAGCAGGGGGTGGTGGGTAGGGCACCCTGCCTGCCTGCCCACAGAGAGCCCCTGGGGCACGCAGCCGGGGGGCCTCCAAGTCTGATGCTGCCTCCACCCTCCCTGGGGCTGGCTTATGGTTATGTGGCCCTCCCAAGTTGGGGGGTCACATACTTTTTCTGTGTCTCGGCATCCATGACGATGGAGATGTAGCCCTCAATGAGGGAGAAGGCAAAGAACGGGATGGAGTTGGGTTCAGGACTGACAGGGGCTGCCTCCTTGGGGGCACTAGGGAGGGATAGAATGTTCAGGGACTCTGCCAGGCAGGCACCCAACCCACATCCATCTCCTCCCATCAGCCTCCTAACCCTGGGGCAGGGGCTGGTACCAGGCAGCCCAGGGTAGACCCTCCATCTCCGGAACACTTTGCTCCCCTGTCCAAGGCCCTAAATTCCTGATTGTGCAGATGGGGCGCCATCTGTTATGCCAAAGACATAGGATCCCAGGGATGAGAGGGCCTGACTAGGGCAGGGGTCTGGAGTGGCTCTGCTGACACAGTTGGAGAGGACTCCAGACACAGGGTCTGGGACCTTCCCCGAACATCAGTGGAGGTTATGTGGGTGTCAGGGACTTCCAGGAACCCAAAACAGGGCATGGAGTTGCAGAACATACGGACAGGCAGAAGATGGTGGGACGGAACATAGGGGACAGCAAACAAGAGGCCCACCTGTGCGAGTAGAAGAGGACATCTATGAGCGTGGTGGCGATGGCTGGCAACGTCTCGGGGTCCAACGTGAGGACACAGAAGCGATTTTGAGGGCTCTGAACAGGATGCACCGTTGGGCTGGGCCCTGCTCGGGAGGGACAGGCAACCATGGGCTGAGGCGCTCCCTAGTGGCCAGTGCGGGAGGAGCCTGGACCAAGCATAGGGTCATGCTCTCCAGGAACTGGCCTGGGTTCTTGGGGCCCAGAGACCCACCCACACAAGGGAAGGAGAAGAGGCCCCAGTGGGAGACGATCCCCTGCCCGAGGTTGAGTGTCAGGGGGCAGCCCTCACCATGCTGGGCACGGGGAAAGCCGTTGCTGGACTCATCCCTGGCAACGGGCACAGGCTCCCCGCCCACCTCACGGTAAATGTCGAACTCCTGGGACAGCGTGTGGATCACCACAGATAGGTCCTGCTCCCGCACCTGGCCACAGGGAGATAGCACATCATGTGGGTCCCCAGGCACTCAGGCCCACCCTGCCCTGCACCAGCGCCTGCAGATACTCACTAGGATGAAGTCCGTCTGGTAAGTGGACAGCATCAGCACCGACACATGGTGCTCGGCCAGTGGCGTGATGACCGAGCGAGCGATCTTGGTGACCCCAGCAGCCTGCACTGCCGTGGCTGCACCGCTGTGGGATGAGACGTTCAGCACCAGCCATGTGGCCTCAGCCACTTGCAGGTACTCGGATGGCGGCAGCTCTGTGGGTAGGGGCACATGCCCAGTCAGGGTCCACAGAGCTGGCTCCTGTCCCTCTCTGAGCCTTAGTTTCCTTGTCCATACCTGGAGGGCCCTGTCAAGGTACGGGCAGGTCTGGAGAATGAGGCTGACCCCCATCCCACCCTAGCTTTTTCTCTTGAGATTTGCACATATGCAAGGACTGAGAAGCACTTTAGAGGCTGGCCTGCTAGGGACTGAAGCATCCCAGACAGACCTGGGCTCAAATCCCAATTTCACCATTTACTTAATGTGTAACCTGGGACAAGTGACTTAACTTCTGAGCCTGTTTCCTCATCTGTAAAATGGGATAACGGTATACCCATCCGAAAGGATGTTCTGAGGGTTAACAGAGGCTTTACACCACTTAGGACCACCAGGGGGCGCCAGCATATCAGGTTGGCTGGGGATGCCCTTTCCCCTGGCCGGCCCCGACTTTCCTGTAGTACAAACAGGGAAACTAAGGCCTGAAGCCCAGCAGTTGGGAGTGGATGGGCCAACTGCCAGTTGGCTGGCGTGACATTCCAGGCCTGGAGGATGGGCCAGGCTGGCAGGAATGGGAGCCAGACGTCAGCTCCACGGCCCAGCGAGGGAACAGGCTGGCATCCAGTCCAGGGCAGGGGCCAGGCCTGGGTGGCTGCTGATCACCCAGCACAGCCAGGAGGCCCCCTAGGACCCCGCCCTGGAGGGCTGGCCGCTCCTGCATTCTTTCCCCAACTCTCCTATTCCGGGAGTTCCCAGGCCAGGGAGGGAGGGTGTGGCCAACATCAGAGAGAAGACCAGGGGTAGTAAGGGCTAGGGGTTTATAGCAGCTGCAGGAACTCCCTCACACACAGCCCCATGTATAAAGCTGTCATAGGACCTTGACAGATCAGAACCACAACCACAACCATTTTACACAACAGCAACCAGGCTCGGAGAGGGGACTTGCTCAAGGGCACACAGCCAGTTGAATAGTGGGTCCACATTCGAACCCAGATCCATCTGCCTTCAGGGACGTAGCTCTTGGGGCACTGGACCCCCGCGTGATGAGTCCCTTCCCGTGCTCCTACGTCCCAGCCCGGTCCCCACCTTTGAAGCCCTCCTCGTCCACCATGAGCGTGTAATCCTCCGGGGTCTCCGTGAGGCTGAAGAACTTGCACCTGGTTGGGGGACGGATACCTTCAGCCTAGGGTGGAGAGCTCCCTGCGCTCCATCCGCCTTGGACAGACAGACATCACGCCGACGCCTTCCTGTCCGTCGGGTGGTCTAGGACCCGTGCTCCCGTCCGGCCTCAGTCTCCTTCCCGGGACAGCGGAGTGTGGGCGCCATCTCCCAGATCGCAAATTGTTTTCCGCCTCTCGACCTCCCTGGACCCCCGCCCAGGCTTCTTCACGCACTCCTCCTTCCCCATGCCAGGAGTCAGCGCCGAGGTCTTTGGGCCCTGGGTCCCCAGGCCGGGCCCTCTGACCTGACGCGAGGCGCTTGGAAGCTCCCCGCAGTCGCCAGGAAGGAATCCACCCGTCTGACACCACTTGGAGTTAAACATTGCTCACTCTAGGCTGTTTGCGCCCCGACTGGCCCTGGTACAGGGGCCTCGCGGTGCCGGATAGGCGGCGGTCCCGTGGAGGATAGGCTTAGGCCAGAAGGCGGCCGGAGGAGGAGCGTCCTCACCACCCACTCCCGCCTGCCCCGCGGCGCCCCTTAGCCCCCCAGCCCTGGCCGGGAGCGACAGCAGAGCCCCCAACCCCATCTGAACCCCCGAACCCAGCAGCGCACCGACTGCGGCGGGGCAGGAAGAGCAGCTTGATGAGCGGGTGGGTGTAGAGCCAAAGCCCGGGGCGGGCGAGGCTCAGGACCCGCACCCGGTGTTCTAGGATGTGCAGCTCCATCCCGACCCGCGCGGAGCCGACCCCGCCGCCAAACAGACCAAGGCCGCGCGGGAGGCAAGACCGCGGGGCGGTACGGAGGCTTAAAGGAGCAGCTGCGTGGACGCGTCCGCGCCGCCTGCTAAGCCGCTGACCCTTCCAGCCCCGCCCCGCCATGCCTCGTCCCGCCCCGTCCCGCTCCCCGACGGCCACGCCCTGCTGGCCGCGCTGCCTATCCGGGGTGGCCACGCCTCCCCCGGGCACCAGCACTTCACCTCGCTCCTTCAGGACCTCGGCTGGCTCCGCCCCTTTGGCAGTAACTCTTGGATCGCTGGCTGACCCCACCCCCGCTGCGTCCTCCACGCCCCGCCCTTGCCGCGCCCCCCTGGGGCTCCGCCCTTTCGCAGGACTGTAGCAGTGCTGGGGGTCAGAAGCGTCTGGAACGAATAAGATCGCCTCTGCCCTTTGGGCCCCTACGTGGGTCTTATGATTGAGGTCATGACTGAGGTCACTGACGCTCGGAAGGCCTGCGAGGCGAACCGGGGCTCGGAGCTGGAACCAGAGCGCTGTCCCCGACCACCTGGGGCATGGAGGGGTAATGGTCCGATGTGCAGCCCCGGCGACCCTGTGATTGGCTTCCTCCAAAAACTGTCGGGGCGCTTTTCTCCCTCCTTCCTCTCACCGGTTGGCAGGGGGCAGGGCCGCTAGAGCTGGCTGGCGTGGGGCTGACAAAAGTCCTCGTCCCCCAGCAAGGGCTGCCTAGGGTAAGTATTGATGCATACATACCCCTCCCTGCTTGGTGAACCCAGCGAATGGGCTGACAAGGGGAAGCCTGGGTCGGCCTGCGTGGTTCCCACACCTGTTCCTCTCACCTAACTTTCAGAGTAAAGGCTCCCCACCAGGGTCACATAGAAAGGGAGAGCCCCAGCCACCTCTGTCTAACATGCCATGAGGTAGGGGGCTGAAGGTGGCCCAGATCTGAGGCTTGAAATCACGCAAGACTAACCAAGCCCAGAAGTGCTTGGTCCAGAAATATCCAGGGCTCAGACTTCAGGGATCAGGCCCAAGAGGGCAAGCCCGTGTGCCGAAGCTCACTGCGTACTATATTTCAGGCCTCCTAAAGCCTGCAGCCAATAGCAGAACTCAGCTGCCGTGAGCACATCCAAACTTGCTTCACGCCCAAGGAGGCTCCCAGTGATGGCAGCCACCAAAGACCTGAGGCTTGTGAGGGCAAACCTGGGTTCATTTCAAGTTGAAGACTGGGTTCTGCTCCAGCCTCTTCAGGTCTAAGAAGACCCCAAGGTTGAGCAGCCATCAGCCTGCCTACACCGGCCTGTGGCAAGGCCAACCATGCTGTGGACCGGGTCTGGCCTGAGTGTCCTCAGGCTGCAGATCTCAGCGGTCTTGAGAATCAGTCCTAAAGAGACTTGGAACCAAGTAAGGGAAAGTGTGCCGCAGCAGGCCTCCTGTTTTCTCTGGAGCCTCTCTGTGGGCAGACAGACGCAAGCTAAGTCCTGAACTCTCCACTCACTGGTTCCTGTGGACACTGCAGCACCACATCCTGGCCGGCCCCTGGAGGGTTGGGGGCAGGGTGTTGCTCAAAGGCTGGGAAGCCACCCTTCTCATCCATGCAGGTGCAGACTGGGTGGAAAACCACAGGGGTGAGGGGTGGGAGGCAGATAGGTTTGTGCAACAGCTGGCCTCCCTGGGCCTCAGTACCCCTGGCTGCATGAGGACAAGACGTTCTGGGTCCCAGGCCCTACTATGCCTGCAAGCTCCCAGGGAGGCTTTCCCGCCCCCTCCTCCCACAGCCAGGCCCAGCCTGGTGACTGCCAGGAACAGCCGCTATTGTTTGACTGGAAAAGCTGCTTCCTCAGCAGAAGGGGGGCCTCTCCCAGGGACACCCTGTCCTCGCCCTCACTAGGCTATGACTGCTGCGCCTGCCTGGACCCTCAATGGCAGAGTCAGCTCACCCTGGGACCCAGGTCAGGAAAGACAGCTGAGGAGCCCTGGGTGCAAATCTGGCTCCATTTCTTCTACAGGGGATGGTTCCTTTCCCACTGAGATCCTCCCCTTCATCATCTGTAAAATGGGGATAATAACAGGCTGGGATAGAGAATAAAGGCTGGGCTGAGGAGTAGCTGATCAGGCACAATCAGGTGACACAACCAGCCTGGCTCGTGGCACGTGTTCTGTCAATAGGGAAAAAAAACAAACAAACCCATTGCCGTCGAATCGATTCCGACTCATAGCAACCCTACATGACAGAGTAGAACTGCCCCATAGGGTTTCCAAGGAGCGGCTGGTGGGTTCGAACTGCCAGCCTTTCAGTTAGTAGCCGTAGCTGTTAACCACTGTGCCATCAGGACTCCAGTCAATAGGAGGTAGCACTTTATCAAGGAGGCCAACTTCTCCCCTCATCCCTCTACCTCCGACAGAGGCCTGGGCTGAGCACGAGAGCATTCATGGACCCCTACCCCTGGCACCAACACCTGACCCAAAGTGAGCACTCAGAACCTCACTGGGGCCTGATGTGGCATCCAGGCCAGGTCTTGGAGGAGGAAGACCCTGAAGCCACCTCCTTAAGGTAATGGGTAGGGACCAAGGCCTGGAGAGCAGGCCCTGCTCTGCCCCAGCCCTGGGATCCTACCCTGGTGCCTCTCATCCATGGAAGATGGTAGACATGGGGCTGAGAGGATGGGGTGGGAGACTGAGGGCCAGGAACAGGGGTGGCCCTGGACTTGGCATCCCCTTTGGCAAATGTGCTCAGACAGGCTCTGGTGCCAGGCTAGGGGCCAGGTATACCAAGGCCAAGGATGGGGGGCTCTGTAGGGCATGAAGAAGAATGCTGGGCCCCAAGGGTGGCACCCCCTTCTGGTCCCTAGTTGAACACCAGCTCTCTACACAAGTCTGTTTATTTCTGTACAAAACCATGTTCCTATTTTACACAAAGAACACCCCACCCTTCACCCCACCCTCTCCTCACACCAGCGTCCCAGCCCTGGGGAGCATCTCTCCAGAAGGAGGAGGACAAATGAGGACCCACCTACTTGGCCCTCACTTCTGCCTGCCCTAGCTGGGCTGGCCTGAGCTCCACTCTGGAGAAAATAAATAAGGAGCCTCTGGCAGAGTCTGTGATGAACCAGTCAGACCCCATCCAGGCCCAGCAGCCAGGCAGTCGGGCCCTCAGAGGATGGGCAGGCCCTAGAGTGTCAGTCTGTGAACCATTGTACATATGTGGAGACCCCGCCCCAGAGGTCTGAGCCCAGGGTTACAAGTAGGTGTCCTCACTCTCCTGGGACGTCAGACTGTCCTGGGAGCAGTGGTGGGCTGAGTTCTGGGGGACCGGGTCCTTCAGGGCCATGTCCTGTGAGGGGCATGCATCTCCTGCAGCAGCTGCCACCTCGGCTTGGCCTGTGGCTGGGGGCTGGTCCAGCTGCCCACTTGCCTTCGCCCGCTTCCGCTGCTCCTTTTGCTCCTTCTGGACCTGCTTGGGCAGCTTGGGCTTGGCTCTGGAATCAGGGACAGGGGCGTCTAGGGGCAGGCGAATGGACGGTGAAGTTTGCAGGGCCAGCCGGAGGCCTGGCTCTGCCTCCAGGATGGCCTTGGCACCATGCAGCCGGGGCGAGGAACAGCATTGCAGCTCGCCCCGAGTCTCCTGCCAGCGCCGCAACTGGATGAGGTGCTCACGCTCAATTTGGCGCTCTGTCACAGGCAACTCCACCACCTGTGGGGCAACAAGGGGCAGGTGGGCATGAGGAGAAGGACCTCCCTCTGCCTCCCAGTCTGGGCCCCTGCCCTCCAACAGCATCCCTCAGCCCTAGCCACTAAAGGCTAACCCCAGAAAGGATGGGGGTCTGGTCCCTGCAGTTGCCACAGTCCCAGAGCTGCATGCCAGGGGAGGCCACTGCTTCAGAGGAGAGAGCTGCGCAGAATTCCTGATTCCACTTGCTGAACTACAGGGCAGAAGGGGAAGGGCTTGGACAGGGCAAAACCTGTTTTCTGCCCACATGATCCCATCACTGCTGCCTAGGCTCAGATTCTGCTCTCCCACCTTCTGGCTGGGGGCTTTTGGGGAATGGCTTTGTGACTGACTCAGTGACTTCCACTTCCTCATGTGGAAGATGGGGATAATGCCACAGCCCTCAGCAGCTGTTCTGAGAAGCAGGTACAAAAATGTGCTATTGCTCTTCTGTTTCTGCCCCACACAGTGGTGTCAGCCCTACCCCTGGCCCAGCCCTTGCATCAACACAGAGAAGCTGGCTACAGCTGTTACCTCATTACAGCCCCTGAGAGACAAAAGATCACAAAGAAAAAATAAACCCGATGCTGTGAATGTGGTGCCAGGGAGGAAGAAGGGGCGTTAGGGATCACAGTTTCCTCTTCTTCATTCCCATCATTCAGAAAACCGAGACAACCACTCACTTAGTGGGGAGGGCCCTGCAAGCCTGTGCCCCACTCTCCTTGTTCAGACAGGAGGATGTGGTCCATCCACATCATCCTGGGGCTGCTGAGTACAAGGCCTGGCACAGGTGACCCACCCTCCAGGGCAGAGGGTTACCAGTCCTCCCCAAGAGGGCCTCCTCCCTCTCTCCTGGTGGGTGATGAGGGCAAGGGGTGGGTCGCACCTCCTGGACCAGGAAAGCCTCCTGCATGATCTTGGGGCTGAGGCTCCGCAGCCGCTCGATGGTCTCGTACTGGCCCTGGCAGGCTTTAAGCTTCTCGGGAGAGCCAAGCGCATGCTTCAGCAGCACCAGCCCCACTCGGAAGATGATCTTGACACCTACAAGGATGAATGCAAAGGGGCCTTTAGAGGGTTTCTCTGGAAATACAGCCTCCCTGTGGGTGCTCCCCCAGCCTAGCCCAGTACCTTCACAAAAGAACATGTCCCAGACGCGCAGCACAGAGCTCCAGGGCAGGGTGCGGGCAAAGACACACATGAACCACTCTGTCATGTACAGCAGTGGGTCAATCTTCTGCCGGCTGAGGTGCTTGTGGGCCACGGGTGACACCTTCTGCAGCAGTGAGAAGAGGATCTCCCCATCCAGCTGGATGGCCTCCTGGGGGACATAGAGGGCGTGACCACCAGAGAGAGACCACCCCTGGATGGCCTCCTGGGGGCACAGAGGCCATGACCTGCACAGAGGGACCACCTCAAGCTCCCACACCAAGCAGGCACGCATCGCTCCTCAGGAGTTTGCTGACTGCCTGCAGGGTGCCTGGCCTCTGCTGGATGCTGGGGATACCATGACAAAAGAGCAAAGCAGACACAGTGGTCCCCCGTGTGGAGGTTACAGTGAAATAGGAAAGACAGACATAAGTCACATGAGCAAAGAGACTTTTGGGGGCGGGAGGATGGGGCTAAGTGTCCTGAACACGGCAGGAACAGGAACACCGGGCAAGCATGTGCTGGAGGGACCCCCTCTTGCCAGTGGTCAAGGACAGCTCCCTGAGGGCTGAAAACTGAGGCGAAGGTGGGGTTGTCAGGGTAAGGAGGTAGAGGAGGGGGAAGAAGAGGTTCCGGGCAGAGGAAAGAGCCTATGCCAAGGCCTTGAGGCAGGAAGGAACTTTGTGCACTGGAGGAACTGCGATCCTGCCCCTGCGGCCAGGAGCTGGAGGCGCAGATGGAGGACAGTGTGGAACTAGTGATGCGGGAGCCAGGGGGACCTGAGCCTAGAAGACCTTGGGACTTTAGCCTGGAAGCCACAGAAGGCTAGGGCAGGAGTGGCCGTGGAGGGGAGGGCCTGGAGAGGCTCCAGAGGGCGTCCAGCCTTGTGCAGGTCCTGAGCCAAGCAGCACTCACTAGTTTCTCACTATAGTAGCCAGGCAGGTACTTCTCACAGATCTGCACGAGGCACCAGAAGGCTTGCTGTGGGTGAGAGAGGCACGTGAGGCCTTGCTGCTGGTCATTCCCTGCCCGATCACCCCCCTACCCACCAAGGGGCCTGGTGATACCTCAGCAGGCATGTGCATGAGCAGAACGGCGGCAATGGGCGCTTGGGCCTGGCAGTAGCCCTCCTCGGGCCGATACAGCGTGTAGGCCTTCAGCACCCGGAATAGGTCCTGCTGGCTGTGCAGAGAACGAGTGGAGTAGGGATGACAAGTGTGACTTTTCCACTCACTGCCCTTGCCTGTGCCCCATTGGACCAGGCTTGTCTCGGCATCTGTACTTCCCTTGAGAAGGGAGGTGACCTGCTCGTGAGGGGTCAGTCTCTCGCTGTAGCACATTCTCACATGACTGGAGGAGGCAGACAGGGTCCCCATTTGACAGTGAGGATAGAGGCTCAAAGAGAAAGCTGGGGGCCAGGCCAGGGCAGGCTGCTGGATACAAGGCAAGGGCGTGCTGGGGGCTGACAGTGCACTCTCATGTGGTAGGTGTGGCCCCTCAGCCAGGCATAGCCCTGCCAGCTTTGGGCCGGCTTTGTCCCGGTTGTCCATCTTGGTCCCCTTACCCTTCACATCTCTCTCCTCCTGCTTGCCACCTGACTCTCCACCCACTCAACCCTAACCCTCTTTCTCTCCAACCCAAACCTGTTGCCAGAAGAGGGCCAGGCTGGGCAAGCTCAAGCACTCTGGGGAGTAAATGATACAAGTTGCCCTGGAGGCAGAAGGAGACATTAAGAGGACTCATTAGATGGGAACCATACAAGGCAAACGCTAAATAGTGGAGATTTGGGCACCCACATTCTAGGCCCCTGAGACACCCAGATTCATTTTGCTTCCTCTGTCCCCTAAGGGACAGGGCTTGGAGCCACTTCCCAGTTCACAAGGCCCAGCCTGCTCACCCATGGCCCCCCCGGGACACAAACATCTCGTGGAAAGGAAACTGCCGGTGCAGGTCACGCTCAATCACGTCCAGCCACTTGGGGTCCCCAGGGGACATGTCCAGCTCCTGGAAGCAAGTGCAAGGGCACACATTAGGGGCTGGGAAGGGCTAGGGGCCACTTCTGGCAGGATGAGGCTATCCTAGGTATCAGAGGAGCCACTACCCAGGGCAATGCCCATCCAATCCCAGCACGGAACCCGGCCTTCTTCAGGACAGGTAAGAAGCCTGGGTGGGGCAAAGGGGCAAGGGAGGAAGGGCCCTGGAAACCCAGGAGTGATCCTAACTCCAGGAAGACCCATGAGGACAACAGTGTCCATCACATCTATGGCTGGAAGTAACCTAAAGGCACTTCATTCAGGACTCAGTTAAATACATACATCGCATCCTTAAGATGGAAGGCTACTCCTCAAAGCAACAGCTACCACCTATTACCATACCTGTGGACCTCACTGAGTCCTTGCCTCAACCCAAAAAAAACAGGTCCTATCATTATAGCCTTTTCATAGACAAGGAAACTGAGGCTCAAAGAAAATCACTTGCCCAAGGTCCCATGGCTAGAAAAATGGTGGAGCTAGGACTGGAAGCCAGGTCTAACCCTACAGCATCCATCCTGATTCCTCTGTTACCCGCCTCCTTGTGCAGGTGGTGAGAGCAGTGCTGGGGAGCTCCAGTCACCTATTCAGGAAGGGGGTGTGTGTGTGTGTGTGTGTCTGTATTCTCCACAAAGTACTGTCTGGAAGGACATTAACCTCAGATCCATCTACAAGTGCTAGGGTTTCAAGAAAGTTTTACTCTTTTCTTTGAACTTCCATGAACACTTTAGCATGAGTATCATTTACAAAACAATAACACTATTACAAAAAGAAAATCATCTCATTTGAAATGTTCTTGATTTGCATGTTGGTTACATGGCTATGTATTATGTCAAAACACACTTAAGATCTGTGTATTTCACTCTATAAATTTATACTTCAATTAGAAAGAAAGAAAGAGGGAGGAAGAGAGAGAGGGAGTGAGAGGTAGAGAAAAGGAAAGGAAAATCTGGAGCAGGGAAGCAGATTAGCACAAGCTGACTGCAGGGCTGGGGCAGCATCAGGGAAGGCTGCTTCCAGGAGAAAGGCCAGGTACTCAGCAAACACACTAAGCGGGAGCAGACCCAGCCCTGGCCCTGACCAGCGGTGACTTCAGACAAGTCCCTTTCCCTCTCGTGCCCCCTAAGTAGAGGTGTCCCAGCATTAAACTAAAGAAACTAGGCTTGCCAGGTACTTAACTAGACAGAGTATTGCAGGAAAAAGCTGATGGCGTGTTCAAGGATGAAAGGCACAGGGAGGGGCTGGGGAGCCCCCAGAGGGCCCTTGAGCAGGCACACAGCAGAGGAGGCTGGGTGTGCAACCTTTAGAGCCCCATACACCTTCATGATATGGGCCTGTGGGTGTCCTGTTTACCCCCAAATCTGGCCCAGGGCTAGGTACTGTCTAAGCACAATGCAGGTTTGCGCTTGTCAGAAAGGGGAGGAGGTTACCACACATTCTCCTGGTGGTTTCCATGAGCTGAGGAGCTGAGAAGGTGCTAGACCACCCATGGATTAGTGAGAAAGAAAAAGGGGTAGCTGAAAGGCCTGTGGGGTGGGAAGAAAGGGCGCTGGGAATCAAAGGCAGGTGGGGACTGCTGGTAGATGACCCAGTCACCTGTCTGGACCTGTAGCCTCAGTGAGAGGCTAAGAGGCATTGGCACCATCATAAAGTGAGGCCACAGAAGAAAATCAGGTAAGAAAAGGACGGGGAAGGTCCTGCCCTGCCCAAGGAAGGAGGAAGAAAGAGCAAGTATAGGCAAAGATGGAGCCACCAGGCTCTGCAGAACCTGCCTGATGCCTGAGGCTGGGGTCAGCTGCCTGGGTCTGCAGTGGTGAACGCAGAGCCTGAGGGCGGCAGCACGGGAACAGGTACATGCTACCACCATCAGCCCTCTGGTCTCACACACCCAAGGCAGCCAGAGGGAGTTTCTCATCCCTGCCTCGCCCTCCTGCCACCACCTCAGGGCCAAGTGCTACTGGCCAACAGCTCTTGCCAGCTCTGTCACCGACAAAGTCCTTCTAGGTTTGTTCCCAAACTACTGTCCTGGTCCCCTGGCCTGCTGCAGGGACCCACCACTGAGTTTTCGTGCATATAGTACTTCCCATCTAGAAGGCCTTTCTCAGCAAATCTACTTACTCACCCATCAATGTTCAAGACTCCATGACAGCGGCCAATTCCTCTTCGTATGCACCACTCCACACACATGCAACACACAGAACTCTGCCCTCTGGGCATGCTGATGTTTGCTAAACTGTGGAACCCAGGAAGCTAGCTGTCCTGCCCAGTTCTAGACTCTCATGCCTGTGCTCTGGCAGCCTGAGGGAGGGAGAACAGGGCCTGGGGTCCCAGGCATCACTGACATCAGCCCAGCTGGAGTAAGCTATGACCCCTGAAACTTTCCCTCCACCAAGAATGCAGCCCCTTGAAATGGGGGGTGGGGGTAGCCACTGGAAAGAAGATTCTGGAGTTGAGAGGCTGCTTAAGTGGAGCCTGGCATTGGTGCTCTGAGAGACAGTCCAGTAACTCTGATTCAGAACTGCCCCAGGCAGTCATTCCACCAGCCTTCCTGCCCCCCTAGGGTCAAGTGCCGCCAGCAAGCAGCTCTTGCCCTTTGCAGGTCAGCAGCAGAAACTCTAGGCCACCCTGCCCTCCCATCTCAGAAAACGGGTTTGGCAGGACAGGAGTGTTCACTGAAGCATGAAGTATATCAACAAATAGCTGGTAGCTGGCAGCTCTGTCACACTGTCTGCCCATTGCCAGTCCCAAGGACCTGGGAGAAACCCTGACCACTCTAGCTGGTAAGCCTGGGCAACCCCAAAGAAGCCAATTGCATCCCATAGTTCCCTAGGGGAGCAGGCTGCAAGAGCTTCCCAGACCAAGTAGGCACCAAGAGGCCCAGTGAATGCAGAATGTTTTACCCTGGACACTCATGGGGCAGGGGGCAACAGAGGGAGTTGGAGGATGTCTTAGTTATCTAGTACTGCTATAACGGAAATACCACAAATGGATGGCTTTAACAAAGAGAAATTTATTCTCTCACAGTTTAGAAGGCTAGGAGTCTAAATTCAGGTTGCCAGCTCTAGAGGAAGCTTTTCTCTCTCTGTCGGCTCTCGGGGAAGGTCCTTGTCATCAATCTTCCCCTGGTCTAGGAGCTTCTCAGCCCAGGGACCCTGGGTCCAAAGGACATGCTCCACTCCTGGCTCTTCTTTCTTGGTGGTAGGAGGTCCCTCTCCTCTCCATTCGCTTATCTACTTTATATCTCAAAAGAGACCAGCTCAGGACACAACCTAATCCTGTAGATTGTGTCCTGCCTCATTAATGCAACTGCCTCTGATCCTGCCTCATTAACATCATAGAGGTTAGAATTCACAACACATAGGAAATTATATCAGATCACAAAATGGAAAACAACCACACAATACTAGGAATCATGGCCTAGCCAAGTTGACACACATTTTTGGGGGACACAACTCAATCCATAACAGAGGAAATGGCTGCAGAGGGCACCCTTGCTGACCACTGACCTCTGAGGATACTGGTTTGGCTCTGCCACCCCCAGGGCTGAAGATCCCACAAGCAACACAGGTGAACCAGTCATAAAGTAGTCCTGTCTGGGCAGGCTTGGGCAAAGCAGGAGAAAGATTAGAAGATGGGAGGATAGGAAGTGTCGAGGGTCCTGCTGGGCAAGCCCCTAAAAGTCCAGAGCTCAGGACTTGAGGCAGTCAGGGAAGTGGTCTGAGTGTCCCTTCTGATGACCAGGAGCTGGGAGGTGGCCCAGTGAGCCCAAGAGAGCTGACCTGAGTGGCTATCAGGAGAAAGAAGTGGAATGGAGGGCAGTAAATCTGTCTACCCATAAGGCCTGTTTAGGGCTGGAGCTAAGATGAGTAAAGTGTCCAGCAGTCACAGGGGAAACGGACTGGACCAGTCTACTTCTTGGTGCGTGTGTAGTTTGAGCACTTGCCTGGTGGTCCCATCAGTTGCTCATACTGCTGAGGTCCAGGTAAGCACATCCAGGACTGTCATGGGGGAGAGACAAGGAAGGGAAACTCACATCAAACTTTCCAGGGTTCTGCTGGAGCTTCACCTTGCCTCCTGATAGGTATTGCCAAGCACGGCCTCGCAGAGAAGGTGGGATGCCCTTCTGGCACCGCAGACGGATCTGAAAGTCAAAAGGAGGGCTGTGTCCATGCACCCACCCACCCAGGCAGCTCCCCGAGAGGCTGCATGCCAGCCCACCCCCAGTCACTGCATGGTGGGCCTTCGGTGAGCACATTAGCAAGACCAGAAAGGTGGACAACAGAAAACTTTCCTACTGCTGCTATAATACAGATCTTATGGGGTGGAGGGAGGTGCAGGTGTGTGTCTACAGGTAGATATGCCATCTCCAGGTGATGGTGGAGTTCCCTTAGCCCCGCATTCCCTTGTCCAGTGACAACACAAGCATTTCTGAGGTCTACCAAGAATTCTGAACCCTCCATAACCATTTTTCCCCCAATGGCTGTGATCTTTCAGAAGTAGATCACTAGGCCTTTCTTCTGAGGCACCTCTGGGTAGATTCCAACTGTGAACCTTTTGGTCAGTAGCCAGGCGCTTAACAGTTTGTACCACCCAGGGACTCTCCCATTTTTTTAATCAAAATGGAATCATACAAGCTGGATGTGCCCCATGGGATACCACCAGAGAGAGATCGGCAGAGCTGCAGTCTCTGGGAAGGTAGCTCACAGCTGACCAGGAATATAATCCTAGGCAGAGGTATAGCTTGGCCAGGTTCGGGGGCAGTGTTTAGACAGCCAGCCTAGAGAGAAGAAATCTCAGGAGAACTCAGAAGGAAAGATGGAGAGCTGATTAGAAAGGCTGCCTCTGCACTGTTCACAATAGCAAAAAGATGGAAACAACTTATGTGCCCATCAACGGATGAATGAATAAACACATTATGGTATATTCACACAATGGAATACTACACCAACAATAAAGAACAACGATGAATCCACGACACATCTCATAACATGGATGAATTTGGAAGGCATTATGCTAAGTGAAATTAATCAGCATCAAAAGGATAAATATTGTATGAGACCACTATCAGAAAGGCTGCCTCTTTGTTTTGATCGAGAATCATCTCTTCCCCTCCCTGACCATCAGCCTGGGGCAGAGGCAGTAGCCTGGATGGTGTCCTGATCCAAATGACACCAGTCTTCCCCATCACTCACAGACTGGAAGGGGTGAGGGATAAGTGTATGGGGTAGCTCGTGACCCAGAGCTACTGCTCAATTCATGCTAGTTGTTCTTATAGAAGGAGCCCTGGTGGTGCAGTGGTTAAAGCACTCACCTGCTCACTGAAAGGTCAGCAGTTCAAACTCACCAGCTGCTCCTCAGGAGAAAGATGTGGCAGTCTGCTTCCATAAAGGTTACAGACTTGGAAACCCTATAGGGCAGTTCCACTCTGTCCTATAGGGTTGCTACAAGTCAGAATCGACTTGATGGCAACGGTTTTGGTTCTTACAGAAAAAGGCGGCCACTGCCAAAACCCAGTGTGAAAAAACTATCATGCCTCTTACAAATGGGAAAACTGAGGCATAGAGTGGAAAAGGATTTAGGTCGCACAGTCAGACACCACCACCTCTTATCTGCAGCCCTCAGGCTGGTGGGATCCAGCTCTATGTACTTTCCACTTGACTGACCTCTTGGAGCTGAACAGGGAAGGCACGCTGGGCTCCTCCTGGGCTTGGGGCCAGAATAAGCCTCTGAAGGCAGCTTCCCTGACTGTCCTCTCAAGGTCAAGGGTCAAAGAGGATGACGGCAAGAGCAGGGGCACCACTCCTATGGAATGTGGTGGCGGGGGTTCCAGAGGAATTGGCTAATGATACCCTCTGCATGAAGCAGCCTGGCCTGGGATGAAGGGAGATGGGGAACACAAGGTAGTGGAAACAGCACATGGCTATGGGTTTGAATCCAGTTTTACCATACAACAGCTCTGTTGACCTTGAGCCAATCACTTCTTATGAACTGTAAGACTGGAATGACAATACCTACTCTGCATAGTTGTTGAGAGGATTCTGTTAGAAGGGGAAAAGTGTGCCTAGCTTGGACCTGACACACTGTATCTGCTTAATAAATGATGGCTTCATCTCCACCCTCCATCCTGGAACCTTGGCTGACACAGAAGCCCCAGGGCTTCAGGCGCATATCTAACTTTCCTTCACCCCCTCAAACAGTCAAGTGTAGGGAGAACAGAAGCCCCAGCTTTACTGATGACCAGTGCAAGCAGGAGAAAACTTTCCAAGTGTCAGAGATAGTCAAGAACCAGGAAAGAGACAGGCAGCCAGGCCAAGGGCAGTAGGGGAAGAGCAGCTGTGGCAGTCACAGGAGGCAAGCTGGAGCTTCTGGGACTGCCTGCAAAGGCGGGAGAGGAAGGTAACTGCCCCAGACCCTGAGAACAGTTTCCTGCTGCTGTGGAAAAAGGGTCTCTCCTTAAGGAAGCCACTTTGTCTGGGCAGGCTTTGGCAAATGGATGGCCCACAGCCACAAGCCCTCAGGCTGCCCCCAGGGCCAGGAGGGTTCCCTGAGAGGCCTTGCCCTCACCACATGGGCATCCAGGGCTCAGGGAGAGCCAGGAGTAAGGGCAGCCTTTGCCTCTGTGACCTCAGTATCCTCCTCAGCACAATGGTGCAGGAGATGGTAATCTCTACCCTGCCTGCCTTAGGAAGGGAGCTATGGTGGACATCAGTAAAGATAAAGCATGAGAAAGTGCTCCAGTAAGCAGAAAGCTAAGGGATTACATTCTCTGAGGCTATACCTCAGGAAAGAAGGTCTCTGATGACAGCTGAGTGAGGCCACATTCTTGCCTGCTGAATTTGGGAGGGCAGGGTCACAGCTTGAACAGACTCCAGGGCAGAGCCCCACAGGGGAAGACAGCATTTCAGTCACAGCCTGCCTCCCTGCTGCTGAGTTCTGACCTTGACACAGCTGGGGTTGAGAAGGGCACCCTCCAGCAGAGCCTGGTCCTTCTCCTGGGGCCTCAGGATGAGTCCAGGAGAAGAGCTAGGTCTGGGGCCACTTCCTGAGACAGGTATTGCCCTTCCTATGCCATGACCTTCCTGAACAAACGAAAGGAGAGCCCAAGATGATTTAGAAAATAATACTGGAATCATTTATTCCCTGTCCTTGAGCACAGAGAATGTGACCCAGCTGGAGCTGGGCTCACAAGAACTCACAAGGACACATCAACTGGGCCCTGAGGTATAAAGACAATAGCTAAGATAATCTTGGAAAATATCTTTTAGGGAAATTTTCACATAAAGCTGATCAAACAGAACACAAAAGACTTTCCACTCATTCTTCTTCTATCAGCATTTAGTGAATAGAAATTTGTTGGCCCAGTGAAGACCCTCCTGACTCTCGTTACTGAAACTTGTACCGATGATTGTTAAGAAAGACAATCTGAAAAGGCTAAACTTTCAATCGTTTTGCCCATTTGTAATGTTAATATATATTGATGGCTCTGTAACTGGTCTTTGGACTCTGGCAGACATGGCTGTGGCAGCATGCTTGTCCGTTTTCCCACTTTTGTCTGTTCTGTGATATTTCCTTGGACTCGGGCAGACGTGGCTCTGGCAACATGGCTGTCCGCTTCCCACTTTTGCCTTTTTGCATATATGCCGAATAAAACTTTCTTTTTGCTTTTTTTTTTTTAAAGAAAAAAGGAGAGCCCAAGCCTCCATGGCCAGGCAGGAAGAGCTTCCAGGGTAAGGCTAGTACAGCCATAGCTGAGGCGGCAGCGGTGGCACCGTGTAGCAGTCCCCTTCCCAAGTGGTGCTAGCAGAGGGCTAGGGCCTCTGGATGAGGTGGGGAGAAGCACTCCTGTGGTAGCTTCTGTTGGGCAGGGGCAGCCCTCAGGCTCTAATCACAGTGCCAGGGAAGCAAAAGGGAAGAGGAAGTGCTGCTGGCTGCTCTTCAGAGAGGAGCTCCCCAAGGCTCCCCTCTGGAATCCATTTGCAAGGGAGGCTGGGGCATGGCCAGAGCCACAGTCCCTGCCAGCCACAAGTCACCACAACAGACAGCTAGAGAGCTAGCTGAAGCTAGACAAGAGCCTGAGGGGTGAGGTGAGAGGAAAACAGACCCCAGAGTTAGGCAGGAAGCAGTTAAGGAAGGCTCAGAGGAAAATGAGAAAGATTTTCTAGTAAGTAAAGAAGAAAAATGAATGCCCCAAAGCCCACACAGAACAGCAAGAAAGACCTGGGTTGGCCTTTCCTCCCACAGGCACAGGGCTTTACAGTCTCTAAGGCACTTTAGTCACCACCTCATGGAAGCCAGGCAACAAGACTATCGCTCCCACTTGACAAGGGAAACAGAGGCTGAGAGCATGAAGTGACTTGCCCAAAGTTACACAGCTAGCCATGAGCAAGAAGAGAGGAAGGGAGTGGAGCTACGCCCAACCCACACCTGGCCTGTGGTCTGCACTTTCTGCCATGTCCTGTAGCCAGCTGCACCAGCCTGGACCAGACCAGTGTGTCAGCTAATGACTGTGGGAAACTGCGCTGAGAGACCTCAGCTGTGAGGCTCTGGACAGGCGTCCTCAGGCTAGCTGAAGACCCTCTGGCCCAAGGAGCAGAAGCTGCAGAGGGTGGCCAACGGTATCACTACAGACAGGAGTGGTGGGCAAGGATGCTCCTATGGGGGAAAGAGCTAGTACCTAAAGATAGCCTGACTTGAAAAAGACCACAGGGTGTTTTCATTTTTATAAGATAGTTTTTTAAATGTGAGGCTACTTCTGTTGTTGCTTGGGCGAGGAGGCAAGAGAGAAGTCAGCAAATTAAGGCACCTTATTTCAGTGGTTAAGAGTGCCAGCTCTGAGATCTCAGTTCTGCAGGCCATTTAACCTAGGCCTCATCTGTAAAGAGGAGCTACTACTACCACCAACCCCAACAGTGTATTGTAAGGACTGTCCAAGCCAAGTTCCTGACCCACTGCAAATGTTCAACACACATCAGCTATTACCAGTATTACAAAGTTCTTCCTAACAGGTGGTAAGCAAACTTAAGGACTTCTCCCAGGATGGCTAAAGAAAAGCTGTAAGAGGTTTAGGCTAAAAGTGGCTTTGAAATTTGACTCCAGGACAAAGTTCTGTGTTCCTCTGAAGTCATCTGCCAGGGCCTGAGTGAAGGCTGGCCCTGTCCAGCTTCTGTTTCCCATCTCAGGGATGGCAGACGGGGGGATACCTAAAGCAGTCTGACTGTTGGCGAAGCCCCTGCTCCCCAAAGCTGATGAGGTTCCTCCCTTTTCCTCCACCTCCCCAGGCTGCCAACTCCTAGCTCAAGGCCCAGGAACCCTCACCTTTTTGTGCTTCTTGGCCATCCATTTGTCCCAGTTGTTGAGCATATCCAGCCACTTGGATTCCCTCTGCCTCAGCACCTCCAGGGAGACTTCCTCCAGCCTGTGGAGCAGAGGGCAGGGCACGTCAAAGATGCCAAGAGAAATATAGGCCCTGGTTTAAGTCCCAGCCACCAGCCTGGTTGGGCTGCCATTTCTTTCCCTGTTCCCCCACCCATGCTATTCCCTTGGTAGCTGCTAACTCATCAAGTCCCTAAAGATGATGACAGAGAGAACTCTGCCCCTGCCAGGAAAGTGTAAGCCAGAAAGGCACCAGGTTCAAGTACCCATTCCCCTAAAGTGCCAAGGGGCCAGAGGTCACCATGCCTCTCTAGAGGCAGAGGCCTGAGTGTCTTCTGTACACATCAGTCCTGGGTCTGACTCGGTAAATAAGCCTCTTCATAGGGCCTGTGTGCAAGGTGCAGGATTGGACACAAAAACTAGTCAAGCAAGTATAGAAATATCATGCTCACCTCTTCACCCAGCAAAACTAGTTATTCATTGTTTCCCCAACTATGCCCCAGCCCTTTCCCACCTTTTAACCTTTACTCATGCCAGTCCCTTTGCTGGAACGTTTTTCAAGTTGTCTCTACCTATCAAAATCCTACACACGTTTCAAAGCCCTGTCAAATACCACCTCTTGTATTTGTTCAACATCTATTTACTGAGCAGCTATTAGGTGCCAAGCATTGTTCTAGGGCTAGGGTCCTGGGAAGGCTGTAGGGAAGCCCTCCTGTGACAAAAACAAAGTCCCTGCCCTCATGGAATTGTCATTCTAGTGGGCACTGAAAGTGGGGAAAATACCTCAGCATCAAGACCCACCCCAGGCAGGCAGACCAGACCAACTCAAGCTAAGGCACCAACTCAGGCTGAGGCAGGCTAGGGTGGGAATCCCTGGCTTAGCCAGATGGTGTGTCCAGTGCATGGGCTTCTTCCAAGGAGTGAGCTTCTGGGAATTCATGAGTTTACATACCTCTGAGAGGCAAAGAGGACGAGACTAGCATTTGTAGGCTGGGCACTCTACATATGCTTTTTTACTTAATGTACAGAGTAATGCTGGTTAAAAAAAAAGAAAGGTATTTGTGTATCTCTCCCTACACACACAAATATACATACACACTCACTCTACTCTTAAAATCATTTTAAAGTAGTAGATTATGGATCTTTTTAATTTCACCAGACATGGTGGGGTTGGGTTGGGCCCAGTCCTTAATTCTCTCTCTGCCGGAAGGAAATGCACTACTGTGACTTACTGGTTGGAGGAACAGAGGGCGGGGCCCTGGCAGAGCTGGGGCCTCAGAGACACAAAAGGCAGGGCAGGTCCTTTTCCTTCAGTGGTCTTTATCTGGGAGGCAGCACAGGTCTGACAGCAGCCTTGGAGCTAAACAACCGAGGGTCTACAGCCCAGGGCAAACTAGCCCCCCTCTACACCCTGACACAAACCACCCTCCTCTTGAACTGTTACCCATCTCACAACCTAAAGGCAGAACCAGGACAGGAGAACACTCCCTTTCCTCCCCTCCCTAATGCGAGAAAAGCAGGGATCAAGCCTTTAGGTCAGGTAATTTACAAAGGAACAGGGGTTTCCAGGCAATCCCCAAACATGCAGGGAATGGAAACCAAAGACCCACACAACCCAGGCCATGCTGCCTCCCACCAGCTACAATGCACTCGCTTATGCAACAGGTCAGGGGATGAACCTTCTAGTTAACTAAACGAAACGGGGTGCCCACAGTGAGTCAACAGGAAGTTCTAGCAGTTGTGGATGTAGATAACATCTGATCCAGTTCCTCCAATGTACAGATGAGAAAACTGAGGCTCACAGAGGGAAAGGCTGGGATTACTAGATTCCAAAGAATTCCCATGTATCACATGCCCATCTGGCCCCTCAACCCCAGGTCTGTCTTTGTTGATAAGATCTGACTGCAGGGCCTTAGCGATACCCATTCTCCCAACTACAGATATACAGAGAAACTCGTTAAAGTTGAGTGTTCTTTTAACTGATACCAGAAAACAGCTTTGGCAGTTTCAGAGCCCCAATATCAAACCTCAAACCAGAATTTCAATAGGGTACAAAACAAACTACCATGTTTCCTGGATTTTAAGACACCAGTGATTTCAAACTATACCACTGATTTGGCAAAACCTTCTCAGAAACAAAAACTCACCACTACTACTTTAAATGTACATGTCAAGTGAAAGATCCATTTTGATTTTTAAAATCTTAAATTGGGAAAATTTTGAGGAAATGCAGGCATTTGAACGACTTCTCCTCCAACAGCAGAGGAGTTTAATCCACCTGGAAATGATGAGAAGGAAGACACTGGAGATCTGGCTGTATCTCACACTCAGCACATTACATGCTCTCTAACTGCAGGTAGACTTCCCTTTATGCACAGGATGTGCTCCTGAAAAGCTGCAGGCTATCCATTTTTTAAAAACCAGAAGCTTCAATTTCCATCTAGTCAGTCAGAATTTTAGAAGGCATCTGATCCAACGGCTGTCTAATAGAGAAATTCTTTCTACAACAGGCAAGTTGCTTCCCCTCTCTGAGCCTCAGTTCCTATATGTTTGGACAGCCTGAATTGTGAACTGACCCTCCAAGAATGTCCAGAGAGAAGCTATGAGATGATGTTGCGACCAGGAGGGGTCCCTACCAACAGTGTGACGGTGCCGAGGCCTGAGGTGGCTTTCTCCTGACAGTGGAGGGAGAGCATGAGCCAGTATAAGGGATCAAATGGCCCATGGGGGATCCCTCCGGTCTGAGGGCCTCACTCAACCTCCAGAAAGCCCCTTTCCTCAAGGTGGCCTGAGGCAGTCTCTGCAACCAAGAGATTAATGAGAACCATCTTTAGCTACCCATCTACTTGGACACCTTCAGGGCAGGGCCTCGTTATCATCAGGTGAAGCCACTCTACTATTGAACAATTTCTGCTGTTAAAGCTTTCTTTGCCATGTGTTATGGACTGAACTATGTCCCCCAAAAATGCGCTGTAAATCCTAACCTCTATGCCTGTGGTTATAATCCCATTTGGGAATGGGTTGTCTTTCTTACGTCAATGAGACAGGATTCATGTAGGGTGAATCTTGAGTCAATCTCTTTTGAGACATAAAGGAGACTAAATGCAAGCTAGCAAGCAGAGATAGGGGAAGAGACATGCCAAGCCATATGAAGACTGCCCAGGAGCAGAAGCTCAAAGAGACAAGGACCTTCCTCCAAAGCCAACAGAGAGAGAAAGCCTTCCCCTAGAACCAGCACCCTGAATTCAGACTTCTACCCTCCTAAACTGTGAGAAAATAAATTTGTTTGTTAAAGCCACTCATTTATGTTATTTCTGTTATAACAGGACTAGATAATTAAGACAGAATTTGTACCGAGAGTGGAGGGCTGCTCTAATAGACCCCTGAAATGTGGAAGCAGTTTTGGAATTGGGTACTGGGTAGAGGCTGGACAAGTTTTCAGGTGCCTAATAGTAAAAGCCTAGATTGCCTTGAAGAACTGTTGGTAGAATTATGGATGCCAAAGGCAATTCTGGTGAAGGCTCGAAATGAGAAGAGCTATAGAGAAATTCTCTATCGTCTTAGAGAATACATATGGCACCAGCAACAGAATGTTGCTAGAAATGTGGACGTTAAATTTGCTTCTGGTGAGGCTTTCAAAGGAAATAATGAATATGTGATTAGACAATGGAGGAAGGGCGAAGCTTTTTATGCAGTTGCAAAGAATTTGTCTGAATTATGTTCAAATGTTTGGCAGAAGGTAGAACTTGTAAGTGACAAATCTGGATATTTGGCTGAGGAGATTTCTAAGCAAGATCTTAAAGGGGCCACATGGTTTCTCCTTGCCGCTTATAGTAAAATGCAAGAAGAAAGAGATGGACTTAAAAATGAACTGGGCAAAATAAAAACAGAACTTAAAATTCTGTTGTACAAACTAAGGACATGTGTCCTAGAATGTTCACCAAGGACATGGCTACACAATCTTTTGTTAAAGACATTAAGCCTGTGACTGATGGATCAAACCAACTACCACAGCAAAAAACCCATCAGCTTAGACTGAAGGGGACAGAGAAAGAACAAAAGGAAAGAACACTGTCTGCCTCTTGGAACTCTACAGGCAGGAAACAGGACAAAGAAGCTACATCTGTTGTCCAAGAAAAGAAAAGGGCCATCCCTGGAGCAGCTCACAGATCAGCTGAACTGCTGGAAAGAGCATGGGAAGAAGGGCCTTCTCGGTTTCAAAGGGTGGGGCCACGGTCTCCTAGAGTCAGATCTTCACCAACTCGGTCCCAGAGTGTGGGGCTGCCATTAAGGTGTGCCAGGGGGATGACGTTCCAAAGCTGAGGGGGCAGCGCTGCCATGCCCAAGGGATAGAACAGAGCCTGCCAGGACCAAGGGGGTGGGGTCACTACTCAGATTGACTAGGAGAATGGGGCCGTCCAAAGCCAAGGGAGCAGAGTTGCCATCCCAGTGGGCCTGGAAGGTGGAGCTGAAGCCTAGGGCTGAGGGTTCTCTACCCAGAATAAAGAAGGCACGGCCAACACCCAAAGTCTGGAGGGCAGGGCCATTGCTCAGATGGTCTCAGAGAATAGAGGACTTTTTTTCAAGCATTGACTTGCTTGGTGCCCATTTCCCTTTTCCTCCAATTTCTCCCATTTGTAATGGAAATGTCTACCTTGTGCTTGTTCCACCATTGTACTTTGAAAATAAATAACTTGTAGTCTAGATTAAATAGGTTCACAGATGAAGAGGAATTTTGCCCCAGGATGGAATACACCTAAAGTCTCACCCATATTTGATGCAGATGATTCAGAAGACGAGATTTCAGACTTGGAGTTGATTTGAGACTTTTGGGATGATGTGATGGGGTAAGTGTGTTTTGCATGTGTGAAGGACATGAACTTTGGGGGGCCAGAAGGTAGAATGTTATGGATTAAACTGTGTCCCCAAAAAATACATGTTGTAAATCCTAACCTCTATGCCCATGGTTATAATCCCATTTGGGAATGGGTTGTCTTTGTTATGTTAATGAGACAGGATTAGTGTAGGGTGTGTCCCAAATCAAATTCTTTTGAGACATAAACAGATTAATTGCAAGCCAGCAAACAGAGATGGGGGACGAGAGATGCCAAACCACATGAAGATTGTCTAGGAGCAGAAGCTCAAAGAGACAAGGACCTTCCTCCAGAGCCAACAGAGAGACCCCCTAGAGCTGGCACCCTAAATTTGGACTTTTTAGCCTCCTACACTGCAAGAAAATAAATCTCTGTTTGTTAAAGCCACTCATTGATAGTATTTCTATTATAGCAGCACTAGGTAACTAAAACACCATATTATGGCAAAATTTTCCTGATACCTTCTACTCTCCTCTGAGGCCAGCCAGACCCCTCTCATACCAGACAAACACATGCTTATCCCTTGTTATCTACCCATCTCTACCTGGAATGCCCTTTCTTCTCCCTCCTCCAAGTCACGGTAACCCTTCAAGGCCCAATATAACAATAAAAACCACAACTTCAACAATAACAACAGCAACAGAAGCAACAGTAACCATTTATATATCATCTACTATTTACCAAGTTCTTTCCAAATGCTTTACGTACATTATCTATGTAAATTTCATAATCTTGTCGTGTGCCATAGAGTCCATTTCGACTCATGGCGAGCCCATGTGTTACAGAGTACAACTGCTCCGTAATGTCATTATTCCCATTTTACACAACTAGAATCCAAGACTTAAGGTTAAGTGACTTGCTCAAAGTCACACAGCTGTAAGCGGCAGAGCTAGGACTCAAACACAAGCTGGCCTGACTCCAAAGCCCATGCTCTTGACCCTTGTACTACATTCCTCTGCTCTGCAGATGAAGCCCTCAGCCTCCACAAAGATTACCCCTAAGGAGCCCTGGTGGCACAGTGGTTAAGAGCTCAGCTGCTCACCAAAAGGTCTGCAGTTCAAATCCACAAGCTGCTCCCCTTATGAGGCAGTTCTACTCTGTCCTACAGGGTTGCTATGAATTGGAATCAACTCCACAGCAATGTTTTTTTCTTCTTCTTTTTTTTAATAGCCCAGTGAGGTAGATCTCTCATAGACTACCCATTTGGCCCATGAGAAATTTGAGTATTCAAGGAGGTTGTATGACTTGGGCAAAGTCACCAAGCTCCTAAGTGGGTGGTGGAACAGGACTTCCCTTCTGCCACAGTGACTCATGTGCTGCCTGACTCCTCTGGGAAGGCTGTGGGGAAATCAGGCCCCTCTCCAGATGCCACTATGTGGCTCTATCTCTGGCCTCTAAGCCCCTGGAGACAGGGCCCCAGTGTTGTGACTGTCCCACTGAGCAGCCTGCCCATACACATCAAATGCTCAGTGAAGTCAACACACCGGATGGGCACAGCTTGCAAGCACAGTTGGAGAAAGCAAACCTGGGCAATCTGTCATTTGCTGGCCGCCCTGTCTCCTGAGCAGGAGAAGCAAAGAGGAGACAAAGGTGGGCAGTCAGGGAGTGCCTGATTCCAGAATCTGTCAGGCTCTCTGGCTGAGCTAGGCACAGCCGTACTGTGCCATGCCATTCCCAGTCCAGGCCATGGCCCAAGGGGGCAGTGACACTCTACTGACTGCCTGATCTGCAGGCTCACAGTTCCCTTGCCCTCTCCCCAACTGAGGTAGGAGGCTTCCATGAGCACGGAGGGACAAGACAGGTTCTAAGGCTACTAAGACCAAAGGCTGGGGCTCTCTCCCCTTCTTCCAGAAATCTGTTTTCTGCCCAAGCACACCTCAGTCCTTCCAGCTTGACAGACTCAGCCAGGTGTGGTACCTATGCCCATGACCCCTTTATCTTATAGGCCCCAAGGAACCAGTCTAGCCCTCTCCTTCCAAGCCTCATTCTTCTCACTAGCCCCAAAGGAAGAGAAATACACCTTAAGCAGAAAGCCGAGGTCACAGATTGATCCCGTTCATCTCACCCATCAAGGAGGCCTGGCAGACAAGGTGGAAATAAACAGAGTGGGGACTCTGAAGTCAACTGATCTAGGATTCCATTCCAGCTCCTCCATCTATTAGCTGGGAGACCATGGGCAAAATACTTGACCTCCCTAAGCCTCAACTTCTTCCTTTTTAATAAATGAAACCAAACCAGTGGCCATCTAGTGGATTCTAACTCATAGCTACCCCATGTATGTCAGAGTAGAACTGTGCTCCATAAGGTTTTCAATGGCTGTGACTTTCAGAAATAGACAGCCAGACCTTTCTTCTGAGGTGCCTTTCGGTGGATTTGAACCACCAACCTTTCAGTTAGTAGCCAAGTGCTTGACTGTTTGCACTGCCTTGGGACTTCTCATCTTTAATATACACTTCATATTTTATAGGGCTCAGCCTGGTGGGTGGCCAACAAATGGTAACTAAGGCGATTGGTATTTGCAGGTTACCTAGCACTTTCACTTTCCGTTTCTCATCTAACTGATCCACATAAACAACGCTCTGCGGTAGGTAGTGCAGATTACCCTATTTTACCAATGAAGCAACTGAGGCCCTGAGAGATTAAGTAGTTTACTCAAGACATACAAACTATAAATCCTGGCTTCTGATGCCAGCTCTACTACTTTACGGCTGTGTGAAATGCAACAGGTTGTAAGATGAGGGCAATGCCACCTCCTCGGAGAAAAGTGGTAAAGATCACAGACAGCAATAAGAGTTGACATGTTTGAAGCACTGACCATGGATAGCCGAGCACTATACAGGCATTATTGTAGTTCACCCACACAGTTATCCAATGGAGTAGGTTTTATTATCTCCATTTAATAGCCAAGAAAACTAAGGCCCAGCTAGGTTTAGTAATTTGCCCAAGGTTACACAGCCTGGAAGTGAAGGCTGCCATTTGAGCACTAAACTATCTAATAAATGTAAAGTGCCCACACATAACAGGGCCTCAATACCTGTCACGTTTCCCTTCCCTCTCCTTTACCACCCAGCAGAGAAACCACCACCCTCTGTGCTGAGAAGGGCAGAAGTGAATAAAGTGAAAGTGACCTCTCACATTTGGGTCTTCAGGATGGAAAGGAGGCAGCCAGGGGAAGTTCTACCAAAGTGTGAAAAATCAGGAAGTAGATGGGCAGAAAGATCATGGCCAATCACAGATCCAGGGATGACAAGGGTAGAGGAGCTCCCCTCTCCCACTTATAGCTCAAAACAGAAGTGACAATAAACAAAAGGGTGACCTACTTTACACATTGGGTAACAACTTCCAGAGTTCCTTACCCTAAGAGGTGGTAGCGACTGAAAGTATCAATAGTTTTTATGCTAGCTCCATAATAACCTATGGTGGGAACCTAGAATGCTATGAGACGGTGGACTGGTGGTGTGCAAACGGCTAACTGTCAGGACTGGGAGCCTGTGAGATCACCCAATAAGTCCACCTTCCTCAGACAGCCGGGGCGGTCTGTAGCTCAGAGGATAAGTGATCTGCCCAAGGCCATGCTATACGTCACTGTGGAAAGGGAATATGGTGTACGAAGCCTGATGCTCCCTCCCGTGGCCCTGGCTGCCCCTGCCTTGGAGGTGGCTGGCAGTGTCCAGCTTCTCTGTCTGGGAGAGACAGTCTGGTTTGCTTCACTTTCTCCTATTCCCAAGGCCTAGTTCTGGGCCTACCTCCCTTTCCCAGAAGGAATTCCCTGGCTCTGCTCCTGCCAGCCCTGGGCCAGTGCACAATGGTAAACAGGTTCTCTCCACCCTCCACTGGCCTCGGTGCCCTGGGCCACTGCCCAGCTCTCCACTCTGCTCAGCTCCACCCCACTCGGTGTGAGATGGAAGAAATGGTTCCTTTAGGCTCCAGCACTGCTGGCTTCCAAAAGCAAGGAATTCCCCCACCCCACTTAGCTGGGAAGAAGGCCAGCCAACACGGAAACCACCCAGGACAGCTCTCCCTGACAACCACAGAAAGGTGTGGAGATTATTCTCAACAGAAGACATCCCCTCCTTCAAGCCCTTCTAGGCAGAGTAATGTTTGAAATTCCCTGCTGGTGAGTAGATCCTGGGGTCACAATCTCATTGTAGGCACCCACAGGTCTACTCTGACGCTAAATTGAGTATGGCCCCTCTCATACATTCTTACCAAATCAGTAGTATTATTGGTAGATCTTGGCAAATCAGTCTTGACTCACTGCTTATATAAGACCCCTCCTCTGCCCAAACTCCTTCAAGGATCCCTCCTGCCCACCCTGTCCAATAGAAGCCTCAGGCCCTGGCTCTCAGACCCTCTTGTTCCCCTACACATCCCTCCTTTCTCCCCTGGCCCTACCTCTAAGCACCCCTCCCTCTGAGCTGCCCTCCCTCAGTTATTCCACTGATTCAGTCCCACTCATCTTCCAAGGCCTCAATCAGAACTCCCTCTCCTCCCTACAAAGCCTTTCCGAACTACTCCAGAGACAGAACATAATCAGCACCTCATTATATTCCACACACATTTCTCCAGTCCCTGAATCTACAAAGATGAATAAAATGTAGTTCCTGCCCTTGAGAAGGTCAATCTGGCGGAGCAAACAGATGGGTAAGTAAATACCTAGCATACACAGAAGTGCTTTTACATAGTATGGAGAAGGCGCTAGGAACCTGCAAGCAGCTTCCAAGGTAGGGGCAGGGATATTTAAAAAAAGTTTTAAAGGGAAGTTGACTTTTCAGTTGGTCCTTGAAGGTGAGAGGGAATGGCCACTCTGAGAAAGGGGAAAGGGCACACTAGGCAGAAGGCCCAGTATGAGCAAACCCACATTAATAGGAAAGGCACAGCTTGTTTGGGGAATGGGAGCAGTCCAGTGGAGCAGGTACAACTCCTCAATCAGCCTATCCGCTCTGCTGAGGCAGCATTCAGTGGGAAGGTATGCGCCTCGAGGGCGGGGGCTCTGCCAGTGTTGCTCTCTGCTGTGTGTTCAGGATGTAGGGCAGTGCCTGGCATCTAGCTGCAGCTCAATAACCGTATGCTGATAGATTCATGACCTTTGTGACCTTGAGCACACTTGAGTTTGAATTTTCTCAGCAGTGAGATGGGAATACTGCCCTCTACCTTGAGATTACACGGGGAAAGCACAGTAAGAGCTTGATAAAGGACACTCCCTATCTGGCCTTAGATACCGGCTCTGTATCTTCTTCAAAGCACAGCCCAGGGCTGAGCCGAGATGTGCTTGGTGAAGGCCTTTTACAACATTACAATTGTAATATTCAATTAACTTAACTGAATGTCTGTTGTAACACTTAGCTGGCACTTACTATGCGCCAGACATTGTGTTCAGCACTTAACTTACATTATTTCATTTAATCCTGGACAATAAGCCCATGAGACAGGTCCTCTAATTACTATCCTCCTTTTGCAGATGAGGAAACAAACCAGTAACAGTCCAAGGTCCCAGGTAAGCAGGGGGTAGCACTGGAGGTGAATCCAGGCAGTTTAACTCCCAAGGCCCCGCTCTTCTCCCACTGCCACTCAGCTCCAGCACTGAGTGCTGTTTACTAGACTGAGTGTATATAAGGCTTGCTCCTAGGGAGCTTGGAGCTTAGTGGACTCGGAGCAAAAAACTGCGTGATGCTGGGCAAGTCACTTTACCTCTCTGGGATTTGGTTTTTGCCTCTGTAAAATGGGGATTACGATGATAACTACACCTCACAGAGTTAAATGAAGTGGTGTAGGTGAAAGCCTGGTCCACTATTACAGGCTCCCCAGTGAACTGACGTTACCATGATAGTGCTGTGAGAGTGGAGGGGGTTATTCAGAGACAGGACAGGAAGCCCAGGATGAAAGTCTACAAGGAACATAGAAGGAGGGTAGCAGTAATCATGAAGCAAACTGACTCCGTCCCAGGTGATTGCCACTACCCAGGAGGGCAGAGGCCCCAGGCAGCCCTATAGTTGCATGCTTTGAGCTGAATCTTTCAGGAGGCCCAGCTCTACTCTCACTTCTGTTTTACCTTCACAGGCCAAGGAGAGGGAACGGCCCTTGGATCAGGACCCTCAGTCAGGGTGGCCTGGGAGTACTGCTCCAAATGACTCAACGAGCTACTGTAAGAGGATTCCCAACCTGCCCTGCAGACCACAAGTTGAGTGGAAATGACTCCTGCCTTATCCTCAAGGCCCTGGGGTGGGTGGGCAGAGCATATGAAGTAATCTGGCTTTTGACACCCATGCTGCCCTGCTCCCTCACCATTATGACAGAGGCCTGAAATGAAATCTCAGAGGATACCATGGAGTCCTTATTTTGTGGCAGACACTGTGCTGGGTGCTTTACAAACATCGCTTCCCTTAATCCTCATAACACCACCCCTCCCAATACCACCACCTGGCCCATTTACAGATTCAGAGAGGTCACGTGGCTGGAAAGTGACAGAGCCAGGACTCGAGGCCAGGTCTGTTGGTGTCTCAAACCTGGGCTCTCCCAGGCCCAAGTTTAGGTTCTCCATTTCCGTGAAGCCAAAACAGAGAGGGAAGGGAAAGCAGCAGAAACCCCTAGAAGTGGCTGACTGGGAAAGACTGTCTCTGGCCACAGAGAGCCCAGGTCACAGAGTCCACTGAGGAGGAACAAGATGTCTCCACACTTGTGCTCCTGGGCCCCCTCACTACCAAGCAACTCCTGCCTTGTCTTGGGGTACATATGAGGGGCTATGTGTGAAGACCTGGGACAGGATGTTTGCCATCCATCTCTGGGTTTTCTATAGGGCTAGGGTGTGCCACTGTCAACTCAGAAACAAAAACAACCCAAGAAGTCTGGAGGAGAAGTGCAGACACTTGGGGCTGGGCTGAAGTCCTAAGGCTGGGACAGGAAGGAGATGGAGAGGCCACACAGCGGCCGTCAGCTTTGCTAAGCTGGATGATTGGGAATGAGCAGTCCTGGGTCCCAGGCCCTGTTCCATCACTTGCTCAGCCTCAGTTTCCTTATCTGTAAACAAGGTAAAGTAATACCCTACCAGTTACCCATGGCTCCTGTGAGCATTACTGCAAGGCAATGGGAACGAAAGCACTTTGCAGACTAACCCAAACCACAACCAAACCAGTTGCAGTCGAGTCGATTCCAACTCATAGCAACCCTATAGGACAGAGCAGAACTGCCCCATAAGGCTTTCTAGACTGCAATCTTTACAGAAGCAGGATGCCATATCTTTCTCCCGTGGAGCAGCTGGTGGGTTCGAACTGCCTACCTTTCAGTTAGCAGCCAAGCACTTAATCACCGCATCACCAGGGCTCCTTTGCAGACTAAAGAGCTAGACAAATAAAAGCATCCTTCGATTTGATTACATCCTCAAAGATATGAAGGCCGTTGGTCCCATACAAGGAAGAAGTCCTCTCACAAAGGAACACAGCATGCTGGAAACACTGGCCGCTGTAGTCTGTGCCGTGATGACTCCTTGCACTTATGTGGTACCTCGTGAAAGAACTTTTCATATACTCCAAGGTCAGTCTCAGAATGTTAGAAGTACAAAGAGCTCTTCAACATAATCCTATTAAAACTACCTGATTTTATATGTGGGGAAACCGAGGCTTTCAAGGATTAAGCAACTTTCTCAAGGTCACACAGCTAGTTGGTGACCCAGTAAGGCCCAGGACTCGGGTGTCCTGATCCTTATTCAGCAGTCTTTGTTTACACTGTGCTCCTAATCCAGTTATCTCTTTGATCCTCACAATCCTTTTGTACACACTCCACATGTCTTAGTTATCTAGTGCTGCTATAACAGAAATACTACAAGTGAATGGCTTCAACAAACAAAAGTTTATTCTCTCACAGTCTAGTAGGCTGGAAGTCCAAATTCGGGTGCCAGCTCCAGGGGAAGGCTTTCTCTCTCTGTCAGCTCTAGGGGAAGGTCCTTGTGATCAATCTTCCCCGGTCAAGGAGCTTCTCAGCACAAGGACCCCGGGTCCAAAGGACATGCTGTTCTCCTGGCTCTTGTTTCTTGGTCCCCCTGTTTCTCTGCTCACTTCTCTCTTTTATATCTCAAAAGACATTGACTCAAGACACAACCTAATCTTGTAGATTGAGTCCTGCCTCATTAACATCATAGACGTAGGATTTACAACATATAGGAAAATCGCATCAGATGACAAAACGGTGGACAATCCCACAATACTGGGAATCGTGGCCTAGCCAAGTTGACACACATTTTTGGGGGACACAATTCAATCCATAACACTACATCTGCAACTACTTTTTGAATGTCTAATTTCCCTTCTAGGCTGTAAATCCTGTAAGGGACCAGGTCTACGTCCCCTAAGCCTAGCACAGGGCTGCATACATAGAAAGTGCTGGATGAAAAACAAGGAGTATTAGCCCCATGGTCAGTGAGGGAACATGCCTAAGTAATATACCACAACGGTCAGTGGGGGAGCTGGCACCGTGTACCCTGACCCCTGCGCCTAGTTCATATCCTTTTCCCACATACTAGCCTAAATCCGTGTTTCCAGCCAGAATCTCTCATCTGTGAGAAACTGCTGGTAGTACCCCTAAGTGCCGAGGGATTTGCCTTCTCCTAGGCCGTGGACCAGGACAGAACAAAGACTACGTCAGGTCAAGCTGGCCATCAGTTGCCATCTGCCTCCCCTTGATAAGTCTATGCTCTGACCAAAGACCCAAACCCATTCTCCCCAGCTGCCACCACCCTAAGGTAGGGTTTCCATGCCCTCAGGCCACACTCTTCACTCTTTAGAGAGGAGCCTGGCTCTCCCTGCAGCCTTCTCTGCCATACAATGTATTTACTAGGCAGAGACCACAAAGGTTGGTATCATTCACCCTATTCCCTCCCCAACCAGGCCAGCTAACCTGGTCTCCTACTGTAGGGAGACAAAGAGCCCCTTGATGTGCCCTGCGTGCGTCAGCCATGCCAGACACCGGGGAGCCCAGGACTGTGACAAAGCAGTCAGCAGAAGTCCACTGTCTACTTTGGAGGGAGGCCACAGTTGGTTTTCCCTTACTGTGGCCAGAAGATCCCAGGATGAGTCCTGTGAGAGGCCAGGGCCACTTCAGGTTGTCCTAGGGCTTCCAGAGCCTTCCCACCTCCCCCTCAGTCCACATAGCCAATCACGCACTGATCTGCCAGTCTCTTCAACCTCACAGCTCCAGACCTTTTCCAGGCCTCGGCATAGCCCTTGTGGGCTGTCCTGGACTCTCCTAACAGGTCTTCTTGCCAGCAGTCTGACTCCTTTCCATGCCATCTTCCACACCAGCATCAGACTAACCTTTACGAAACACAGGAGGCCTCAGGCTGACATTCAAGGCCAGGCACAGTCTGCCCAACCTGCTTCCCTAGCCTCCCCCTGCCTCTACTCTTCTAGCCACCTTTGCTCTTGGCACACTACATTTCTCAAACACCTGGCTTTTGGGGGAACTTTGCACATTCCCTTCCCTCCCACAGAATGCCTTTCGTGCCCCTTCTGAGGCTTGGATCAAATGCCACCTCATCTTTCTGGGCTCCTGTAGGCAACACTGGCTACTGCTTCCTCTAGACTTCCAGAGCACCCACACACCTCAGTGATTGCCTTTATCACTCAATACTGTAATGACTTGTTTGTGGGTCTATTTTCCAACCAGTCTATGAACCCCTTGAGGGCAATAAGACACAGATGTCTTGTTCAGTTCTGTATCCCTTGTACCAATCATAGGGTCTGGCAGAGTAAGTGCTCAATAAATCTTTGGTAAATAACCTCAATGCTACATGGATAAACTGGCCTGGCTTTCTCTCCCAGGCTGCTGACTCAGCTGCCTACTTCTATAACTGAAGAGAAGTGCAGAACTAAGCTGTACAGTCCCCCGTGCAGCTGAATGGGGCACAAAATGGAGTAGGGTCGGGGGTGAGGGTAGAAGGGACGGGGAAGGGAATGAGAAAGATGAGATAAAGAAAGTCAAAGCTGACGGCTGTCCCCAAATCCTGGATAGGTGTCTTCTAAGGAGCTTGCTTACACATCAGGAGGTTCATTTGCCAGTGAGGCAGTCAATACAGTTGCCTCCCTGCCAGGCCCCAAGATAGTAGATTTACCAGGGGCAGACAAATCAGCTGAGAGAGGCTTCTTACCCTCAATTGTACTGCCTGAAAGATAAAAAAAGGGATCAGCTAGGAACTGGCAATGGGTGGATGATGACAGGGTCATCCTGGACCTGGAGGCTCAACTGGCTTGATGATGAGGAAGAGAGTGGGCAATGCCATGGAGTTGGAGAAGCACAGGGCAGAAGACCTGGGATCCCTCCTTGATCTGGCTTAACTAACTGGGAGGCATCTCCAATCCTTAGTTTCCTCACCTGTACAAGGAGCATAATCCCTGCCTTACCTATAGAAAAACACTTCTTCTAAAAGGCACAGATTAAATAGCAAAGTCAAATAGCCATCATACAGCATTTTGGGGCCTAGACCAATTCAATGTGGACTCTGGTCTGTGGTGGGAGGGCTAAGACCAGGCCCCATCTGGCCATACTACCAGGGCCTCCCCAAGGATCTTCCTCAATGGGCCTTCCTCTGACTTGGATGGCCATGGACTTTCACTGTACTTGGACCTGCCTTGCCCTCCACATTGGGATGGGGAGGTAGCCAGGCTCCTGCTGACTCCTATGCTGGGGTGGGGGTCTCAGGGACTGGTGAGCACTTGGCACCCTGCCTATTGCCACCTTAGCCAGGCTTAGTCACTGGATTCAGTGTCAGGAAACAGGTTCTAGTCCCAGTTCCACCATTTACCATCTGGCAAACCTTGGGTACTTTCTTCTCTGGACTTCAGTGTTTTCATCTACAGAATGAAGATAACCATCCCTCTCGGGGGAAAGTTAGGGTTCACTGGAATGTTTAATCTCCTGCTCACAGGGACTGGGCTTCACAGACACTCATCATTGCTGTTAGAAATGGGAAGTAGAGAATGAAAAGACTAGCTACTCCAGTCTTAAAGAGAGAAGAAATGCAATGAACACCTATTGTGTGCCAGGCTCTTTTCAAACATCAGCTCATTTAAACCTCACGATAACCCTGAAAATCAGTATTATCATAACCATTGCACAGGTGAGAAACTGAGACTCAAAGAAGTGAAGCAACATGTCCAAGGTCACACAGACAGTGGTACTCCAGTGCTCACTTGAGGAGGGAACGCTAAGCACTTTCTCTCCCCTACCTCAGTGTAAACAGATTGGGTGGCTGGACTCAGGCCAGGCCTGATTGGCTCTCTGTAGATCCTGTTTCAGACCCAGATGCTGAGAGGACAAAACATCAAGCAGGCCCCACTGCCTTATCTGTTCCCCACAGCTTAGGGTTTCCTAGCAGGTGGACACACAGGCACCTTCCCAGGGCAGCAGCTTATACACTGGCCCCTTCCCTCACCAATTCAGGTCTTGTCTGAGGCCCTAGAACACCCACATGGCCACTAAACCAGATTTTCCTTTGAGGCTGGGGGAGGGAAGAAGGGGAGAAAATGGGAGGTACTGTGGTCTACAGTCACAGACCAGGCACGGCCCCACATGTGCAGTTGCCTCCTCCCAGATGGGCCACCCAGGGACCACTGCACTGCCAATTCCATGCTCTCCTGGGATCTGTAATCACTCAAGAAAAGAGGATGCCCTGAGCTTACAAACTGGAGAAAGTGGTGGAGAGGCAGAGAGGTAGGCTTCAGCCTACCAGGAGGGCCCTGACCCCACCCCAACAAAAACTGGCATAGACCAAACTATAGAGATAGCAATTAAGCCAGTTCTAAGACTTCTAAAGTCTTAAGGCTGCCATAGTTTGCTAGGAGCAGTGGAAGGCCCAGGGGAAATGAACCAGCAGAAGGCAACACTGCTGCTCCAGATGTTTCTCCCTGGGCCCAGCTCAGATCCCTCACTCCCCTAACAGGAAGTAGACACCGACGGGATCCCAGAGAACATAGCTCCTCACCTCATCTGGCCTGCAACTCTGAGCAGACTGAGGCTGAGTGGGAAGCCCTGACAATCACATGGGAAAAGGAGAGGGAGGTCAGTGACCAACCCCACTCAGGCCACTTCCCTCGGGCTAGGACACCTGGTATCTAATTGTTACCAGGTAGTAAGCCCCTTCTTTTCCTTTCTGACTTCCATCTATGCTGCAGAAAGAACCCCAAATAAGTCTGCTCCTCCTAAGCCAAAGTGATAGGAACAGGAAAGGTAGCCTCACTCCTCCCACCCTCCCCTGCTGAGAACACTTCTTTCTCCTCCTCTGGTCCTTCCTGGGCTTCTACGCCCAGCTCAGTCCCCAAACAAACCAAAAGAACTAATGCTGCCACCACCCTTTTCTGTGCTGAAGCCACCCACAGGACCCTTAACTGGCTAGCTGCTTTCTTGTCTCTCCCCACTTACTGGCTATTGCTCAAGAGCAGACAGGGACCATCTCAGGCCCACCAAAGGTTCCCTGCAGAGTAGGCACAAGAGACCAAGTGAAAAAGTAGAAAGAGCCAAGACTGAGAATCAGGAGTTTGGGGTTCAATTCCTAGCTTTGCTCCTAACAGACTAATGAGTTGAGGCTAATCACTTCTCTTAGGCCTCAATGTACTTACCTGTATGATGATGGCCACTTCTAAGATCACTTCCAGCTTTCTGACTTGAAATGTTTATCAGTAAATGTCATTCAGTAAATAAATATTGAGCATTTACTCCACTGCAGGTACTACATTAGATGCTAAGGAGAAAAAGGTGAATATGACTGGTCCCAGACCAGCAGTTGATCAATCTAATGAATTGGTAGTGACAACACACTTTCCCTTGCTGGGCCATCACTGTTAGCCTCAGTTTCCTCATCTGTACAATAAGTAAGGGCTAGGCTGGCCAATCTCTTAAAATTCCTTCTAGCTCAAACAATCTCTGATTTTATGATCTACTCACACCAGGCACCTGACAGCCACCTGAGCAGGGGTAGCCTCTGACCTGCTTTTTCCCCACCCCCGCAGCCCCCAGTAACTGCCAAAACTGACCGTCTTGAGGCAACCTTTAGCCCAGGGTGGCTGAAATGGACCTTTAATCTGGAGCCAGAGTCCCCACCATCTCCACTGCAGCCATAAGTGCTAATGTTTCACTTCTCTGGGTTAGCACAAGGGCTCCTAGCCCTCAACAATGAGACTGGGTTTAGAGCAGTCACACTGAAACTTCCATAACTTCCCCTCCTACAGCTTTGGGCAGGGACTTACTCTAGGCCTTTTTGAAACCACAATATAAGCTAAGCAGGGAACATCCAAGTTTTAGATGCCAGAGATTTTAGGTTGATGGACAGGGTCAAGAAAATGAGGCAGGGAGAGAGGAGTGGACCTGGGACCCCACTTTAGCCTCAGCACTACAAACACCAGTGATGCAGAGGGCGTCTGCAGAGCCACATCCCGGGTTTGTGGTTAGAGGGTGGGGAAGACAGATGTCTGGCTGCCTGGTTGGGGACAACAGCCAAAGGGAGGTGCTCCCACTGGGCCCCCTCTCTGTCCACAAATACCAGAGGTACTCCCTCATTTTTCTCCTCAATTCTCAGAACCTTAGAAGGAAATGAACACTTTCTGGGCCACTACATGCGCCAGGCACTGTGTTACACACCTTCTCATACTTGATTTTATTTAATCCCCACAGTAATCTTGGAAGTAGGTGTTACTGTTGCCCTTTACAGTGAGTAAACAGGCTCAGAGATTCATGATCTTGCCCAAGGTCACACAGCCAGTAAGTGTGATTCCTAGGTCCTTTTCTCACTGCTTTGCACCCCAAGATCTGGTTAACCACCCCAAGAAGCATGTAGTAGGAATTCTCATGCCCTAGAATTTACCAACAAATGTGAGCTCTTCCTTTCAAGAACCCACAAATGCAACTGGGAACTCCTTTCCCAGTTCGCAAGACCCTACCTCTACCAGGGCTCTGATCCCTGGTGACCATTCCCCAGTTCAGAAACACACCCTGTGTCCTCTTTGGGCTCTCACAAACTAATCCCTGGGAACTGTGACAAAGAATCAAGTCAGGGTGAGGGATCAGAAAGAGGTGTGCTCTCTAGAGTCCTTGATTGGACTAGGGTTAGCCTGTGAATAAGAGAGGAGGGGCTGAAGGAGACAGAGCCAGTGGGTAGCAGGGAACTCTCCTTAGAGGTGGGGCCTATATTTCTCTAAGGGAGAGGAGGCCTGATGAATAAGAGGCTTCAGGGCTGGGGAAAATCCCGGAAGTGGCCTTTACAGAGCTACTTGTGGGGCAGGGAGTTCTTACAGATATCAAGGCATTTCCATAAGATATGCGAGAGGCTGGGGGAGCCTTGGACAGTCATAACTGGTCAGAGGAGAGGAGGAAGAATAGCCTCTGGATTGGGTCATGGCTGGGCTGGTGGAACCCCATAACGTGACTGTGAGAGGCTATCTCTGTTGAAGAAGACACAGCAGGAGGGAGGCTTGTCAGTTCTGTGCAGGGCACCAGTCTCATGTGACAGGATAGCTGGAATGGAAGTAGGATCTGGAGTCCACCTTTCCTAGGGAGATTGCCAGCCCATGTACCCAGTATCTGTGACAAATGGGCTCAGGGAGTTCTGGGGGGGCAGAGTGTGGCTGCTGAGTGTGCCCAGCTGCGAGGGAGCCTAGTATTTCTCGCCTGACACCTGGATGCCTCTGTGCCGGGGCCGGGGGGGTGGGGAGGGGATCTGGGTGTGCTATATGAGCAGAGACCCTGCTGTCTCTCTGCCTCCTCCTCTAGATGTGCTTTTTGAGGGGAGGGGCACAACCCCACAGCATACACAGAGCCTGTCTACTGGCTTGTGTGGCTGTCGGAGCTGACAGTCTGTCCTGCTGTGAATAAACAGAGAGGAAAGGGGGAGAGTCTGCCTGCCTGTTGCCAGTGACAGGAGAGAAATCTGCCTCTAGGGGTAAGTGGCACTCTTTGACCCTTTCATGAGCGGAAGGGACTGTCTGTGAGGGAGGAGACCAATGCCAGTCCACCCAGAAGTCTGTGTGTCTTGAGGGAAGGGTCAGTCTGTCCTGGGATGGGATAGAGGTCCTTCTGAAGTCCGCTGAAGGTTCCCTGGTGTGAGTGGTGGAGTGGTGACCCAAGGGCGTCTGTGTGTCTGTCTGTTGGCGGGGATGTGGAGGCACCAATCATCTGTGAGTCTGCGAGGGCAGCCAAGTCAAATCAGCCCTAACACCAGGGTGACGGCCGCGGGATTTGGGCAGGTGACTGTCGGTCTGTCTCCTGGTTGAAAGGGGGCCACTGTCGTCCCGTCGTGAGGGACGAGTCAGTCTGTCTGAGAGGGCCAAGGGGGAGAATCGGTCTGTCGGTCCCTAGGTCGGAAGTAGGCCTGCGGGTGAGGGGCGGGTCTGTCTGAGGGTGGAGGTGGGGGTGGGGCGGGGATTAGAGGTTGGTGGTCCCCGATTGGAAGGGGGCACGTCGGTCTGTCCTGAGGAATGATCTGTCCGCGTCGAGACGCCCCCGCGGGTTCGCGCCCGGCCCGACTCCCTGGCCTGGCCCCCGGTGCTACTCACGCGCCCTCGGCGCCCTGTGAGCCCACGATGAAGCCGAACTTGTCGATGCGGCGCTCTGCGAAGCCGTTGGCCTCCGAGTCGGAACCCAGAGAGCTGAGCTCGTCAGCGGCCGCGGCGTCGGGGCCCGGGGCCAGGCTCTCTCGGGTCCCCGACAGGCTCCCGCCGGGTGCGGGCGCGCGCGGCCCGTTCTCTCCGCGGCTCTTCGCCATCCCGGCCGCGCCTGCCGCCTCAGCCCCAGCGACCGCCTCAGCCCCAGCGACCGCCTCAGCCACCTCAGCCGCCCCGCCGCCGCGGACGCCGCAGACGCCCCGCCCACTCGCCGCGCCCATTGGCCTCCGCACTGCCGGGGGCGGGACTCTACGCCCACCCGGGGCTCCCCTCCTCACGCCCAATGGGAGCAGTGGACCCAGGGCCCCGCCCACCTTCCCCAGGCTGGCGCCAACAGGCTTGACGTGAGGGGGTGGGGCAACCGTCATTCGGATCCCTCTTCCCCGGAGCCGCCAATCAGGAGGGCTCACCTGGACCAGCTCCTCCGGTCTTTCCCGGTGGCCCGGGCGGGCCTCTCACCTCCAGCCGCGCAGGTGGCCCAAGGTATCCGCCATGTCTTCCGCATCTGCTTCTGGACTTTCGCTCCTCGCAAGACCCCAGGGACGTGGGTGGGAATTGTTTCACCCATTCATTTATGAGGAACTCCGAGGAGACCCAGATGGATTCAGGGTCTCGCCGGGGGAAACACAGCGACTCAAAAGCCCCGCCTGAGCTAGGAGTTTGTTCGCCCCTGCTCACCGCTCCCGAGACTTAAAGTTAGCTCATGGAAGACCTAATTAAGAATAATGACTAATGTTTATTGAATCACGCACTGCCCCAAGCTCTACCTGCTTTCTCTTGTAATACTTTTCTTTAACGGCTTTGAGATATGTTATTGTTAGGTGCTGTCCAGTCGGTTTTGACTCATAGCGGCCCTATGTACAACAGAAGGAAGCACTGGCCAGTCCTGCCCCATCCTCACAATCCTTACTATGTTTGAGCCCATTGTTGCAGCCACTGTGTCAGTCTGTCTTGTTGAGGGTCTTCCTCTTTTTTGCTCACCCTCTACTTTACCAAGCATGATGTCTTTCTCCCAGGACTGGTCCCTCCTGAGAACATGTCCAAAATACTTAAGTTGAAGTCTTGTCATCCTCACTTCTAAGGAGCATTCTTGCTGTACTTCCAAGACAGCTTTGTTTGTTCTTCTGGCAGTCCATGGTATATTCAATATTCTTCACCAACACCATAATTCAAATGCACTGATTCTTCTTCAGTCTTCCTTATTCACTGAGATACAATCCACCTCAATTTAAGTATATTGAGATATAAAATTCACCCTTTTAAAGTGTACAATGCAATGGTGTTTAGTATATCTACAAAGTTGTGCAGCCATCGCCATAATCTAGTTTTAGAACATTTTAATGACCCCATAGGAAACACCATACCCATTAGCAGTCACTTCCATCCTACCCTCTCCCAGTCCTGGATGACCACTGAATCTACTTTCTATATATTTACCTTTTTAGATATTTCATACAATAGGCAGTCTTTTGCATCTTCTTTTACATAATAATGATTTCAAGGTTCATCTACATTGTAGCATGTATCAGTACTTCATTCCTTTTTTATGGCAGAATAATATTCCATTGTATGGATAAGCCATATGTGCTTATCCATTCATCAGTGATAGTCATTTGGGTTGTTTCCACTTTTTAGCTACTATGAAGAATGCTGCTATGAACATTCGGGTACAAGCTTTTGCGAGGACATGTTTTCATTTCTCTTGAGTAGATACCTAGGAGTGGAATTGCTGGCTCATATGGTAACTCTATTTTAACCTTTTCAGGAACTGGCAAACCGCTTTCCAAATTTGTTGCACCATCTCTTATACTTTTAGCAGTGGGTAGTTACTACTTACCATTAAGGGAACACAAGTGCTGGAAAGTGGAGTCAGTTGCATAAGGTCCCAGAACTAGCTTGTGGCAGAGTCAGGAGTTGAACCTAATTCTTACCAACAGCTCATATTGGGAAGGATGAGCCAACTGTATCTACGTGGACAGCCCCAGCAGTAGACTTCTGACCCCAAGGATTGTCACCTCTTGGAGATGATAGCCCTTCACTTTAGTAGTTTATGGCTTACAAATCATAAACATGTTGTCATCTGATGCTCCTCTGCACCTGCCGGGGACAGGCCCAGAAAGAGGAAGGGACTGGAAGAGCCAGGCATGAGCTGCAGGACCTAGGACAGGTCACCAAGGGACCCAAGGCAAATCCCCGGCAGGGGCTTAAGCCTTGAGTGATTTCACCAGCCATTTCCTTAATGCCATGTGGCCCAGACATTCTTAAAGACGTCACTGTGTAATCTTACATTCCATGGGTTTCTGGTATTTTCATAAACAGGGCAATAGCAAACTTGGGAATCGGGTGGTGGCTCTGTAACCCAGAAAGGTGATGTGCACACAGGCTATTTTGGTTTTAAACCCTGTCTGGGAGGACATTCCTTCTCACCAGTGGCTCCAGACAGCATGTTGGGCTCTTAGTCCCAGCTCCCAGGAGGAATTCCTGGTCTTCTCTCTCTGGTTGGGGCAGAGTGGGCCACACATGGGCTACGGGGTGGAGGTTGGGGGAGGCAGGGGCAAAGCCAGACTGGCCTGGATCAGATGTGAAATCTCAAGGATGACAGACAGCAAAACAAAATATCCATAACTCTATGACTCCGTAATTCTAGTCCTAGGATCATATCTCAAACACATTCTTACCGTAAGGGATGTTTGCCCCAGCAGTATTTGGGGTAGGGGTAAGGGGTAAGTTAGAGCCACCCAAATGTCCATCTGGTATTTCTCAAGTTAAAGCCTTGATGCTTCTAATTACATCAGACCACCCAGGATTCAAATCTCTGTTTGGCCTGCTAGCCATGTTACCTTCAGCAAATCACTTCTCACTGAGCCTATTTCCTCATCTGTAAAATGAAAATAACTCCTTGGAGTTGTTCTGAGCCTTTAGTGTGATAACATGTGCAAAGCATCTGGCACATGGAGACACCCAGTAAACGGTAGCCAGGGGTGGCAGAATTTGCAATCTGCAAAGCACTGTTATATGCATGATTTTCGTGTTTCTCATCACAGTCTGTGGCTGCAGCAGGGTAGTTCACCTAATTTAACCAATGGCACCTGGCTTGGGAGACTTCACTTCGTGGCTGTGCCCCTCAATAACATGACTTCTTGTGCAAAATCACGTAACTTCCCAGAACCTGTTTCCTCTGCTGAACAATAGTAATGACAATAAGTGCAAGCTGTCTCTGAAGCCTCCAGCACATGGTAGACACTCGATAAATGTGTTTACTTCCTTCAAACTCCAGAGCGCCTTAACTCATTACACTTAATACGTCTTTACTTAATACTTTTAATATGCCAGACATTACTGTAGTGAACAACAAAATCTTGGCCTGAGAGAGCTTACATTCCAGCGGAGGAGGAACAAATACAAAGCGTTTGTCAGACAGTATGGAGAAGAAAAATGAGGCAGGGATAAAGTATATAAAGTACTATACCCTACAGAGAATGTTCTGGGGGTGGGGGTGGGGATGTTAGCCTGAGAAGACCTAATGAACACAAGGGAGCCCCCCACCCCCTGGGGGGATCTGGGAAGAGGTTCTGCAGGGCAGCTAGTGCAAAGCCCTTAAAGGAGGATGGGGTGGTTAGAATGGAATGAGGAAGCCGAGCAAGGAGTAAATGAATGAATGATGAATAAATAATCAAAAAGAATGCACTACAGAATCACATGGTTCACCGGAGTACAAAATAAGAGGCCTTTGGCAATACTTTGAAGCATCCTGGTGGACCGGCTGTTGTGGACGCTCTCTTGAAGATGAGAGATGCTTCGCCAGGGCTACAGGAATTTGTTGCTGTCCTGGAGTCTCATCTTGCAGGGGTCATTCCAGAAAGCTTTGCCCAAGGTGCTCATAGGCCCATGCAAGCCCATCCTGGATCCTGGAATGTGCGGTTTGCATGCACTCAGGAAACCTGTAAGTGTTGGCCACGAGCAGACGCCCAAATGCCATAGTCTTTATTTGTAATGACAGCAGAGCAGAGGCTCAGAAGGTAGACTGCTGGTGCCCAGTAGCCTCTGAAGACCAGAAGACGAAAGGTTGTTTTTATCCCAAGGTTTTCATACTGAGGGTATCAAGTAAGAATCTTTTGGTCCACGTGGCAGACAACACAACTCAAACTGGCATTAACCAAAACTAATTAGTGGTTCCCATAGCTTAAAAAAAAAAAAAAAAATCCATAGATAGGGTAAGCTTCAGGAAGTCTGATCCAGAGTTTAGATCTCCAGGGCTATGGCCTAATTTTTCTTTTTTCCTCCTTTTCTGTCTTCCTTCCTAGGGCTGTTGCATCTTCAAGTTAAGAGGTCCTCATGGCAGCAGTTCCAGGATTCACAGCCTTCCTCCACGTCTCCGCAGAATGGGATGACTCTTCTGGTGGCTTCTGCTCAATGGTGAAAACGTTGTATTGCCTTCATGTTACTGGTTTAAACTAGGCCACGTGCCCATCTCTGATTAAATCACCACAACTCAGGGATAGAGAACACTGACTGGCTTAATTGAATTTAGCCTAAGGCCAGAGTAGTGCCTTCTCTGTATAGGAGTATATATTGTCCTGTTTCATGTATTGTGGGTCTCCGGGTACCCAGAATTGTTCATTTAAACGTTCTCTTTAAAAAAGAAAATCTAATGATGGAGAATAAAAAAAAAAAACTCATTGCCATCTAGTCGATTCTGATTCATAGCAACCCTACAGGACAGAGTAGAATTGCCCTGTAGAGTTTCCAAGTAGTGCCTGGTGGATTTGAACTGTTAGCTCTTAACCACCACACCCCCAGAGGTTCCAATGTAGGTAACTATGAGCTAATCCCAGAGTGATTAATAATTCTGAGGTCTCACATTTTACTTTTAGTAAAAATATCAGGAGCCCCGGTGGCGCAGCAGTTAAATGTTTGGCTGCTAACCAAAAGGTCAGCAGTTCACATCCACCAGCCGCTGCTTGGAAACCCTATGGGGCAGTTCTACTCTGTCCTTTTGGTCGCTATGAGTCGGAATTGACTTCACGGCAATGAGTGTGGTTTTTTGGTTTTCTGCCTTTTTGATTCTTGAATTACAGGGATAAATGATACATTACCTATAGGGATTGTTGTAATTAGTTACACAGCGTATTTCCATTCAAATACATATCTCAACATGAAATAACCACTGTACATATTCTCTAAATTCATTTTACTTGGATCCACAATCAACACCCATGGAAACAGCAGTCAAGAAATCAAAAGATGTATTGCATTGGGCAAGTCTGCTGCAAAAGACCTCTTTAAAGTGTTAAAAAGCAAAGATGTCACCTTGAAGACTAAGGTGCGCCTGACCCAATCACTTCATATGCATGTGAAAGCCGGACAATGAATAAGGAAGACCAAAGAAGAACTGACATCTTCGAATCGTGGTGCTGGTGAAGAATACTGAATATACCGTGACTGCTAAAAAGAATGAACAAAGCTGTCTTAGAAGTACAGTCAGAATGCTCCTTAGAGGCAAGGATGGCGAGACTACGTCTCACATACTTTGGACATGTTATCAGGAGGGATCGGTCCCTGGAGAAGGACATCATGCTTGCTAAAGCACAGGGTCAGCGAAAAAGAGGAAGACCCTCAACAAGATGAATTGACACAGTGGCTACAACAATGGGCTCTAGCATAATTATTGTGACGATGGCTCAGAACTGGGCAGTGTTTCACTCTTGTTGTACATGGGGTTACTACGAGTTGGAACCAACTCGATGGCACCTAACAACAACATATTCTCTAAGACAATATATAATTTTTAAAAGCAAAGTGAGTCTGATCACTAGTGGTCCCCACTAGGCTTTATGTGTTCATTTCAAGGAGCGGGTAGAATTGAAAGTGAAATTCTTTGATGTCTAGGACTCTTGGACCCCTCTGCGTGCAGCTCTGGAAGCATCAAGTCCAGCCCGGTACTCCTAGAGGCCCCCCCACAGGAGTATTTCTCCCCATTTCATTTGGTCTGGTGGAGCAGTGGACAGTGTGGTCATCAGGCATTGGTGAACTACTCTGGCCTCCCAGAGCCTCTTGCTGGCTATGTGACCTTGGATAGGCACCTCATCTAGAAAAGAGGGCCGATAATCCTCAGGACGACGCGGTGAGAACTGGAAAAGCTCACCAGTATAAGCAACTCTGTAAAAGGCAAGATGCTGCCCACATGCTTCAGGCCCCTAAACAGGAAGTGCAGAGTGCTGGGGCACATGCTGGGCCTGTGGCAACTAGCAGTCACAAGGCAGCCTGGTCAATGGGCCTTCTGCAACAGAGACAGCCAGGACAGATGTTCATTCAGGAGCTCTGGGAAACTGGATACACTCCCCAGAGAGCTGCTCAAAGGAGCCATTCACTCACATTCCGCCTAGAAGCATTCCTGGCCTCTAGTCACAACCTCTGTATTGGAGGCCTTGCCCAGGCTCTGCCCCCCATGACCTACGTCCTACTCCAGAGCCAATCTGAGGAAGAAAGGAGAGCTTCGAGTGGGGGACTCATCTAGGTCTCCTGAACCCTGTTCCTTCTTGGAAGGAGACCCAGATGGTGCTCAGGGAGCTTTTTGGTGGTAGCCAAGGAGAAGCAACCCAAACCACAGAAGCCACTTAAGGAAGCCAAATTTCAGCGTTGGCCCCTGCAGGAAACTTCTAGCAACCAGGAGGAGACAACAGACAGTGAAGAATGACACCCAATCAACCAAGTTAAAAATGTGAGGGATTCAGCTATTTGTAATGGAGTCACATGACTGGCACTGGAGAGGGGCTGCCTGAGCCCCTGGTTTGGGGTTGGAAGCCTTGAGTTTGGCAGGGTGGGAGGGGTATGGTGGTGACTACGATACTGGTTCTGTGACTTTTGGTAAATGGCCTCACTCATGAGTCCTGGAGATAATCTCTTGGGGAAGCTATGAGAACCAAATGGAGGGTCTGCAAATAAAGGCTAAACACATGAGATCTTCAGAATGAGATCTGCTTTAGGTTTAACAGCAGGAGATGGTCATCACCAGACTCTCATCTTCTTCCCTCTTAACACCCACAGCAGTGCCCCTCTGCCTGTGACAGCACAATTCCAAAAATACCAGCCAGTGTTTGGCCCTTATTAAAGGGCAGGAACTGTGTCAAGTGCTCTGCACACATTCTCTTTGCACCTTCTTACTGTGTGACTTTGAGTATGCAACTCACCCTCCCTGTGCTATGAGAATTACGTGAGTTAAAACTGATAGCATTTAAAACAGTGAGGGTCAAATGAGTTAAATTCGGTAGAGTCCTTATAACAGTGTATGGCCTTGGCACAACATGAGTTAAATTAAATAGATACAATGTAAAGAAACCTCATCATGTTCTTGTGCTCAAGTGAGGGTAAGCCACCTGGTCGCAGGTCACAGAGCCAATCAAGTGATGGGTCTCACCTGCACGTGTCTCCTGCCCACTGAACCAGGAATCGCATCTCATCATCCCGTTTTGGGGTGCATGGTATATTAGCATGTTAAATACACATGGCTATGCCTTTGAAGGGTCAGAATGTTTTAAAAAGAAAATAAAAATACAATGCTTTTAAAATGTTTTAAAAAGAAAGATTCTAATGCAGAAAAGATTTGACAGCATTAAGAATTTAGTTAAAAACTCCAGTATTCCTTGAAGGAGAAGAGGCGCTACAAGGCCCATGGTCTACACAGGGTGCAGGAGGCCAACGGACAAGTCTTACTACACTGATTTCACAAGAAGGGTCTAAGACGTTTATTGACAGCCCATGACAAGATACAAAATAATTAATGATGATAACAACCATATTCTCAGCCCAGAGCCACCTGGCACTATGCAACTATCCCGTGGGCCATCCCTGGGCTCTCATTTCCTAACCGGCATCCTGAAAAAAACAAAACCCCTCCAATCAAGACTCTGACCACTGGGAAGGAGAGTGATTTAGAAAGTCCTGCTATACTTCCCATTGAGGAAGTGGTGGAGAGAATGAAATCTGTAGAATCAATCTGAACTTCCACAAGAGTAAAAGAAAACAAATGTGCAGGCAGGGCCCAAGGTCCCAGGAAGGCCTCTTGGGTTTGGGGCAGGGGGGTGGGGGACAGGAGAGGTCAATGGTAGTGGCTGGGACCTGACAGCAGGTTGCTCTCTTCTACTTCTTCCTCCCGCCTCTCTCCTTGAGGGCCAGGTGGATGATGGCACCATTAGCCATGTTATAGTACGCCAGCGAGTTGGAATCCTTGATGAAGATGCCCTGGAAGACAGACGGCATGCCTTAAGTGCTAGGCAACCCAGTCTTGAGCACACTGCCCAGCTGCCTCAGAACTCCCAACATCCTGGACTTACACTCTGGACTTAGAGAACACAGAGGCTGGAGCGGAGAGGATCAGAGTCCCCTGGTTCTGCCCAGAATGCTTTCTCCTTCCTTCCTACTAATCCATGCTCTTCACCTTTGTCCCCATTTGGCTCAAAGCTCAACTCCCCAAGAAGCTTGCCCTGACTAACCCCATGGAGTCTTGACCCTCAAACCATAGGACGTTTGAGATCACTTAGTCTGACACCCTCGCTTTATAGAGTAAGAAACTGAGACCCAGAGTGGTGAGGATTAGTCAAAAGTCCAAAGAGGGAGCACACAGCACCCCAGCGTGACCTCAGGCATCAGGCGGAGCTGGATCATCACGTCCATGACCATTCACCAAGCAAGACTGCCTGAGCACACACTGGCTGTGGTGGTGGGGGGAGAGCGTAACAGTGGGCCAGAGCACTCCCAATTCTTAGCCCCAGATCTCCACCTGTTGTTGGGACAGAGGGTTTTCTAGACCCCACGTAAGACTGTAGTGAGGCCCTGCCAAAGCCTCACCCTGTCAGGCTAACACGCCCCAGCACTCCCAGCCAGCACCATCACTTCTAAGATGGACTTGCATGGCCAAACCCAGATGTCTCCCCATTTGTGTTTCCATGGGGGATTGAGCTTCTGGGACACCAGAGGTACTGGCACCCAAGCGGCAGGACCATAGACACCCTGACTCACCTCATATTGCAGCTTCTGTTTCCCTGCAGGCATGCCTGTAGCTTCATGAATTTTCACCTTGATGACAGAGACCTATGAGACCGAAAAGATGTTTATCCCCCCTTGCTAGGGCCAGCTGGAGAAGCAGCTCTCTGCCCTCTTAGTTCCCATGCACCTGAAGCTAGGTGGGGGCAGCAATCCTACCTGGTCTGTGAGTGGTAGGGTGAAGACCAGCACCTGCCCGTTCAATTTCCATTCCGTCTTATCCTGCATATTGGGCACCTGGACTTTGATGGACACCGGACCCTGCAAAACAGGAGGTGGCCATTACACCTGCGAAGACTGAGCCAATCAGGAATGATGGAATTATGCTATACTATCCCTGGACCAGGAGCCCTGGTGGCGCGGTGGTTAAAGTGCTTGGCTGCTAACTGAAAGGTCAGCGGTTTGAACCTATCAGCTGCTCTGCAGGAGAAAGATGTGGCACCCTGCTTCTGTAAAGGTTTACAACCTTGGAAACCCTATGGGGCAGTTCTACTCTGTCCTATAGGGTTCCTATGAGTCAGAATCAACTCGACAGCAGTGGGTTTGTTTCCTTTTTTGGACCCTTGGGCCTGTCTAGATAATGTCATTTGTCCAGCAGGGCTGGATTCTGGTCCCTGATTGACTACTGAAGCCATTTGTGACACTGAACAAGATGCTCCCCCATTTCAAGATCTCAGTTTCTCTGCCCTGCCTCCTGATGAGTATGGAGCTGAAATGAGGAAGTTATGGGAAAATGTTCTGCAAATCTCAAGAAGCACCACAGGGGATAAGAGTATAAAATGTGATGTCAGACGACCTGGGTTCCAAACTCAGTTTCCCTGCTAGCTAGATCTCTCTGAGTCTCAAAACCATTGTCTGTAAAACAGGGTTGATCCCAACTACTACATGGTAGTACTGCTGTGAGCATTAAACAGAAAAATACCATTAAATGTTTAGCACTGTCCTGGCATTAAGTGCTTAAGAAATGGGAGCTATTATTAAAGAAAAAAAAAAAGCAACGAAGATTTAGCCAAATCCATGGAGAAGGAGGAGAGCTGAAACTGTTTCTGCCCCTGCCCAATGGCACCGAACAGCTTCCCTAAGGACCAGCAGTGCTAAGGTTCTAGCATCCCAACAGGACCCCACCACCACAGGCAGCCCTCCAAGGGCTGGAACTGGGAAGGAAGGTCACCTTGTTTATTTAGGCTGTGGGCCTTAGAAAAATTAATTCTATTTATGGAATTCCGTGTTAACTCCAGAGTCACTCAGAAACTAAGAACTGCGCCCAGGATTCCCTCCAGGTTTCCAGGGCCCCTTCTACACGGCAGTCCTGCTGCCCATGGAGCTGGGTCTCCTGCCGGCCTCTATAATAATTCACACTAGCGGTGCCTCTGAGTGTTGACTCCATATTTAGTATTTACTCAGAAGCCCTCAGAAGCCTCCAAAGGCTAGCCTAGGTCCCAGGAGAAGCAGCAACTGTGCGAGTAGAAAAGGGCTGGCTCGGGGGTGTTTATGATCAGGGCAGGACTAGACCTCCGGCTAGACACTCCAGGCCCATGGCAGCACTTCTGAACCACACACCTTGTTTCTGCGCAGGAACTCCTCCTCGGGCATAAGGCTATCTTCCGTCTTCAGTTTCTTAGAGGTAGGCTCATCCTCCATGGGAGGTGGAGGGTGGACAGGGGGCATTGGGGCCGGAGCTGGGACGGGTGCCACAGGTGGAGCAGGCACGAAGGCTGCAAGAACAGGAATAAGCAGTGCCATGAGTGGGGGCGAGGGGTCCAGGACTCAGGGTGGTAAAGAAGTAAGAGAGGGATTGCATTTCCTCTCAGTCGGAGGTATGAAATGACATTCCTCGTGAAGTTTGGCAGTCAGCAGATTTCCGAACTGGGGGACTTGGGAAGCTGCCCCAAGGATTGGAAAAAGGGCCAGACTGATAGACGCAGCAGGTGCTTGACCCCTCTGGCTCTCTCTGGGTACACAAATACCAGCTACTTCAGGGCAGTCTCTGATCTGTTCCAGCTACCGACTTGGGGAGCTTCATGTGGGGAAAGCCACAGCTCTACTCTGGGCTGGGCCCCCAGCTGGAACAGCTGACACTACCATCAGCGACTCTTCTGCTGACAGTTCTTGGTCTGTAGTCCCTGACCCAATGGACTGGAAAGGAATGCAAGAGACACTGACCTGTTGGCACAATCATGGGGGGTGGGCGGGGCGCCATGATAGGGGGAGCCGAAGGAGGCATGGGCACCACGTTGATCCTGGGCGCGTGGATGATAGGTGGCATTGGGGCGATCACTGACCCTGGAGGCAAGCGGACCACGGATGCCATAGGGGGCCGGGGCATGACGGGCACTGCGGACACCACTGTGGTGCGGACAGGAGGCGGCATCTGTCGGGGAGGGGAATCCACAGGTCACAGAAAGGCAAAGCTGAAGTCTAAGGCACACACAGCTGGCAACTGGCCACCTGCAGCCTCCGAGGATGGGACCTGGACAGCTCCAACACAGCCCTCCTGCAGCTGAGAGATTGCAGCCTTACAACCCAGTGGCCTGACACTGCTGAGAGGCCAGGATGACACTCTCCAGTTGGAACTTGGTGGGTCAGAGTCAACCAGCTGCTTGTGGCAGACACTGAGAGAGCCACTAAAGAGGATGACCTCGAATGAGCTTCCTGGAGATGGGCCAAAAGTCACCAAGACCAGTTAAGCCCTGCAGTCCTTCTCTACCTCAAACCCACTTCATACATTTGTCACTTGCTCCCTCCCTGCTCCAACTCTCCTACACAGATGGTAGATCACGCTAGAGGTTCCCACTTCCATTAAAGGCTTCCTTCTTTCTCAACTTTACCCACTTAGCACTCAGGACCCACCCCAGGGCAGCTGTCCGTCTCAGCCAACAGCCTCTAACCCCAAGAACTAATTGCTAAAAGATAAGTAACCAGGTAGCTTCTGGCTTACTGTGGGTGGTCGGGGCACCGAGGTGATCGGTGGGGCTGAGCTGGGGATGTTGGTGGCTGAGGATGGAGGTGGTGGCTGCTGAGGCATTTCATTGGGCTTGCTGGGGCCAATCTTCTCTTTGGTGTCATCTTCCGGCACCAGGCCCTTGGCCTTGTGGATGGCTTCAATCTGCTCTTGGAGGGTGATATTGGCCTGGGCAGCCTGCTGGGTCCGGGCCATGCTGCCTGAGTGGCCATCCCAGGTCACCTGTAAGGGAAAGCAAAACCACAGCTTGTCAGGACTCCTGGAACTGAGCCTAAGTGTGGGAGATGGATGGCAAGGAAGGCATTAGGATCCATTTTTGTGGCACCTTTTCCTCTGGCTTTTGGATCTCCTCCTCGCCGATCTTCTTACCAATGGCTGTTTCCTCCACACCGAAGATATCGGTACGCCGCTCAGCCAACTGTTTTAAGCTGCTCTCGATATCCAGGCCTGTACAGTCACAGAACAGAGGCAGGAGATATAAAGGGACTAAACTAGGTACCCTTCTAACAAGGCAGCAACTTTCCTGGAGTGCAGGGTGGAGGCTGGTTCCATGGGACAAGACTGGCTCTGGGTCCTAACACAGCACTCTTGTCCCTTGAGCCTGGGAAGAGATTTCCAACAGGCAACCAGTGCTTGTTCAACCCCTCTGACTTATAAACGGACAGTGGGTCAGAGAGGGCAACTGAGAGGACAAGGTCACAAGAGTGGCAAGTGGCAGAGTCAGGATTAAAATCCTGGTGTCCTGCCTTTGGGGACAGTTTCCTCCCTGTTGTGCTGCTCTTCACACAACAGTAACTGGACCACCCTGTTACATTTCAAATGCAGCTGAGCCAAGAAGCACAGGGCAATGCAGCCATCAGTCCCCTCATTCTAACAGCCCCAGGAATGAGCACCCCTCCAGGCTAGCCGGACCTTTTTCTGAGATGTCAGTGGGCACGTGGCATCTACATCAGGTGTCAGCCTTTGGAAGACTCCTATGGAGAACCCTTCTGGAAAAAAGATGAGCTCTTTGGCGCACCAAAGGCCAAACCTATTCTCAAAAGTTTCTGTTGACCTCAACTGTTGCTTTCTGTTTGCTTACAGCAAGATGACTGTGGTTTTGAGATTCCCATGGGCCAGGGTGAGTGAGGGCTGAGTCAGAGAAGGGGTGTGGATCAGGGTCAGGAAATCCCAGGACCTGAGCCCCACCTTACCTGGCGCATACACCTCATCATCGCTCTGCTTCTCTCGGATGGAGCGATCGCGCTGCTCCAGCCAGCGGGGGTCGAGAAGCCCAATGCGCATGTGCTCCTGCATTTTGCTGGCAGGGATCTTCTCCCCCGTGATGGGGGACACAAGATACTCATCTGGAGCAGGAGCTGGAGGCAGCGGCTTGGAAGCTGACGGAAACAGAGAATGGACAGGTCTGAGGAGCACGTGACTTTCCAGGCAGGCAGAACTTTCCAGGCAGTCCAAGGGCTAGAAAGCGAGCCCTACCTTTGGGATCATAGTCCTTGCGGACAATGACTTGGTCTGGAGTAGGGGGCAGAGGTGGAGGCATAGGTGTTTCTGGGGGTGGGGGCACTTTCTGCCCTTCTTCTTCATCATCTGAACCCTGAAAAAAAAAGTGGTGACAGGACTCAGAGAGGGAACAAGAAGCCACCTCCCTGCAGCTGATCCTTGGCGGCTCTTAGGGCGGCAAGGAGCCGTGGCCCCTACCAGCCAGTGTCCGTGTGCGTTCAGGAGCAGCCAAGGCCAAGTGGCAGGAGGCCAAGCTGTTTCCTCACAGCATGAATGGGAGCACTGGGGCCCGTGGTGCCAACATTCCTCCCAGGCATTTCCAGCAGCCGGCACCAGGCAGTCCCCAGAGGCCAAGGGCAGTTAACATGCTGGGGAGGGGTGCAGGCGTGAGTAGGCACTCGTGGTAACTGCTCTCACACAGAGCAATGCTGGGAGGGAGAGAAAAAGTCAATTCCCACAGACACAGGGGCCTTTTCTTCTCAGGCTGCACATAGATTCTTTCCAAGGGGAGGACGGCAGCTTGACCCTGGAAATTCTATGCCAATGCCTACTCGGAAGGCCCAGCGAGAAGGGAGTGGGGTGGCCGAAGGAAGCGTAGGCTACGTTTAGAAAAGCTCTGGGAATCGCTGGGCCTAAGCTAAGTGTTCAAAATGCTGGGAAAGCATAGGGTGATGAAGAGGGTGCTGACTGAAGGCTGGTACGGAGGCACCTAGGGGGGAAGCGGGGAACAAGACCTCTGCGCTATGGGGGAGGCCACAGGACAGCAGTGCCGGCAGAGCTATTAGAGCCTTGCCTGTCAATGACTTTGTTGCCTGAGCTGGAAGTCGCTCTGTGCTGCCTCGGCTTGGGTGGCTGCACAACCAGCTCATTCTTGTTGAGGGCCCACACCTCCCTTCAAGGCTCAGGGGGAGCTGGAGTGCGGATTATGTGGACAGCACCCCAATCTCCTTGGGCTCCGGGGAAAAAGGTCATCCTGCAGGCCCACCCAGGCGTGTACCTCATCCATGTCCTGCACTTGGGTGTCCTGGTCAAGCTGGGAAGGAGGCTCCTCTGCCTTCTCCTGTTTCTCGTCCTCCTCATCAGACTCAACCTCCATCTCGACCTCCTCACTCTCCCCAAACTTCTCATAGCGCTCCTGAATGAGGATTCGGGCCCCCAGCTCCTCAGGAGTGGTGGGAGGAGGAAAGTTCCCTGGCAGAAGGTGAAGCAGAGTCAAAGGGATCCCTCCACAGATACTCCTTGCCAAAGGCCCCTTTATTACCCTCTTGACTGCAAGCTGTCTGAGAGCTAGAGCTGTGTCTCATTTATTTCCACTTCCTGCGGCCCACCCAGGGTCTGGCATAGAAATATTTGTTGAACTGGATTTAATTTTTGACAAAGTGGTAGAATTGAATCTTCGGGGAGTACAGATGAACACATGGATAAAGCCTGCTGAGATTTGCTGTTCCCTGGAAACAGCGAGCTGTGTGAGGTCTCCCAGGATGGCTCAGAGCGCTGGCTCACCACTTAAGAGTCACTCTCCTCGCAGACCTACCTTGCTCATTGGGCTGGAAGTCCACTGTTTCCACCACCACAAAATCATGCCAGTCAATCTGAGCATAGGCTACTCGCTCCTTCTCCTTCTCCTCCTCCTCTTTCTTCCTCTCACGCTCCTGGAACTTGGCCCACTCCACTCGGTAGCACACCTGCAGGAGGGATGGGAAACAGCACGATACTGAGCTGGACCAGGCTCTCCTGCCAATGAAGCAGTCACTTCCAGTGCTTTCACCCAAGCTGGCCGCTCCATCAGCACAGGAGGTAGCTCTGTCCATAACGGGAACTTTCTGAAGCAAAATTTATTATTTGCACCTGACTTCGGTCAGGCCTAGGGAACCCTGATGGCACAGTAGTTAAAGCACTCAGCTGTGAACCAAAAGGTTGACAGTTTGAACTTACCAGCTCCTCAACGGGAGAAATGTGCAGCAGTCTGCTTCTCTAAAGGTTTATAGCCTTGGAAACTCTATGGAGCAGTTCTACTCTGTCCTATAGGGTCGCTAAGAGTCGGAATCAACTCGACAACAATGGGTCTGGGTTTTGGTTTCAGCCAGGCCCAGAGTTTGGATAGGATGAAAACTCTAAATGCTACAGAAGCCCCATCTGGGCCCAAGGGCGGCCGTTTATTATAACCTCAAAGTGTTCTGCTTGAGTTGGCAAGAGGCCCTGTGCTCAGAGAGCAGCAAAACCGTCCAGGAAGTCTGCATGACAACCAAGTACCCACAAGAGAAACAGCAGTCTCAGGGCCTCAAAACAAGTCTTCATGCAGCCAACAAAACAAAAAGAGCTAGCACCCATATGTCTTCTCTTCTCTGAAAACCTGGGGGGGAGCTTCAAAAAGAATCTATCACCCTAGGAACTGCTCAGGCACTGGCTCTCTAGCTACAGTAGACAACAGGGAGTCCTGTTAAAGCTGAGAGCAAAGCAGAAAGCAGCGTTAAGTCTGGGAAGCATAGGCTCCTTTGGCCTTTGTAGCCACAAGGCCTTTCTTCCCACCTCTACTGAGGCCAGAACGTAACAAGATACCGTTTCCAAACACAAAACAGAACCCAAACAGTACAGCTTTCACCATCCGTAACTGGCTGCAAAAAATCCTACTTGGTTTACCTGATCCAAAACTTCTCGGGGATTTTCAGCTTCTTTCTTGAGCTTTGCAAGTAAGCCTTTTGGTGGAATCAAGATCTGAAACACAGAAGAGTTAAAGCTGCTGTCAATATAGCATCACCTCCTGACACAACATGGGACAAAGAACAAAGAGAACACCTTACTGGGCCTGTGGTAAGACACAGGAGAAGGGAAGAACACAGGATTCTGGGTCCCAATCCCAGCTCCACTTGGTTGTGTGACTTTGGGCAAGTTACTTAACCTCTGTAACTTGGTTTCTTTCTACAGCATGGTGACATTAGTGCTTAAAGTTGACACCATCAATTTAAAAGGCTGTTGCAAGGATTAGCAAGAAAGTATGCAAAACCGCCAGATTACTCAGCAGTCAGGATGTGATGGCTGCTTTCACAACTACTGACATGCTACTCTTTTGCACATGCTACTCAGGCCTCTCCTGACTCCTTAAGACTACAGCCCACCTGACCCACACCTCCCTATATTTCCATCCTGTTTTCTTTTTTCCATAATATTGATCACCATCTGACATACACTGACATTATCCTTGTTTGTTTCCTCCCAACTAGCCTAAAAACTCTGTGAAGATGGATTTCTCTGTCTTTTCTTCACTATTGCTATCTCCAGCACCTGGAATGAGAGAACCAACACTGGCTTTGTTGTAAACAGCCAGTTATTCCAAATGCCCCAACAGTATCTACCACCAGTGGTGGGTGAAAGTGGCTCAGCCCTCCTCTCTGGTCCTCCTTGTACCTCTACCCCGAAGAGTATCTGCTCCTAGAGCTTCCCATGGCGAGAGACAGACACCAGCATCCTGAAGTTAAAGTACTAATGTTAATACCCAAGTTCTGAGGGACAAACAGGAAAGTAACAGACTAAAAAAGGGAGCTGGGGACTTGTAATCCTGGAAACAGTCCACTGGGAGAAATTAACCCAAGGGTTCACTTAAAATTGATATTGTATACTTATAATAACTGCTTTGGGCCTTCAAAAACTGTTATTTTAGCTACTCTACTAGCATCTGGGTTTGGTTGTTTTCTAAGCACGCTCATTTTTACAATTCTTTACGGGTATACAGTAAGGGTGAGAATTAAGTCAAGTCAGAGAAAGTCATTATGAGTCCTTCGCGTACATCTTTTTTAACATGTTGTTTCTAGGCATCAAGAACAGATGGGTAGACTATCGTACTGAAAAGGGAAGGAAAACAACCTCCACTAGTGTCTCCTAAGAAAAACTGCCACGGGCAAATGTGCACTAGTGTGTACTTTACAATAAACTAGCCATTTGACTATTTTAAGTACCAGATTGCCTTGTCCATTGATTGCTGACTGTAGCCACGTAGCATGGATTAAGATCTTAGGGTCTGGAGTAAAAATGCCAGAGCTCAAGTCCCAGCTCTATGACTTCCTAGCTGAGTGACCCTGGCCAAGCTATTTAACTTCTCTGTGCTTTAGCTGCCTCTTCTGCAGTGAGTCTAATAGCGGCTACCTCACAGGTTATACGTATCGAGAAGATGCTGAATACATAAGTACTCAATAAACATTTGCTGTATGTACCTCTATTATGTTAAAATGTTTTCCAATACTTATGGAGAAAAAACTCATGAGTTCTTGTGAAGATTTATTAAGGGCTTGCTTCTTCTTGAGCCCCATGCTAAGATGCTGAAAATTTCAATGTACTTAAAAGCAGTCAGCACCACTTGGCCCTGTCACATGGTGGGCACTCACTAAACGGTAGTTATTAATCAAGCATCTCATTTCTCTTTAGAAACAAGCAGTCTGTATTGCCTTTAAAAAAGAGGAACTAAATAGAAACCAAGACTTACACTAAATGTGAATTTCTAACATTTGCCCAGAGGCACCACAGAGAAGTAGTACCCTCATAAACGAGTGGACAGAGCACTTATAGCTAGGTGCCTTCTCCCCTAGGCCCAGCACCCCCTGCCCACCCTGCCCAGGCACCTTGGTATACTGCTCCACCAGCTTTGTAAAATAGTTAAAGAGACTGTGTTGTGGGCGAAGAAAGTCAAACTGGTAGTTGCGCTGTTCTTTTTGCATCAGCTGCGTCAGAAACTGGCGCCCATTCCGGGCCACAAACTGAGCCGTTAGTTTCACCACATCCAGGTCGAAGGCTGAGATGGAAGGGGGATCCGCGATGAACTCAAACTCAGGAGGGGGCTCTTTGGGCACAATGGTCTCTTGGATCACCTGGGCTTGGACCTAAGAAACAGAGGGAGGGTGAGGAAAGAGATGCAGGGGTGAGCTGGATCCCGGAAGAGCAGGGTGGGAATGCACCATCCAGCAGGGTGGTGCTGACCTCTGTGCTTCCATTAATCACATTCATACCACCGGCACTTGGTGTGAGAAAATCCTAACTCATACGAGCACTGATTTCTCAGCCAACTGTAGCCTAAATTCCCTGAATAGCCTTGAATGAGACCTGAGCCCCTCTATTTCTGCTCCTGCCCTGAAACTGAGGGCCATAACTGGGCAAGAAAAGAGCTGACAGCAATACGGTTTATTAAGGATGCAGCAAGCCCTTCCATGCATGCCGAGGACCCCACTGTAAAAAGGACTTTCACATTCATCTCACCTCCACGTGAACCACACGAGGTAGACAGAATCCATTTTATAGATGAGAAAAGTGAGATAGCTCGAGGCCCTACCAAAAAACCCACTGCCGCTAAGTCGATTGCGACTCGTAGCAACCCTAGCTGCAGTGAACTAATGCAAAGGTCTCAGAATCTGACTTCAACCACCCACCTTTCCTTCTCACTGCAAAATGAGGTGCTGCCTTTTCCACCGCGGTTCACAAGTGGGGCAAAGGGACCAGTCCAGTTCTGCACAAGGTGCCAGCCCTTCTGTCATTCCCACCAATAGTCCCTAGTGCTGAGTCTCAATCTTCCTAAGCACTGCGCAGAGAACGTGGTATTAGGGTGAGTCAGACATAGAGGCCCTGATGGGAGAGACAGAAGGGAAGGGACAGTGCACAGAGGGGCCCACAGGCCACACTACGTCCTTCAGCACAGGCAGGCAGGTCCTTCACACATCACAGTACTGTCCTCACACCATGGTCAAGGCAGAGAGTAGGGGCTAAGAGTGTGGACTTTAGAGTCCCAACTCTGTCGCCTTAGGGAAATCCCACTTGCCCTGAGCCTCAGATTTCTCATTTGTAAATTGGTACTCTGCCGGCGTCCTCTTTAGCTGCTGTGAGGAGTCAATAAGACAAGCTCCTGAAGCACTGAGCTCAGGGCTTGACAAGCTCAGTAAACACCAGCTACCATCAGTACTTAGCTTTCTGAGCCCCAGTTTCTACCTCTGGAAGATGGAGATAACAACCCTCCTTCTCTCCCTGGGTGGTTGTGAGGTGTGGACAGCAGAGTTAATAGCCCTCCCCCTCCCTGTCCTCGCCTCCCTCTTGGCCCTGGAGCAGTGAGGGGAGGGACTGGGCTCCAACCTTTTGGGGCAGCTGCTGCTGGGTGGCTTGCTGCTGCTGCTGCATGACCTTGGGAATGGCAGCTGAGGGCTCCTGAGCCTTCCCCTCCTTGAACTCGCTGACCTTGTGGCGGTAGTATGCATGATAAGGGTCATTGGGGTTCAGAAAGTTGAACTTGGGGTTGTTGATCTCATTTTGTCGTATCCTAGCTTCAAATTCAGGTCCATTTCTGGAAGGAGAAAGAAAGAATTACACCATAACATTCAGACTGCTTAGATCCTGAACACTCCCCATGAACCCTCTTGATGCTACCACTGCTCAAAATGAGACTGCCCCTCAGGAGAGCAGAGGACCTCCTTGCGCCCCCTGGCATCCGTGGTCAATACCATCTGCCTCATTCGGCCTGGAGCAAGGCTCCTTGATCACAGGACCGCCCCGACTTCAGTCATTCCTACACCTCCTCTGCCAGTTTTGCCATTACCAAAACCATCTGGACTACTGCTTTTTCTTTTAGTAAAAATTTTTTTTTAAACTGAATTGGTAAACGTTGGGTTATGTGTATTTTTACAATTTTTACTTTAAAAAATGTATTTAAAAAGGTAGGTTTATATTACTTCTTCATGTAAAAATCAGTATCACTTTACTAACCAAAGGTAGTCATAAAATCAAATAAAATGAAATGCTGGCAACTTTTAGCTAGAAGTTAGCTAAGACTGAGGCCAGTTCTCTTATCAAAAAGGGGGATTAACAAGTGCTGAAGAAGTGTTAAGGACATACTAGCACCAACTGAGACTTTGTCCTCTGGGTAATGAGAAAGATTGGAAAAAACATGAAAATTCAGACTACTTGATTTAATGCTTTGTCCAACTGCTGCCTAAAATCACCTAATTTCCTACTGGCGAGGCCAACACAGGAAACACTGCTCTCCAAGGGCCCAGATCTGTGCTGCTGCCACCAGGTCTCCCTGTGTAAGACACACTCAGATGACAGGGAAGTGGTAAAACTGGTTCTTGGGACAGTTCCAGAGATGCATCCCCAGGTCCACCACACAGCCACGCATGCCTTCAGAGCCTTAGGATAACGAAAAACCATCCCTTGCGTGAGGTGTGCTGTTGTTGTTAGGTGCCATAGAGTTGGTTCCAATTCATAGCAAGGTGTAGGGAACCCTGATTTTTAAAGAGCTCCACTGGTGTTAGTCAGAAAGAGCACTGTCTTACAGACACAACATATGGACACGTTCAAGTTTCAGGTTCACTACCGACTCATTGCGTGACCCAAGGCAAGCTACTGAACTTTTGTTTGCCTCAATTTCCCCAGGTATAAAACGTGGCTAACACCACCTGCCCGCTCTACCTTGAAGTATTATTAAGACTGAATTTGTTAAGGGGATGCCAAAGTCTTTTTGAATTATACAGTGGCCTGCAAACACAAGGGGCTGTTCCTCCTATGAAGGCTAGAAGGGGTTGTTCCCAAATATTTGGGATGATTTATGTATTGAAAGATGTCTGTGGGGCTCCCATCATGCCTCTGGTCAGTCTCACCCCAAACACACCGCTGCACAGCTCCAAGGGCTGCAGCCAGTCAGGGCACCCCACTCTCTTCAGACTTTCACACCCTGGCCCTGGCAGTCAGTGAGACAGTAGAATACGATGTGCCCAGATTAGCCGCCACAGCAATCTGTGCCCTCGCGGTGGTCAACACCCAGGCTGGTTACTCAGCAGGTTCCGATCACACTCTGTGGTGTGACTTAACACCCTGAGGTCTCAACTTCACAGGGAATTAGTCCAACTGGAACCTCATGCCTTGGGAAGAAGTGTTTCCCCTCTCTCCTTAAATACGGCAAAACACACATAAGGAATGCAGTTAAATATCATTAAACTAGGCCACTATACCCAGGAACTTCCCAGGAAGGGCGAAGGGTTGATAGAAAAGGGGGCTCTGGTTGTCTCCTACATCACTCCCTCCTAAGTCACAGCCTCACCACATCTGGCAACAATCTGAAGAATAAAACAATCAGAAGGCAGGCATGTTCATTCCAAGCTGTTCTGCCGCTTTAAAGTTGTTTAATGTTAATTTTAGAACTATATACTCTGACATGAAGAGTACATTTAGCAGAAAGACATGATTCTGACTCAACCCAGCTGGTGGGACTTTTTAGGGGTAATTTCCACTTCAGTTTCTTGACAGGAAAATTCAAGGAAGGGAAGACCTAACCTAGAGAGAGGAAAAAAAGAAAAAATCCTTTCACAACCACACTCAGTTGTTCGTGATTTCTAATGCCTGTGAACCCAGAAGAAGTGAGGCAGAGGGTCCCTGCATGCTTGCTTTACCCCAGAGTGAGACTCTGGTCGTTCCCTTCATTTCCACCCCTGCATAAAGCAAGTTCACAGATTGCAGAAATGCTTACAAAAGCGATATAGACAATAATTGTAGCTATAAACCTATCTACAGATGTGGGGCCATGTATTTATTTTTAAAGGACCTGGACAGATAGACTTATTTCTGTGGCAGCAGAGACTGGCACAGAATTATTGGAAAGCTATTTGGCAAAATGTTTAAGAAAACTTTAAAAATGCTCTTTGAGCCAGTAATGTGCTACCCAGAATTTTCTCCTAAGGAAATGATCTAAAATGGAAAGAATATGCTCAGAGATTTCCCAGTCTTGTTGCTAAAGCAAAATGCTGGAAACAACCTAAATGGAAAATAAGGGGAGATGGCAAGTCAAGGAAGGCCGAACACATCCTCTCAGCAGAAGACAACACAGCATCAGGAAGACCATGGAGCAACAAAGAAAACCGCTTACAGCACAAAGTGAAAAGCAGGATATGAAAGTATCTCTGCTAGTTATTACAACAATCTTAAAAAAAAAAAAAAAAAAAAGATGACACGTGAAAACTAAACAGCTGAACTACTGTGCTAGTGAGATCGTGGGTGATTCTTACCCAACACCCTTTTCTAATTCATGATTTTTAAAATATCAGGAAAGAAAAAGAAGAAGCCTGAGAGATATGAGGCCATTAAAAATTTATCTTAAACACAACGCAGGATGCCTAAATCTCATGTGGCGCAATGTTCAACAAATCACAGAATAGCTTTCAACCAAACACCCAGGTTAACCAAAACCCTTGGAATGTGATCAGATGAGTCTGCATGGAGCCTCATACAGTAAAAAACATTAACCAGAGTAGCATCTTCCTAGATTTAACCTCATCAGGTAGTTGGGAAAGGAAAGAGCCAACTATTAAATGATGTACTGTGACGGGGATGCCGCCTCAGGGGAGTGAAGAGCCGATGTCCTGACTGAGGGCAGCAGTTTAGCTTAACACCAGCTTACTGCCACCATGCAAGCCAGAAACCCAGATTTTTACATGAAATCTTCTGATTTTTAAAAAGTGACAACTAATTTGAGCTTTTAAAAAGTACTGTGAAGACAAACAAAATATCTGTAGGCTGGGTGTGGTCTGTCATCTACCAAAGGACCCCCTAAACTAGGGGGTACGTGGACCTCTGGAGTTTGCAAGTGGCCATCAAGAAGATTCCATTTGAGGGCGGGGACAGGGAAGGGAGGGGGAGAGAGAGTGAGGGGGAGGAGGGGGGGAGAGAGAGAGTGTGTGTGCATGTGTGCGCACACGTGTAGGCATGATGGGGAGGGACAGGAACTTTGACTGATTTCCATCCCACCTGAGAAGACAGCAGCAGCTAACACTCGTATGATGTAACTGAAATGCCTAACTCCTGCCTCACAACAACCCTAAGGTGGCATTTTATTCCATTTTGCAGATTGGTCTTTTAGAATTATGGAATGTGGTCCTTGGTCAACTCTTTTTTTTTCTTCCTCAGACCAGCAGCTCAGATACATTGTCCTTTACAAAGCAGCTTTCCAGGCATTTCCTTAGCCCAGTTTTGGAAGTGCAGGCTCCTGGTGACTTTGGGGCTGGGTTTGACTCTCACTTTGCCCACTGCCTACCTCACCACCGTGTTGTGGTCTTAAATGAGCTAACAGGCCTAAGCCAACAACTCCCCTCTAAAAACCCAGGTGCTACCCCTGTGCTGACACAGGAGCTCTTAGTACTAAAAGCCACCTCTGACTCTCACGCCCAGAAATAGCTGTGTTACCTGGCCACAAAGCTAGCAGTCTTGTCGACAATGTTCCTGACCTCTGGAGGAGGGTAAATAATCCCCACCACTGGCTTAGAAGGGGTAGAATCTTCCTTTGAGGATGTTTCTTCTTCTGTTGGCTGTGAAAAGAGGAAAATGAAATAAGGTCTTGAAGTTCCTGGTTTGCGGCTGGACCACCACTGTTAACCTCCATTAGGATATTGCTGAAAGCATAGGCTTTTTCCCCAGAAAAATTCCACAGAACTCCCTCAGGTTAGGCCCCTCTGCTCCAAAAGAGCAGCCTCCCTGACTCTACCCCAACTAGACTGTCTCAGAGGAACCAAGAACCTACATTTTCAGCAAGGGCCAAGGTCCCCAGATGCAGGGGGCCTCTGATCACATTTGGAGAAACCATGTCTGTATCCCCACACCTAATGCAGAACTTGGCTCTGTATGTAAATGTTTGCTGAATAAAGAAACTTGCTGCCTTGCTGGCAGCTCCCTCTGCCATGAGTGTCCTTTCCCTCTGCATCCATCCATTCCACCATCTCACTCACCACTGAATGCTCAAATGCTTTGTGGAACTGTACTGGAGGAGTCAATATTAATTGTCCCACAAGTTCCACTAGGCGGTATTTCAATTTCCCCACCAGCTTCTTTAGGAAACAAAGGGTCAAGTATCCCATCTTAGAAAAACAGTTTCTCCCTGGCCCTGGTATTCCTATCCACTACTGCCTTCTCCCTCCCCTTCCTCTGGTGGTTAAACATCCTGAGTTCTCTCAGTCTTGCCGTTCCCACTTCCTCACTTCCCATTTGGTCTCCATTAATTTTAAATGTTGTTGCCAATGTCAAAAAACCAACTGCGTCCAGTCAACTACCAAAGTTATCTGGACTTGTAACTGGTGACCAAAACCAAAAACCAAACCTGTTGCCATTGAGTCGATTCCAACTCAGAGCAACCCTCATAGCGTAGGAGAACTGCCCTGGGGTTTCCAAGGAGCGGCTGGTGGATTCGAACTGCTGACCTTCTGGTTAGCAGCCAAATGCTTATCCACTGCTCCTCCACAAAACTCCCCCCTCCTCAACCTCCAGGCGCCATCCTCAGATCTCTTTCCTTCTTGCTCTCTGATCATTCCATCCCAAGTTTCCTTCCTGGCCTGTTTCACTTTCTGCCCTTTAAATATTGGAGACCCTCAAAATTCTGTTCTTGGTTTTCTTTGAAGTATTCACACTGTCTTCAGACACTTGTAACCACATCCTTCACTTTCCCACTCAAATTGGTGTCTAGCCCAGATCACTCCTGCGTGCCACAAAGCCTTAGATCCAGCTGACTCATGGATACTAACCCCTTTCCTTGCGAATACCAACCACGCACCTGGTTCTTTAGCCTCTACATCCAGTCAATCACTAATGATAATAACGGCTACCATTTATCAAGCACATACTATGCCCTAGATAGTCTTCTAGGCACTTTAAACATACTAACTGTTGCAGCCACCAACCACCACCCTCATGAGGTACGTACGCTTATTACCCTCATTTTACGTGACACAACTGAGGCATGGATAGCTTAACTGGGCCAAATGGCAGAGCCAGGATTCCAACACAGTACTCTGGCTGTAGAGCCTGCACCATCAGCCACTTTGTGACAAGAGCTTGACCATCCCCTCTTCCCCAGCCCCTGCCACAATCGAGACCAGGCCTTCAGCATGCTGAATGAACTGACTGGTCCCCAACCCTCCTTTGATTGTCCACATCACTGCCTGCCTACCTGAATTTCTCAAACACCATCTGTGGGTTTTCCTGCCAACCCCGAAGCAGATGCTCTGAGCAAAGGTCCCTAAAGGGAGTGATGACTTCCAAGTTCTTTACATGTTGGAACAGAAACCTGATGTCCACACCATTAAATTTAGAAGTATTCCTATACTCACATCTGTTGTTTCTGTCATCTCTCCCATATCAGCAAAAGGTTCTGTAAGGTGCAGAAAGCAATTTAGCCTTTGTTCTGGCTTCCTGAGAGCAGGACTACATCTGAAACGAACGAATGGGGGCTGACCAGACCAAGAGGGCCAACTGGTGGCACAATGTTGACTAGCCTCAGGAGACATGATATAACCTATCATGACCATGTGATGAAGCTGACAAAAGCTCTGAGCTTCCTAGTTGGAGCATATCTGATCTCTGGAGGGTCAGTGTCCCTAAGCACATGGAAGTTCTGCACTGGGACCCCTCCCAGATCCCACCCTATGTGTCTCTTCATTTGTATCCTTTTTGGTTAATGTAAATATGTAGTATGGTAAAAACACACCACTTGTCTGTCAGTTTATTGTACAGTGGTGGTTTGTGTGTTGCTGTTATGCTGGAAGCTATGCCACCAGTATTTGAAATACCAGCAGAGTCGCCCATGGTGGACAGATTTCAGCGGAGCTTCCAGACTAAGATAGACTAGGAAAAAGGACCTGGTGGTCTACTTCTGAAAAAACTGGCCAGTGAAAAACTTATGAATAGCAGAGGAATACTGTCTGATATAGTGTTGGAAGATGAGCCCCTCAGGTAGGAAGGCACTCAAAATATGACTGGGGAAGAGATGCCTCCTCAAAGTAGAGTCGATATTAATGATGTGTATGGAGTAAAGTTTTTAGGACCTTCATTTGCTGATGTGCCATGACTCAAAATCAGAAGAAACAGCTGCAAACATCCATTAATAATTGGAACATGAAATGCATGAAGTATGAATCCAGGAAAATTGGAAGTCATCAAAAATGAAATGGAATGCTTGAAGACCGATATCCTAGGCATTAGTGAGCTGAAATGGACTGGTATTGGCCATTCTGAATCAGACAATCATATGGTCTACTATGCTGGCAATGACAAACTGAAGAGGAATGGCGTGGCATTCACTGTTAAAAAGAACATTTCAAGATCTATCCTGAAGCACAACTCTGTCAGTGATAAGATAACATCCATATGCCTACAAGGAAGACCAGTTAATATGACTATCATTCAAATTTACACACCAACCACTAATGCCAAAGATGAAGAAATTGAAGATTTTTACCAACTTCTGCAGTCTGAAATTAATAAAAAATGCAATCAAGATGCAATGTAATTACTGGTGATTGGAATGCAAAAACTGGAAACAAAGATGGAATGAGGTTGGAAAATACGGCTTTGGTGACAGAAACTACGCTGTAGATCGCATGATAGAATTTTCCAAGACCAATGACTTACTCATTGCAAATATCTTTTTTCAACAACATAAATGGCAACTATACACGTGGACCTCACCAGATGGAATACACAGGAATCAAATCAACCACATCTGTGGAAAGAGACGATGAAGAAGCTTAATATCATCAGTCAGAACAAGGCCAGGGGCCAACTGCAGAACAGATCTCAATTGCTCATATGCAAGTTCAAGCTGAAGCTGAAGAAAATTACAGCAAGTCCAGGAGAGCCAAAGTATGACCTTCAGTATATCCCACCTGAATTTAGAGACCATCTCAAGAATAGATTTAATGGACCGAACACTAATGACCAAAGACCAGACGAACTGTGGAATGACATCAAGAATATCATATATAAAAGAAAGCATAAGATCATTAAAAAGACAGGAAAGAAAAAGATCAAAATGGATGTCAGAAGAGACTCTGAAACTTGCTCTTGAACATAAAGAGCAGGTAAAGCAAAAGGAAAAAAGATGACGTAAAAGAGCTGAACAGAAGATATCAAAGGGTGGCTTGAGAAAACAAGCATTATAATGAAACATGAAAAGACCTGCAGTTAGAAAACCAAAAGGGAAAAACACACTTGGCTTTTCTCAAGCTGGAAGAACTGAAGAAAAAATTCAAGCTTTGAGTTACGATACCAAAGGATTCTACTGACAAAATATTGAACAACGCAAGAAGCATCAAAAGATGGAAGGAGTACACAGAGTCACCGTACCAAAAAAGAATTACTCGACGTTCAACCATTTCAGGAGGTAGCATATGATCAAGAACTGACGTTACTGAAGGAAGAAGTCCAGGCTGCACTAAGGGCACTGGTGAAAAACAAGGCTCCAGGAATTGACGAATACCAACTGAGATGTTTCAACAAACGCAACGCTGGATGCGCTCACTCGTCTATGCCAAGAAATTTGGAAGACAGCTTCCTGTCCAACAGACTGGAAGAGATCCATATTTGTGCCCATTCCAAAGAAAGGTGATCCAACAGAATGCAGAAATCATTGAACAATATCATTAATATTCCACACAAGTAAAATTTTGCTAAAGATAATCAAAAAACAGTTGCAGCAGTACGTCAACAGGAAACTGCCAGAAACTCAAGCCAGAATCAGAAGAGGATGTGGAGCAAGGGCTATCACTGCTAATGTCAGAAGGACCTTGGCTGAAAGCAAATACCAGAAAGATGTTTACCTATTGTTTTACTAACTACGCAAAGGTGTTTGACTGTACGGATCGTAACAACTATGGACAACATTGCGAAGAATGGCAATTCCAAACACTTAACTGTGCTCATGTGGAACCTGTACATAGACCAAGAGGCAGCCATTCGAGTAGAAGGGGATACAGCGTGGTTTAAAATCAGGAAAGTTGGGCGTCAGGGTTGGATAATTTCACCATACTTATTCAATCTGTAGGCTGAGCAAATAATCCGAGAAACTGGACTATATGAAGAGCAGGGCATCAGGATTGGAGGAAAACTCATTAATAACCTGCAATATGCAGATGACACAACCTTGCTTGCTGAAAGTGAAGAGAACTTGAAGCACTTACTGATGAACATCAAAGACTACAGCCTTCAGTATGGATTGTACCTCAATGTAAAGAAAACAAAAATCCTCACAACTGGACCAATAAGCAACATCATGATAAACGGAGAAAATACTGAAGTTGTCAAGGATTTCATTTTACTTGGATCCACAGTCAACACCCATGGAAGCAGCAATCAAGAAATGAAATGACATACTGCACTGGGCAAATCTGCTGCAAAAGACCTCTTTAAAATGTTCAGAAGCAAAAATATGACTTTCAGGACTAAGGTGTGCCAGACCCAAGCCATGGTATTTTCAATCACCTCATATGCATGTGAAAGCTGGACAATGAATAAGAAAGACCCAAGAAGAATCGATGCCTTTGAATTACGGTTTTGGCAAAGAACACTGAATATACCATGGACTATCAGAGGAACGAACAAATATGTCTCGGAAAAAGTATAGCCAGAATGCTCCTTAGAAGTGAGGATGGCGAGACTTCATCTCACAAACTTCATACCTTGGACGTGTTATCCCTGGAGGACATCATGCTTGGTAAAGTAGAGGGTCAGCCAAAAAGTGGAAGACCCTCAAGGAGATGGACTGAAACAGTGGCTGCAACAATGGGCTCAAACACAGCAACGACTGTGAGAACGACATAGGTCCGGGCAATGTTTTGTTCTATTACACACAGGGTCACTACGGGTCGAAACAGACTTGACAGCACCTAACAACACAGTAAAAACAAAACCTATCACTATCCTGCTTCTCTTCCTTTTCTCACTGTCTACAAACCAAGTTCAAATCCTCAGAATTGTATTTCCTGCCACCACCCTCCCAACCCTATGCTTCAACCACAACTATCTATTTAACCTCGACCAGAGGCATCATCGGCTTCCTACCTCAGTGCCTTTGCACTTATTACCTTATCCGATGTTACCTTGTTTATTTTTCCCCAGTGCCTGGTTATGTTCCCTGTTGTATTCTGAACCCAAAGCAGTAGATAATATGTGCTCAATAAATACTGAATGAAAAATACTATTTCTCCTCCAAACTCTTACTCATCCTTTTAAAAGCAACTTATCTCTCACTCCTTGGGCTTCACCTACCTTAACCTCCCCTCTACTCCATCAAAGCAATGCTGGTTAGACTATTTTTTTTGTCCCTGTTACATACTTCTATTGTAGGGCATAACCCACCACATTGCAATTATTTATGGGCATTTTCCCCCTCTGCTGACTGAGAGTTTTTCAAGTGGTGACTGGAACTGTGTAATTTATGATGACAAAGACAATAAATAACTGTTGAGTATTCACATATATGTCTCTCCCACTAGCCTGTGAACTCCCTAAAGCAAGGGCTGGGCCTCATTCATTGTAGTACCTTCAGAGCCAGGCACACTGTCTTGTAGATGTTGAGATTTAACATCCAATGATCGGCCGTACGGACTGGAAAATTAGGAATTACTGGACAAAGGCTGGGGCGGGGGTGTCGGTGAGCAGCTGGATCAGTGCTTCTCAAACTTTTATGTGTATATGAATCACCCTGGGTGCACGTTAAAATGCAGGTTCCTATTCAGAAGGGCTGGGGTCGGATATTCTGCAATTCTAACAAGCTCCTAGGTGATACTGACGCTGTTGGTCCGCGGACCACACTTTGAGAACCACTGTTCCAGCGTTCTCTTCGCTGCCAAAAAGCAGCGCGCCGCGGGAAGCGCGCTGCCTCCTGGGACTTGCAGTCCCTCCAAAGCGACCGCTTCTTCCTGCACGCTTGAGGAACACCCGCGCCGGGAGGGGAGGGCCCAGGCCTAGGCTGGGTCTACCGGTCGAGGTACGGGGGCGCGGTACCTGTTTGGGCTCGGTGGCCACGGGCGGCGGCGGAGGCACCGCCTGCACGGGTCCGGCCGGCATGACTGCGACGCTCAGGGCTGCCAGTCCGCCTCGGTTTCGGTTAGCAGTGCTGCGTCAAGACACCTTCCCGCACAGACGGTACGACGAGCTCACAAGATGGCGGCGGAGACGGCCGAGTGACTCATCTTCAACGAGGCTAGGCTGACGCACTTCCGGGACCGCCCCCTCGGCCGGGCGTGGCTTCCCGTCCCTACCCCAGCGAATGGGTCTCACGCGACGCCGTTGCCATGGCAGCGGTACAGGCGCCTGGCCTGGGGTTTCTGGGGATCCCGGGAGCCGCAGGCGTGCCGGGGCCAGTTCCATGAGCCGGCCAGATCCAGGGGCTGAGGCCACGAAGCTGAAGACAGGTGAGATGTCCTACATCTCCCCGCCAGTAGCTCCCCGGACACACCTTGGGGCCCTGGCCCCCTCATTTACTCCACAGGCCTGTTCCCCGCTCACTCAGACCCCGCCTCTCAAGGCCCCTCAGGCCTCCTCCTCAAAGCCTCACCTCCCTTCTGCCTTAATCCCTCTTACTCGCTTCAGGCCCACATCCTCCAACCTCCCCTTCAAAGTCACGGACCCTCAACTCCCTCTGGTCTCTTTCCCGCGGGCCTCCCTTTTCTAGGTTCCACCCCCTTCCCTCCATAGTCCCGCCCCCAAACCCCACTGGGCTTCCCAGATCAGGGCTACTTCTTTAGGCTCCACCCCTCATCCCCACTGGTGTCTCCTTGCCGACCACGCCCCTCGCTTCCAGAGGCGCGCCTTGAATCAGGTCCACTTTGCTTCCTGTCCCGAAACCCCCTCAACCCTGCCTCCTTTACCTTCCCTCCTGGCTCCAGAATGCGGAGAGGGGGCTCTGAGCGGTGCCTGGACTTCAGTTTCCTCACCTGTGAAATGAAGCTGATAGATGTTCTCCATCATTCACACACTATAGCTGGTTTGTGTCGTTGTAGTCATTATTAATGGAGAGTACTAATGACAGCTAGGATCTACTGAGCATTTACCATGAGTCGGACCCTGTGGTCAACACTTTATATGCATTATATCATTTATCCTTTTTATCAACCGGTTTACAGATGAGGACAGTGAAGTTCAGAGTTAGCACAGTGGGAATCCAAACCCAGGCCAGTCTTTCACCTCTGCAAGTGCAATTCGTTATTCGTTTGTCTTCATTCAGTCCCTTCAGTGTCTCCAGGGATCCAGGCAATTAGCATTCCCCAAGTTAGAGATTGACAACTGCTGTATATAGAGAGACTGACAAACGGTTTTAGAGTTTCCAAAGTGTTCTCACGGCAGTGTCCTAAAATCTGAGCAAGGTGGGTGTATTCTTTACCAGTAGGGTAGGGTACTAGGGCCCAGAGAGGGGAATGGGGCTTGAATGTTGAATAAAAGGGAAGGCAAAAGCTCGCCTTGAGCCAGAGGGAGCTGAGGAGAGACAAGTTAGCTGCTGCTCCTACCTAATGGCAGTGCTGGCTCAATTGGTGCCCATCACCTGTGGGCTGCAGCTCCAGGCTGAGGAATTACAGAGAAAAACGTTATCGAGTCTCCTTCTCTTGACATGGTTCTCAAACCATCCGTATATCTGCATAACCCCGATTTTCAGAAGAAACCATATAAGGTAATGTTGGATATTTTTCAATATTATGTTTTCCTCTTGTATATTCTTCTTGTTGCTTTGGCATTTGCTGCTGCTTATCTGAACCAGAAACTAATGGGCACTGTTATCTAAGATGGCCCCAGATGGCAGCTGTGGTGATTTGAAAGTGGACAGACTGGTGTTTCATGGTGTCTTCAACAAGCAAGCCATGAGTTCCAGGTGCTTTGCCACCTGAATACATCTCTGCCCAAGTTGAGGCTTCTTGCTTGCTTCATTTCCCCCCCACCCCATGATAGGAAGGAAACCCAGAATGTTTCAATGTGTTTTTTTTTTTTTTCTGTTGGTTTCTGCCTTATGCCTTGGGGACATAAAATCTTGTGGGCAGCAAAATCTCATGACAGGCAGTCGCCAAGTCAGTGTGTGTACAGGATGTGGCCCATGCTAGAGCAGTGCATGCACGTGCTTGGCACGGGGCAGACACACATGGCATTCCCATCAGTGTGGGTGGAGCCCACGGAGCTCACAGACCCAAGACTGACCCACAGCAGAGACCCTCAGACATAGATGGTGGGTGCTTTAGGACAGAGCTCTATTGCCATCCTCTGTCCCCAGTTCTTGACATGGCACCCAGTGTATAGCAGCTTCTCGGTCAACAATTGTTAAATGAACACACAGTGTCTGATCCTCCACACCTGTGCATTCCAGTACTGTGGCCACCAGCCTATGTGACTGTCGAGCATTTGAATTGGTGGCTGGTCCAAGTTGAGATGAGCTGTTAAGTATCAAATACACGCGGGCTTTTGAGATTTAATAAAACCAGGAATGGAAAATATCTCCTTAATAACTTTATATTGATTTCATGTTGAAATGATAGTATTTTGGATTGTTGTTATTGTTAGGTCCCGTTGAGTTGGTTCCAACTCACAAAGACCCTGTGTACAACAGAACAAAACACTGCCCGGTCCTGCGCTATCCTTACAATGTCTGCTATGTGTCAGCCCATTGTTGAAGCCACTGTGTCAATCCATCTCATTGAGGGTCTTCCTTTTTTGGGCTTACCCTCCACTTTACCAAGCATGATGTCCTTCTCCAGGGACTGGTCCCTCCTGATAACATGTCCAAAGTATGTGAGATGAAGTCTTACCATCCTCACTTGTAAGGGGCATTCTGGCTGAACTTCTTCCAAGACAGATTTATTCATTCTTCTGGGAGTCCATGGTATATTCCATATTCTTCAGCAACACCGTAATTCAGAGGTGTCAGTTCTTCTGTCTTCCTTGCTCATTGTCCAGCTTTCACATGCATATAAGGCAATTGAAAACTCCATGGCTTGGATCAGGCATACCTTAGTCTTCAAGGTGACATCTTTGCTTTTCAACACTTCAAAGCAGTCTTTTGCAGCAGATTTGCCCAGTGCAATACGTTGATTTCTTGACTGCTGCTTCCATGGGCATTGATTGTGGATCCAAGTAAAATGAAATCCTTGACAACTTCAGTATTTTCTCCATTTATCATGATGTTGCTTATTGGTCCAGTTGTGAAGATTTTTGTTTTCTTTATGTTGAGGTACAATCCATACTGAAGGCTATAGTCTTTGATCTTCATCAGTTAGTACTTTAAGTCCTCTTCACTTTCAGCAAGCAAGGTCGTGTCATCTGCATATCGCAGGTTGTTAATGAGACTTCCTCCAATCCTGATGCCCTGCTCTTCATATAGTATAGCTTCTCAGATTATTTGCTCACCCTGCAGATTGAATAAGTATGGTGAAAGGATACAACCCTGACACACCCCTTTCTTGATTTAAAACCATGCAGTATCCCCTTGTTCTGTTTGAATAACTCTCTCTTGGTCAGTGTGCAGGTTCCTCATGAGCACAATTAAGTGTTCTGGAATTCCCATCCTTTGCAATGTTATCCATAATTTGTTATGATCCACTCAGTCGAATGCCTTTGCATAGTCAATAAAACACAGGTAAATATCTTTCTGGTAATCTCTGCTTTCCCCAAGATCCGTCTAATATCAGCAATGATATCCCTTGTTCCACGTTGTCATGGATTGAATTGTGTCCCCCCAAAATATGTGTCATCTTGGCTAGGCCATGATTCCCAGTATTGTGTGATTGTCCACCATTTTGTCATATGATGTGATTTTTCTGTGTTGTAAATCCTATCTTTATGATGTTAATGAGATGGGATTAGCGGCAGTTATGTTGATGAGGCAGGGCTCAATCTACAAGATTAGACTGTGTCTTAAATCAGTCTCTTTTGAGATATAAAAGAGAGAAGCGAGCAGAGAAACACCGGGACCTCACACCACCAAGAATCAAGAGCCAGGAGAAAAGCGCATCCTTTGGACTCAGGGTCTCTGCACTGAGAAGCTCCTAGTCCACGGGAAGATTGAATGCAAGGACCTTCCTCCAGAGCTGACAGAGAGAGAAAGCCTTCCCCTGGAGCTGGCACCCTGAATTCAGACATGTAGCCTCCTAGACTGTGAGAGAATAAATTTCTCTTTGTTAAAGCCATCCACTTGTGCTATTTCTGTTATAGCAGCACTAGATAACTAAGACACACTTCCTCTTTTGAATCGGCTTGAATTTCTGGCAATTCCCTGTCAATGTACTGCTGCAACCACTTTTAAATTATCTTCAGCAAAATTTTACTTGTGTATGGTATTAATGATATTGTTCGATAATTTCTGCATTCTGTTGGATCACCTTTCTTTGGAATGCTCACAAATATGGATATCTTCCAGTCGGTTGGACAGGTAGTTGTCTTCCAAATTTCTTGGCAAAGATGGGTGAGCACCTCTAGCGCTGCATCCATTTGTTGAAACATCTCTATTGTTAGGCCATCAATTCCTGGAGCCTGGTTTTTCACCAATGCCTTCAGTGCAGCTTTTACTTCTTCCTTCAGTACCATTGGTTCTTTATCATATGCTACCTCCTGAAATAGTTGAACATCAACCAATTCTTTTTAGTACAGTGACTCTGTGTATTCCTTCCATCTTCTTTTGATGCTTCCTGCATCGTTCAGTATTTTCTCCATAGAATCCTTCAGTATTGCAACTCGAGGATTGAATTTTTTTCTTCAGTTCTTTCAGCTTGAGAAATGCCAAGCGTGTTCTTCCCTTTTGGTTTTCTAACTCCAGGTCTTTTCACATTTCATTATAATACTTTACTTTGTTTTCTCAAGCTGCCCTTTGAAATCTTCTGTTCAGCTCTTTACTCCATCATTTTTTCCTTTGCTTAAGCCACTCTATGTTCAAGAGCAAGTTTCAGAGTCTCTTCTGACATCCATTTTGTTCTTTTCTGTCTTTTTAATGTTCTTTTGCTTTCTTCATGTCATCCCACAACTCATCTGGTCTTTAGTCATTAGTGTTCAGGTCAAATCTGTTCTTGAGATGATCTCTAAATTCAGGTGGGATATACACAAGGTCATACTTTGGCTCTCGTGGACTTGCTGTAATTTTCTTCAGCTTCAGCTTGAACTTGCATATGAGCAATTGACAGTCTGTTCTGCAGTCAGCTCCTGGCCTTGTTCTGACTAATGATATTAAGCTTCTCCATCGTCTCTTTCCACAGATGTAGTTGATTTGATTCTTGTATATTCCATCTGGTGAGGTCTACGTGTATAGTCGCCATTTACATTGTTGAAAAAAGATTATTTGCAACGAATAAGTCATTGGACTTTCAGAATTCTATGAAGTGGTCTCTAGCGTCGTTTCTATTACCGAGGCCATATTTTCAAACTATTGATCCTTCTTCTTTGTTTCGGACTTTTTTGCATTCCAATTCCTAGTAATTATTGATGAATCTTGATTGGATGTTTGATCAATTTCAGACTGCAGATGTTGGTTAAAATCTTCAATTTTTTCATCTTTGGCATTAGTGGTTGGTGTGTAAATTTGAATAATAGTTGTATTAACTGGTCCTCTTTGTTGGCATATGGATATTATCCTATCACTGACAGTGTTGTACTTCAGAATAGATCTTGAAATGTTCTTTTAGACTATAAATGTGACGCTGTTCCTCTTCAATTTGTCATTTCCGGCATAGTAGACCATATGATTGTCTGATTCAGAATGGCCAATACCAGTCCATTTCAGCTCACGAATGCCTCGAATACCACTTTATGCGCTCCATTTCATTTTTGATGACTTCTAAATTTCCTAGATTCATTCTTCGTACATTGCACGTTCTGATTATTAATGGATGTTTGCAGCTGTTTCTTCTGATGTTATGTAATGCCATTGGGTACATTGGGTTAAATAAAATCTAATATAAAAATTAATTCACCTGTTTCTTTTTACTTTTTAAATGTGGCTAGTAAAAAATTTAAAATTCCACTGTGGCTCACATCACATTTTTTCCCAATGTGCTGCTCTAAGCAGCATGATGCGAAGATGGAGCATAAATGTTGGGCTCAGAATCTCAGCTCCCTGAGGACCTTAAGCTAGCTCCCTAAGTTTTCTGAGCCTCAGTTTCCTCATCTATATAAAGAGGGCACTAACACTGCCCTGTCTGACATACTGTGAGTATTTGGACACATAGACACACAGTGTGTCCTCTGAATAGAGCTAGCACTATTGACACACACTCGCTGTGCTCAGGCTCATGGCCGGTGTCCCACCTGTCCTTTCCCTCACTCCATTCTTCCAGCCTGGAACACCCCCTTCTTCCTCCCGGTCAGCCCCTCTCTGCTCCCAGGAAGCCTTCCCTGACTGCCTTCTCACTCACTCTCACCTTCATCCATTCCCAGGGACAGAACAGCTGCTCAGAGCTAGACCCTGCACTGAAGACAGGAAGCCAGAGGCCAGCCGGAGAGCTGGGCACACTCAGACACTCCAGCTCCTGCTCTACGACAGGCACTTGCGCAGAGGTGAGGGCAGGACCCAGTCCTCTGGAAGGCCAGAGAGGCTGGCTTAGCCCTCAGGAACCATCTCTGGGCACCTCTGAGCTTCCCAGCACCTGTGGGCCCAGGCTGCCAGGTCATACCGCAGTGAACTCAAAAGACATGGTCCATAACTCGCAAGGGAAATGGAACAACCACCACAAATAGTTACTCAAATAACGAGTTAGTTCCAGTGGTGGTGTGTGCTGGGAAGAGAAAGAACAGGGTGCTCTGAGAATGTGTAACAGGGGACCTAAACCTGGCTTGGAAACCGGGAGCGCTTTCCTGAGGAACGACATTGGATGGAGGCCTGAGGGAAGTGTTGGAGGTGTCTTATCCAGAGGAAGCATAGGGACGGGATGCATTCTGTGTGGTGAGATCCTGAGGTGGGGGGCAGACCACACAGAGCTGGGAGACCAACCGCGGGAAGTGTTCTGTCGTTTAGTGCTGTGGAAAGCCATTAAAGGCTTTAAGCAGGGGTGACAGGCTGTGAGTTGTCTTCTTAAATGAGCAGGCAGTGGACAGAATGGACAAGTGGGGCTGAACAAGGAGGGAAGCAAGTGGGCTGGGAAGAGATGCGGGTTCTGGAGCAGTGTCCATGAAACCAGCACATTCCCTGTGTGGCCTGGATGCAGGATTGGCAGCATCTGATGCTTGGATATGGGAGTGAGGGAAAGGGCATGCAAGGAAGTGCCCAGGTGTCGGGTAGCCACAGTGTACTCAGTGGGGGCTGCTGTTTTCTGACATAAGGGAGGTTGAGGGAAGTAGGTTTGGGGGAAGGGAGGTTTCTCAGCCAGGCCTGGATTTGCTTGGTGCCAGAAGGGGCCATGGCCTAAATACTGTCCAAATAGCCCCTGTGTTTTGAGGGGGCTGGGGGTTGTGGTACAAGGAGGTACTTTCTGCTGCTGGGAGATGCAAGAAGGACAAGGGACCCCTTTGGCAGGGTTGGGAGGGACTGGGGCTCAGCATCCGCACAGGCTCCCGACACCCAACAGAGCTGGCTCTGAAACTAACTGCCAACTCGCCCCCCCCGACCCTGCTGGAGGGTGAAACCCCAGCAGCACAAGAACCACATTGGTGGGGCCAGGGCAGTGCCATGTTCTCTACCTTCAGAGTCAGGGGCCGTGGACGGTGCATCAAAATCCCTGTCTTCATATGTCCACAGGCTCTGGAAGGTGGGCGAGATGAATTCTCAGTGGCCCACAGGGGAATTGGGGAAGTAAAGGAGCTCGGCATCACCCAAAACAAGGATGGTCTTTGCTGTTGTTACTACCACTAGTCTTAATAGTAATAAAAGTATGGTTTGAGAACTTTTACTAGATGCCTTGCCAGCGCACACATTAATGTCCTCACAACAACCCGGCCTGGCTGTGGACATGCCTTCATTTTACAGCTGAGGCAGTTGGGGCCCAGAGGGGTGCAGTGACTTGTGCAAGGCTGTGCAGCCAAGCGCCAGGGCGAGACTCTCTGTATAAGATGTAATGGGCTCTCTGTCCCCGGACAGATTGTGATAGGTCTCAGTAATCACATTTTCAGGTTTTCCCTCTCTCACACTTTAGGACTCGTCTCCTGCCCCCTAAAAGTCAGTGCATTTTAAATTTTCTTTGCAGACTTTTTATTCTTTTATTCGTTTAATCACTTGATCCTTCGCTTGCCAATGAGCCTCGACAGTGGGCCAGGCCAGGGGCTGTCCACACAGGGGAGATCACAGTGAGTCAGGTGGGCTGAGGACCCGGCCTAGAGTGTGGAGGCCATTCTGGCAGAGAATGCCTAATGGGAGGAGCCCAGAGGGAATATCTAAGCCAGCCTGGAGGTGATCCAGGAATCCTGAAGGGTGAGAGGCGTTAGCCAGGTGATGAGAATTGGAGGGAAGGCATGTTTCAGACAGAGGGAACTGATGAACAAGGGTTCAGAAACAAGAGTGCCTGGTGCACATGAGCTGCTGCTCATAGCTGATGGTAGCTGTGGTGGTGAGTATGGTGCAGAGAGAGGGGTGATAGGGAAGGTGAGGGATGTAGCCAGAGGTGGTCAGATGGCTCGTGGAGGGCCTTTCTCCCCAGGGTCACCAGGATCTTGAGGGGTGGTTGGCCAGCAAGGTGTGATCAGATAGGGTTTGGCCCAGATCTCTGGCAGCTGAAGTTGATCAGGTAAAGCGGGCAGGCCTGTCGCCCAGCTGTCAGCTGCTGGAGTGGTCCAGGTGGGCGATGACAGTGGCCTGGTGTGGCCAGCACACCCCGTCACACTGTAGCTATAACTCTCTTTTTACATAGTTGTCCGCTGCCCTGGTCGATGGTCTGCCCTGGAGGGAAGGGCTGTAGGGACATTCTGGTTCACAGCTTGTCCATCCAGCATTTAGCATGGGGCCTGCACACACAGGTTCTCAGGGGGTGTTTGGGGAATGATGGAATTGTAGTATCGGGTGTGGGATGGGACCCAGGGCTTGGGACAGGCTTCTCCCAGGGTCTGGGAGTAGACTTTGGGCCTAAAGCAACCTAGCAGATTAGGGTTTTAGGAAGGTTCCTCCGGCAGTGGCCACCTGGCTCTGCTAACAGGGCTCCTCTTTGCCTGCCCAGGAGCCGTGAGGATGGCACACCTGCTGGGCAGCCAGGCCTGCATGGACAGCCTGCGCAAGGACCTCACCGACCTGCAGGGTACCATCGTGGACGTGGTCTCCCGTGCCGGGCCTGTGCAGTTCCCCTCCTGGAAGTTCCCCGACCGCATGGCCTGCGACCTGGACATGGTGGACCTGCTGGAACACTATGACCACGTGCCCAGTGACCCTGAGTTCACGCAGCTGTCCCATGCTGTGCTGCTGGAGCTGGTCATTGACAGGTGAGGGCCTCAGCCGAACCTGGGCATCTCAGGGCGCTGGCATGTGCCCCTTAAAACTGTAGCAGCCACAAGAGCCCCTCCAGAGGAGGTGATGATAGTCCCCATTGACTGAGCACCTGTTGGGGCCAGATAGGAACTCAGGGCTCTCACAGTGATCTCCCACTTCAGTTGTGTTCAGTCCTGTTTCATTTAATTTCAGTTTCATTATCTTTATATTATTTTGTTTATTTAATGGACTTTGTTGTTGTTAGGTGCCACTGAGTCTATTTCAACTCGTAGCGACCCCATGTGAAAGAGCAGAAATGCCCCATAGGGTTTTGTTGGCTGTAATCTTTTCGGAAGCAGATTGCCAGGTCTTTCTCTCATGGAGCTGCTGGGTGGTTTGACCTGCCAACCTTTTGGTTAGCAGCCAAGCGCTTAACCGTTGCGCCACCAGGGCTCGTTTAATGGACCTTAGATATACAGAATTGGGTAACTGTAACTCCTGGTTCATGATCACAGTTAGCATTGGTCCACACACAGCCCTTTTTTATTTAATTTTATTTTTTAAGTAATATAATGCAGTTGTGAACACACCACCCACCCAACCGAGGAACCAACAGTTTAACAGTGACTTCTCTCTCCCTGTGCGCCACGCCCTACCCTTCCGTGGCTTCCTCAGAGGAACCCACTCCCGTCAGTCTGTGGTTATTGCCTTGCCTTTGTGTGTGTTGAGATATATATCAAACAACATGCTGCTTTGTATTAGATGTTTTCATTTTCTCCTTTATAAAAAGGGCATCATACCACACGTGATCTTATACCACACGTGAACAATTTCACATGGGTTTCACCAAATCTTTGGTGTGGTGAAAAACAGGTGAAATTGTGCACTACAGATTAGTAAGTAAGCCCATGAGTACCTTGCTTATTGGGTAATCCATCCCTGGCTGGGAGCACTCAAGAGGCTGGTGCAGACAGGCCCAAAGGACTGACTTTCATTCCAGAAGATCTAATGTAACCCAGCAGCACGTCCAGATAATACTGGGGCTCTAGGCGTGTTTCCTCATCTGTGAAATGGAGGATGTTCATGCCTGGGATAACCATTACCATCCAGGAGGCTACATTGCCATAGAATGTAGGGCAAGTGGCAGCACCTCTCTGAGCCTCTGTGTCCTCATCTGTAAAATGGGGATAATAGTTAAGTCCTGCCTCAGCAGCAATGAGACAGTGCCTGTGGAGGCCTTGGATGCTGGCCGATGTACAGCCAGCACTCAGCACATGACAGTCATCATCAATGACTCTGTGGCTTGATGGGTGGAGAGAACCTGGCCTGGGAGAGGGGAGCCACGGGCTCCAATCCCAGCCCCATTGCCAAGTTGTTGTGCTATCTGGGGGAGTCCCTTTCCCTCTCTGGGCCCCAGTGGCCTTGTTTATAGAATGTGGAGTGGACTGGTGCTCTCTGAGGTGCTGTCCAGGCCTGGCATCCCCCAGCCCCTCCAGCTTCTGCTGGGCTCGGGTCAGACACCACACTTCCTGGTCCTAGCCGCCACCCCCACCTGCAGGGGGTTGCCGGCCACCCTGCAACTGCTCTCGCTGCCTCCTGGGGGTTTTGTATATCGAGGACACCACAGCTGCCACTCAGAGTTTCCATCCCAGGCTCTTTTTCCTGGCATCTTGTGGCTGCATTGTTCCCTCTGCATGTCACACAGCCAGACACGGGATTGTTTTCCTAAGTCCTGGCTGGCCCTGCTGGGAAGAGGCTGGTGGAGTCTATGCTATCATTTAAGTTAACACAGTCATCAGCCTTCCACTTCCTGGGGCCACAGCCCAGGCTCCCTGTGCTCAAAAATTCTGTTGTTGTTGTTAGCTGCCATCGAGTCAGCCCTGACTCATGGCGTCCCCGTGCACAATGGCACGAAACACTGCCCAGGCCTGCACCATCCCCATCATTGGTTGTGGATCAGACCGTCGGGATCCATAGGGTTTCCACTGGCTAATTTTTCCAAAGTAGATCACCAGGCCTTTCTCCCTGTTCTTTCTTAGTCTGGAAGCTTCCCTGAAACCTGTTCAGCATCAGAGCAACACACAAGCCTTCACTGATAGACATGTGGTGGCTGCACATGAGGTGCATTGGCTGGAAAGTGAATCTGGTTCTCCCACATTGAAGGCGAGAATTCTACTGTTGAACCACCAATAACACCCTAATAAAATGATAGGGGCAGAGAGGCAGCACAAATGTGAGAGGGACCTGTCTGAGGACAGAGAAGCTAGGGTTACCATTGTGAGGCCTGAAGGTGCCCTCTGTGCAAAAACACAGTTTGTAACCTGTGAGGTGCTGAGCGTGTGAAAACAGAACATGCCTTCCTTCTCCATAACTTTGCACCTGCTGTTCCCTCTGTGAGGAATGCCCTTTGCACCCACTTCCTGGTCTGGCCAAGTCCTCCTCATCCTTCAAGGCCCAGTTCACTTGTCCTCTCCTCTGTGAGGCTGTCACTGACATCAGCACACCCACCCCACTCCCTGCCCACATCTGCCTGAGTAGTGGAACCTCCTCTGGGCCCCCTTGAGTATGTAGAACTCCTAGCAGAGGGCGGGTCTGGGACCCAGAAAGACTGGGCGCCCTGAGGATGGGGCCACAGTGAGGCATCTCAGGAGCTCAGCTCCGGCCCAGCAAGTAGCATTTAGAGAAGCTCAGTTCATGCCAGGGGATGGAATTAGGGCTGAGGAGGAAATTAACACCAGCAGCACAGGAGTCTCCCACTGTGAGGGTCTGTCTGTCTGTCTATCTAAGCAGATAGATCTCTATGTCCTTTTTCCTGGTGCTTCCCCATCCCTCAGAACCAGGCCAGAACCAGAGCCTTACAGTTAGTCTCTCTGACTCTAATTTGGAACTTCAAGGTTGGGTAGAGACCTGCCTATCTTCACTGTACAACTCCACTGTCACAGAGCAGCTTGCCCTGTAGCAGAAGCCCCAGGACTAGACTCAGGAGCCTGTACACCTGCCCCTGCCCTGCCCTGCTTGCCCTGTGGCTGTGGGCAGGCTCTGGACCATGTGATAGAAGGCAGCAGCCACATACCTGGTGCTTTCCAAGCACTTAGGGTCCAACTGAGTCGAGACCAGGCCAGGTCTTGGCGCTCCCTGGAGATCCCCAGTGCAGTAGGGATCAGCCAAACAGAAATGCTGCCACTGGGAGGCACAGAAGAGGCCACACTGAGCGGAGCCTGGGGGCCAGGAAGGGCTTCCTGGAAGAAGTGACCCCTGGGTTGGCCTCTCCAAGTCTCTTACGCCTAGGCCAGTCCCCCAGAGACAGAGGCATATGGTTCTGTGGCGTGCTGGCCTCAGCCTCAGCCTGCCCTGGCATCTCTGCCCACAGGCTCCTGCTGCTGCTTCAGAGCTGTGCCAGCTACCTAGAGAACCTTGGCTCAGAGCAGATGATGCCCCCGGCCCAGGCCATGGGGCCCTGCATGTCTGTGGGGCTCACAGTGAGGCGCTTCTGGAACAGCCTGCTAAGGGTCGGCATGCTCTACCAGCAGGTGGCTCCCCAGGTGGGTTGGCCCCATCCCCGTCCCCTCCCCCAGGTCCTGGCTGGTGGGTCCCTATGCGCTTACATTCTAGACCACCCTGCCCCAACTTCCTAGCACTCTATTGTGGACCCCTGTGTTCTGGACTGGCTCCCCACTGCCCATCAGGTACAGTATAAACTCTGGAACCTCACAAGCAAGGCCCACGTAGCACAGTAGTTAAGAACACATGCCTTGGAGCATGTCTGGGCTACCTGGCTCAGCTCTTTATGCTGTGGGACTTTGGACCTCGGTTTGTTCATCTGTACATTGGGAGTATCCCTACCTCTGAGGGCGTTGTGGATGATAGTGCTGATATGAACTTACATCTACTGTGGGTTATCCTGTAATCCTCACAACCACCCAGTGAGGGAGGACCTGTCCGCCTTTAGTTTTAGGTGGAAACTAAAGCCGAGAGCAGATGTGGTGACATGAGAGAACCCATTAATGAGCAGCTGTTACTGTCACCATCACCTTCCCAATATCAGGCATAGAACTGCATCAAACCTAGGGGGCAGCCAGGAGGAGGCTCTGGCTTAGTAGGTTGAGGGAGCAGGAAGGAGGAGAAAGCTCTCTCTCTCTCTTATTCACGCTGGTGTCAGATAGTGTTAGCAGGTCTGAACGTCAGGCAGACTGGTCACAGAACATACCCAGGGACCTGGTCACCTCCTAGGCCTGTCGACCTCACCTGCCTTCCCTTTATTTTCCTGATCACAGAAAAGGGCAAACCAGGGAGAGACCCCCACCTCCAAGCCCACGGCCAAGGGTGAGCCAGCCAGAAGCCCTGAATTTGTGACTGCCAAGTTCATCAAGCCTTCTTCCCCAATGCCAGGCTTGTCCCAGAGCTGCCGAAAGTTGGACAGCATCCCCACCAGAGTCTCCCTGCAGTGTCCAGTCAGAGCTGCCGAGAACACCAGGAGTGTCCACTCCCAGACGGTTGAGACGGCCCTGGTGCCCTGTGACGCGTGCACCAGCGTCCAGGGCAGCCTGCGGGAGGTGGGCAAGGTGGTCATCAGCCTGTGTCAGGGCCAGAACCTGCCCTCGTCCTTAGACCAGTTCCAGCAGCTGGTGCAGGACAGCATGGGGCTCAGGCCGCTGCCGGCCGCCACCGTGGGCCGCTGGGTGGCAGAGCAGAGCAAAGACCTGATGCGCATCAGTAAGCATGTGGGGGCCCTCACTCAGCTTGTCGGGCCCCTCAGGGCCCAGCTGGAGGAGGCCGAGGGGCAGAAGGATGGACTGAGGAAGCAGGTGGGCGAGCTGGAGCAGACACTGCAGCAGGAGCAGGGGGTGCGGCGGCAGCAGGCAGAGGAGGCTGAGCAGCACCTGGCCGAGTGGGAGTGCAACAAGCAGCAACTGCTTGCAGGTCTGTGCCCCAGAGGCCGGACACTTAGTGGCCCAGAGGCTCTGCTACGGTCTTAGCGCGGGCTCTTCTGAAGCAGACCCCGAGACAGGGCTTCGAGTGCAAGCAGTTTATCTGGGAGGACAGGGAAACCCAGGCTGGGGAGGTGGGGAAGAGAGACAGGGAAGGGAAGGCAGTGACAAAGGGTGTGTTCATCAAGCCAGTCACATTGTGGGCAGTTGGAGCTGAATCCCATTGGGGAACACTGAGAGACTGTGTAGAACACGTGCCTCAGAGTTACGCCACCAGAGGGGTGAGGGCATTGGGGTATTTATCCACACACTCCTACCAGTCATTGAGGGTTACTCCTGGGGAGGTGATCCCCTAGCATTTCCAGCCAAGCAGAGCAGCCTCTGCCAGTTGGCAAAAGCCATCACGCAAAGAGATACAACTACTGGCATGGGAGGTTGGCCGATGCCCACTGATGTAAGGCCTGAGGGATTTGGGCAAGTCACTGCCCTCCAAGCCTCATTGTCATTCTCCACGGAGGACACTGAGGTCCAGGGAGGTGTAGAGATATGGCAGACAGCTGGTAAGAAG
>NW_004443997.1:1073970-1082173 GCF_000243295.1 Trichechus manatus latirostris
TGTCCATTAACTAGCTCAGAGTTCTACAGGTCAGAAGTCCAGCCCTGTGTGGCTGGGTTCTCTGCTCAGAGTCTTAGAAGAATGAAATCAAGGTATCTGCCAGGTTGCATTCCTATCTGAAGGCCCTGGGGACAAATCCACTTCTAAGCTCATTCCAGTTGTAGGCAGAATACAGATCCTTGCGGCTGTAGAACTGAGGGCCCTGTGTCCTTGTTGGCTGGTTGTCAGCTGGGGGCTGCTCTTGGTACCTAGAGGCCACCCATGTTCCTTGCCATGTGGCCCCCCTCCATCTTCAAGTCAACAAGTTTCTCACATGTTGAATCCCCTTCATGCTTCAAATCTGACTTCCTCTTCTTCCATCAGCTAGAGAAAACTGTCTGCTTTTAAAGGGCTCTTGTGATTAGATCAGGCCCACTTGCATACTTTCCTTATGGTTCAATGCCACATGACGTAACTGAACTACAGAAGGAAAATCCATTATATTCCCAGTTCTAGCAATTACACAGAGCATTTGCACAAAGAGGGGTGGGAAGTCTTGGGGACCATCATAGAATTCTGCCTGCCACAGGCAGTAGAGGCCAAGGTAACTTACCTTAAAAAATCCAAACAGGTTTTATATCTTCTGTTAAAATATATTCACGTTTATTTTAATATTAAACCTTTCCCACCCCAAATCTTCCCTAAAAAAAAACCAGTGCCCCTGGGAGATGCACCACCCTGCGGCTTCAGGGATCCCAGTTGGCACACGTAGCCCTGACCGAGAAGCTCAGGATTGGATGGTCTCTAAGGCCTCTGGTCACAGCCAGGCCCAGGGAGGGACCCCAGCCGGGCACGCAGCGATGTCCGCGGCTGGGGGCAGCAGGCAGGGTGGGGTCTCTGGGTCAAACATCACAGCCTTGACTGAGGTGTGTCCTGAAAGATGGTCAGGCCAGGGTGTCCCCAAGGCCAGAAAGTTCTTCCCCCAACCCACCCCCCAATAAATAAACACAAAACACTAGCCTCAGCCTCCAGGAGCACCCTAACAGGCAGGCCAGAGAGAGCCCCCAGTCCCTGGGAGCAGCTGTGCCATCCCTCACCCTCTCACCCAGGCCTCTGCCCGGGTGCTGAGGAGCTGCCTGTGAGGAGGGCAGGCAAGAAGCCCCCGAACTGCAGAGAAGGGCCCCAAGCAGCCTCTGTTCCTGGACTGGCTGGTCCCAGCCCTGCATCCTGCTTGGGGATGTTGGCCCCACCTTCCCAGTGTGGACACAGCAGAGTACCCTGCCCCCCATCAGGGGAGGGGCCCTTTGTCCAACCCACAGAGGCCTCTGTCCCATCCACTCTGCGGTACTGTTCCAGGAGCCCAGGCCGAGGGTCGGTACAGGTGGGCAGCTAATCATCTGAGTAGCGGTTCCCTGCAGGGAGAGGAGGAGAAAGAGCAGGGAGAGGCATCAGGCGGGGCCCAGGTGGCATCAGCCCAGGGCCCCCGCCCCTGCTCACCCAGTACGTTGAATTTGCACAGCGGGCAGGTCTGCTGGAGCAGCAGCCAGGGGTCCACGCAGTCTCGGTGGAACTCGTGCTTACAGGGCAGTACTCGAAGCCACTGTGGAGAGGGTTGGTGCTCAGGCCACAGGCGCAGGACTCTGGTGTGGGTGCCTTTTCCTGTGCCCCACACCTGAGCTGGAAACTGAAGCTCCCAATGACCTATCCTGTCCCCTCCCCCCATTCCATAGTCCTAGTAGCTGGGAGCGGGCCTGGAGAAGGGTCTGGTTGGGGTGATTGAGGTCTCTCTGGAGCAAGGTGGGGAACATCACGGGTCAGCCAAGGGCTGATCTCTGCCCAGGGCACTAACCTGCTTGTGGCAGAAGTGGTCCAAACACACAGCGCAGGTCTCAGCGCCCGGCTCCAGGGGGCCCTGTGCCGCCCTGCCCAGACGGCAGCGACGGGTCTTGAGCGATGCCAGTCTCTGTACCATGCGGCGCTTGAAAAGGTCCACCTGTGAGGAAGGGGCAGGTACAGTCTCTCTGGCATGAAGGCTGGGGGTGGCCGGGGCTCCTGCGGGCTCCCACCTGGCCTCCAGGCTCCCGCTGGCTCTGCCGCGACGCCTGCCGCTGGGCCTGGACCACGAGGCCGGTGCACAGAAGCATGGCCACCAGCAGGATGGCGTTCCACAGCTGCTGCAGGGGCTTCTGGGGAGGGGAGTGGGGTTGTCAGGGCCTGGAGCCGCCCTGCACTCTTCTGCCAGTGACATCCATCCCCAGAGCACCAAGGACCAGACAAGCGAGTGCGCTGAGGGCTCCACTTCCCTGTGTGCGCCCAGCTTCCTCTTCTGCCACCTCTATGCCTCCCACATGTGAGGCCCTCAGGTCTGCCCCCAGCTGCCTTCTCTCCACCCTACACATCTCATATCCTCTGCCTGGGAGACCAAATCTCTCCCCAGCCCAGCCCTCTCCTGAGCAACAAACCCCATGTTTCTGTACACATGAAAGCTTCCATATGGCAGCCTCATGGACTCCCCAACCCAGGACCCTAAGCTTCCTCCTGGTCTTCTTTCTCAGTGCCCACCACCACGCCCCAGCCAAGCCAGGCACTTGCACCCACTCTCAGAACAAGCTGGGCCCCATCCTGTTGCGTCTCCCTCCTAGATCTCTCATGCCCCCGCATCTCATGATCTTCCACTGCTCTCTGGTTCCCTGCCTACAGTCTCACATGCCCACTCCCACCTGGCAGCAAGAGAGAACTCAACTACAAACCTGACTGGGCAACCCTGCTGGACACCCCACCCTGCAGCCTGTCTCCACCCTCAGGAAAAAGCCCGAACTCAGCCTAGCCCGGCCTGCAGGCCCTCATCAGAGATGTGGCCCACCTCAGTTCTCCTGCTGCCCTCCTCTCAGCGGCCCATGCTCCCAGCCCTTCCCACACCTATACCCTTCCACACACTCTTCCCTTCCCTGGGTTTGGGAACCCCTTGATCCAAGAAGTGCTCCCGCTGCTTCTCCCTCCCGGCCCTCCTCACACCTAACCTTGACTGTGTATTTCCTGGCTGCCTGCTCTCCCTCTGTTGTCTGGGGGTACCTGTCAGTCTGAGAGTACTGTCGGTGACAATCATACCTAACACAGTCACCACACAGCCCCAGCGCCTCACTTAGGGAAAAGACAACTGAGAGAACACTTTAAAACCTGTGGGCCCTGGATCTCTCGGTGGGCCTCAGAGTGATTGGGGGACCACAGTGACCTCGATTTCACTCCCACCATATGCAGTGTGACTGCTCAGGAATAGGTGGGTGGAACTGAGCAGGAGCACCTCCTGCCGGCCGAAATGTAGCCACTGGTCACAGGCACACTTCTCAGGGTCTATAGAGGTGACTAATAAAGCGCATGCACTGAAAAGCTTTCTGCAGTCTTAGCTCTCTGCCGTGTTCTTCCTCAGCCAATGCTCCAGTTCAAGTACCATCATGGGGGGAGGGGCTGAAGGATGATTTGATGTTAAAAGAGGCCCCCACTCTGCTACTAGTGTCGCAAACCATTGCTCTTGCTCAGGGTGGGGGATGTTACCAAGAGAGGTCTGTGAGCCCAGCTCCCCCGTCAGTCCTGCACTCCTTTCTCCTCCTAGGCCTCTGTCCCTGTCTCCCTTCCACCTGCAGTGGTGGCACTTACTCCAGGAAGCTGGGCTCAGGGGTCTTCATTATGCCCACTCCACCTTCCGCCCCACCACACCCCACCAGCTCAGTGCTCCACCCAGCAGAGTGACAGTGTCTCTGGCCTATCTCCTCCCGAGACAAGCCCTGTGAGCCTGGGCTGTGCTGAGCCAGGCTGACACAGGCAGGCCTCACCAAGTGGCCATTACAGTGTAATTTCCCAGGACAGGCCAGCTCTAAGCCTCCATGCCTTGGGGTGGCCAGAAGGTGCTGGGTGGGTGGGCCAAGGGTATGGCCACACTAGACCTCCACTGCAGGCCACAGAATCAGCCACCCAGGCTCAGCCTATCTTGGGGTCCTCTGGGTGAGGAGGGAGGGCGGAATTGGGGCAAGTGGTTTGTTCAGACCTTCCCGACCCACGGGTGCTGCAACTCCCTGGGTTCCTGGGGCCAGATGGGTGGTGACTGGGCCCTGGAGCTGGGGCTGAGCATCAGATCCACCAGCTGGGTGCCTGCCCCAGTCGCCCTTCAGACACCCCGGCCAGCAGTATGGCTACAGCTGCTCAGCCTTGCCCTCGGTACCAGCCAGTCCATTAGGCAGACTGTGCACACTCCACCCTAGCCTCCCAAGGCTGTCTCCCAGTCCACCTTCTCTCCTCTACCCTTTTCTGCAGGCATCTCCTCAGCCCCTCACCAGACGTCTGTGGGGCTACCCTCACGGGGGACATATAGTGGGGCAGCCTTCTCTTCCAGAAAGCCATTCGCTTGCTTGTTATTTAGCCTCAGTGCCTGCTACCCCAACAAAGGCTCAGCCGACAGGCTGAGTCACCATGTATCCTTTGTGTTCAAGTCCCTTCTTCCCTGCTCATCTTTGAGCCCCGCGAGGGCAGAAACAGGGTCTCACAGGCCTTTCGTATCCTCCACAGCCTTCACACGCAGCCCCACATGGCGTAGGAACTCCAAAATGATTTGGTAATGGCTGATCTATTCAAGTGCTTACTGCAAGAAAGATGTTCAGAGCAGCAGCAGCTGCCCGTTTGCTTAGCACCCACCACGAGTTAAGTGCTTTACACACACTATCCCCGACATTCCTGTAGCTGTTGTGTTGTCCCTGTCCACAAATAAAGAGAATGAGATCCACAGAGGCTAAACACTCAGCCCAAGAACATTCCGCTGAGGTTTCCAAGCCAGGATTTGAACCTGAGTCCCTGAATGGTACAAACAGTTACGAGCTTGGCTATTAACTGAAAGGTTGGTGGTTTGAACCCACCCAGAGGTGCCTCAGAAAAGAAGCCTGGTTATTTGCTTCTGAAAGGTCGCAGCCATGAAAACCGTATGTAGCACAGTTCTGCTCTAACACACATGGGGTCACCATGAGTCGAAGTCATCTCAACTCGATGGTCTACTGGTTTGGTTCTCTGCCTGATGAGGCTGCCTCATGTTGCCCACATCCGCTGACACCTGCTGGAGGCTGTGTGCAGGGATGGGGTATGTCCGCCCCACACAGAGTAGGTGCTCAATAAATGTTTGCGGACAGAACACCATTGAACCCCCTTGATGGCAAGAGATGGGAAATCCAGAGACAAGACCTAGCCCCTGCCCTTGGGAGACAAAGCCAGGCACTCCAAAACCTAAACAGGAGCGGCTGTCTTAGGAGCCCTACAAAGACAAAGTGTGTGATTTAAAAAGAGGAAGGGAGGGACTTTGTACTAAGGGCACGAGGGAGGCTTTCCAAAGAAGAAAGGCAGGATGAGTCGTGAATGAAGTCTCTGCTACACGTGGAAATGGAGAGAAAGGGTATCCATGCCGATGGCCAAGCCTGGCCAGAAGCCCAGCAGCAGAGTCTCGAGGGGTGTGTGAAGGCAGCAAATGACACAGGGTGGCGAGAGTGTAGGGCAAAGAGGTGCAGGCAAGAAAAGACTAGAAAAACAGGACGAGTGCCTTAGGTCAGGAGAGCCTCGAAAGCCAGGTGTCATGGATTGAATTATGTCCCCCCAAAAATGTGTGTATCAGTTTGGCTGGGCCCTGATTCCAAGTACTGTGTGATTGTCCTCCATTTTGTGATTGTAATTTTATGTTAAAGAAGATTAGGGTACGATTGTATAATACCCTTACTAAGATCACATCCCTGATCCAACGTAAAAGGAGTTTCCCTAGTGTGTGGCCTGCACCACCTTTTATTTCTCAAGAGATAAAAGGAAAGGGAAGCAAGCAGAGAGTTGGGGGACCTCATACTACCAAGAAAGAAACACCAGGAGCAGAGAACGTCCTTTGGACCCGAGGTTCCTGCGCAGAGAAGCTCCTAGTCCAGGGGAAGACTGATGACAACGAGGACCTTCCTCCAGAGCCGACAGAGAGAGAAAGCCTTCCCCTGGAGCTGACACCCTGAATTTGGACTTCTAGCCTACTAGACTGTGAGAAAATAAATTTCTCTTTGTTAAAGCCATCCACTTGTGGTATTTCTGTTAGAGCAGCACTAGATGACTAAGACACCAGCCTAAGGAGACTGAACTTTACTCTGCGGACAATGGAGAGCCCGAGAAGGCTTCTGAGCAGGAGCAACATGACAACAATGGCCAACACTGAATGACCCTAGGCCAAGGGCCACACCAAGCACCCACCAGCATCATGACAACCCGCTGAGGGAGTAGTAGCCACCACCACCAAAGCGTGAGAGGCCACAAGACTTCTAAGACAAGGCCATGTGTGCGGTCCACCAGTACCTCCTCTCCCCAGCCCTGTATAATACTGACACCTACCTGCTCCTGGGCACGGCTGCCTCCCAGGCACACCAAGTCTTGCCAGCCGCCATAGCCATCCTTAGAGAGGCCACAAGTAGTCCACAGGGTCAGTTTCCACTCGATGTTGGCTGACAGGGACTCTCCACTGGTGATCTCAGCAGTGGCCTGGGTCCTCCTGGGAGAGAGACCCACACAAGGGTCACATGGAAGGGCCCTTGGGAGCCTACTCCCAGTCCTGCTGGGGATATCCCAGAATATCACCCCAGCCCTTCTGCTTTGGCCCCCAGGTCTTTCCCGGCCATTGGTTTTTCCGTTTCTCACACACGCCTGGCCAGGGACACCATAAGCCCAGGGGTCAGCCTCTCAATCAAGTGTCCAGCCTCCTCTTACCCGGGCCAATCCCCTCTGCCCACAGAGCCCCCTCCTCTCTCCAGGCTCTGGTTCCTCCTTCCAGTCCCCTCATCAAGTTTTCAGACCAGGTGACTACAGTCTTCAGATCAACAGGAAAGGCCCTGGTTCTGAGACCCCTGAGCCCACGGCAGAGATGGGGAACCTCAGCATCCAGGCCTAGCCCTACCAGAGCCCAAAACCCAACTCACTGCAGCAGTGCCTCCAACAGCTTCGTGACGTTGGAAGAATAATGAAGGACAATCACTGGCCTGAGCAGAAGCTGGGATATGTCCAGCTGCAAGAAGACAGGGAGATCAGCAGGCCTTGGTCCCCTGTACCCAGCCTGTACCCCCACCACTTGCTCCGGGCTCACCTCTCGGACCACGTTGTGGTTCAGGATGAGGAGGAGCAGGGCAGAGGCTCCCAGGAAGAGGGCTCGGCGCATCTGTACGACAGAGGGCAGGAGGCTGGCACACACCTGTCCACACCCCCCTCTTGCCACCTGCAGCCAGATGACGCTAGCTCCTGGCTTTACAGTGAGTAGTTCCTCTGCAGACTAGGATAAGCTAGCTCTTTGAGACCGAAGGCAGAAACTCCTCTTCCTCCTGCCCCCCCTCCACCATGTTCTGTGGGACCCAAACAATGCTGTGCCTTCCCTGGTGCTAGCAGGCAGGCACCCCCACCTCCCCCTGTAAGAACTCCCAGTCTGATCCCCTGGGAGCCTAGTCTAATCTCTCCTCACCGCCTCCCACTTCCCTGCTTCGATAACATATTGACCCAGTTCTCCAAACTGGGGTCCCCTGGCCCACCCAGACCCAGGGCGTCTCTGGAAAATCCTGGGTGCCCACCTAGAAACCAGGCTCCGGCAGATGCCTGGGCACCCCTTCCTCTAGCTTCCCTCTCCCTACACACCCCACCAGCACCTGCTGGACCAGGGCCTTGGGATAGGCCTGGGGGCCGCTGCCTTGATTCTCCTGGTGGAACTGGGCCTCCTGCTCCTTGCCCACGTAGGCCACTGCAATCCAGCCTTCCACCGGCACCTCCTGCTCTGCATCCACCATGTCCATCTGTGGGTGAGGGGCCGCGGGCAGAGGGAGGGGAGGGAGAAGGGGGTGCTGGAGGTCGGCCGCTCAGGGGATCCCGGCCAGCGTTTAGGAATGCGTTTGGAGGGACGAGCATCTGGGTCTCAAATTTTGAAGCCTTCGTGCTGGGGCCCTGGGCAGCCTGGGGAGAGGGCGCTGGGCTGTCAGCGTCCAATCCAGGACGAAGGCTGGTTCTGGGAGAGGGGTTGTGGTGGGGCAGGGCTCAGGAAGGGGTGTAAGCGGGACGGCGGAGGCCCAGTGCATACAGGTCCAGATGAAAGAGGCGCGGAGGCGCTCACCAGCAGCAGGCGGCCGCTTAGCGGGGGCGCCGGGTCCGCGTCGGGGCCAATCCTGACGCCCTCCAGGCGCAGCGCGTC
>NW_004443997.1:1082387-1118162 GCF_000243295.1 Trichechus manatus latirostris
GGGCCCGGAGTCCAGGGAGCGGGGAACGGAGAGAGCGAAGCCGCGGCTGGACCCGGCTGGACGCCGGGAGGGGTAGGGCGGTGCTTGCTGGCTTCTGCGCCCTGGAGGGGGCGCGCGCGCCCCCTGGCGACCACAGAGAACCCCGGCCCTGGGGCCGGGAGGGCAAGAAGAGGGCGGAGCCGGGGCCGCTGGCGGATGCGGAAAGTGAGAGAAAGGAAGTGCTCGCAGTCTGCAGGTTGTGAGACGAGCAGGTAGTTGCAACCGATGACGGAGGGAGGCAGAGGCACGACCTGTGCCTGAGAAGGGTAGGAACGCGGTCTGGAGGGACGTGGAGGGACTTGGGGGCTGGCCCTTGTTCTGCTGCGGTCTGATGGACCCACCTGTGGCCTGGGTCAAGTCGTGCCACCCTCTTCCCCGGGCCTCCATTCCAGCCGGACCAGGATGTGGATGCCCTGGTTCTCTAAGGGGACTTCCAGCCCCCAAACTCCAGGAGGCAGAGATCCAGAGATGGGCGTGGGAGGCAGACGGGGAAACTGAGGCACAGTCCGGGAGGAACAGGCAGTGGGACTGGGGACCGGAGGCTGGACGAAGCAGGACAGACGCAGCACCTCAGTAGATCACAGAGGCTGGGTCCTCAGGCAAGTCACTTTCCTCGGCCGTGAAATTGGTATGATATAAGCAGGGGCGAATTATGTAATAGACAAGGTAAGCACGGGCTTGCTTGTGTTTACTTTAGACTAATCTGTAGTGAAACTTTGATGTGGTGAAACGCATGTGAAGTTGTTCGCTATACATGATCTGGTTAGCAAGGTAAGCACCGTGCTTATCTTGCCTGTTGGATAATCCACCCCTGGATATAAGACCAGCACTACCTCACCCCTCAAAAATCATCTTTAATATTTACTGGAATGTGAAAGATCCATGTACTCTCCTAAAACTCATCCTTTTCTCCAAGGAAGGGCTGGGGCTGCTGGGAGCTGGCTGGGGCTGAAACCTGAACCTGTAAAAATTGCACCAGGATACACGCAAAGGCCACATGAGCCAAGACTCTCTTTTCCCGGATATTTTTATTATTAAAAATTTGAAACATACAGAAGAGTTGAAAGAATTTTACAGTGAACTCTCCTCTAACCACCACCTGAAATTGCCAGAACACTCCAGAAGATGAGTAAGATGGAGGGAATAAGACAGCCTGATGTCAACCCAAAGATAGATACATAAGGCATGGAAATAGAGAGGCGAGGAACCCATCCAAACTTGTATACCTGGGGTATGTCAGGAAGCAGTGCAGTTGGCAGCGGAGGGTGGTATAATAAACTAAATAAATCATGCCAGGAAAACTGGTTAGCAATAAGGAAAATAAATGAAATTGGACCCCTACTTCACATCACACACACACACAAATCAATTCCGTGTGGATTAAAGACCTAAATATGAAAAGTAAAACTTGAAACATTTTTAGAAGGAAACATACAAGAGTATCATGATTACCTCAAGGCCAGGAGAGAGTTAAGAAATAAAAGCAAAATGTAAAGGAAAAGATTGAGAAATTCATCCACAATAAAATAAAAATCTGTTAAAGCATCATAATAAAGTGCACGCTTTATTGCACGCTTCTCCCACAAACTGGGAGAAGATATTGCAGCCAGATGATTCATATGCAGGGTATATAAATATATAAATATGGACAAGAGATACAAACAGGCATTTGACAAAAGGACAAGAATGGTCAATAAATATGAATTCTGGAATACGAATTTTAAAATATGAATAATTACTAATCAAGGAAATATAAGTTAAAACCATAATGAAAGATCATTTGGCAAAAATTAAGAAGTCTGACAATGCTGTGTGTTGGTGGGATGTGGAGCAATGGAATCTATCCACTGCTAATGGGTGTACAGTCTGGTCATACTGGTACAGTACAACCATGTTGAAAAACTTTTACATCAAATGAAGCTGAAAATGCACATTCTTAGGCAGTCCCCTCCTGGGTATATACTCTAGAACAGTGCTTCTCAACAGAGACTGCGCATTAGACTCATCTAAAGATATAAAAAATACCAATGCCCAATCCCTACTCCAAATCAAGGAATCATCATCTCTGGAGGTGGGGCCTGATTGCTGTTACTTTTTAAAAGTTTGCACCCCAGTTGATTCTAATGTGCCTTCCTTCCTGAGAACCCTGCCCTGGGCATGTGCAGAGCAGCACTGTTTGAATAGCAAAAGGCTAAAGACGACTCAGGAGTTAAATTGTGTATCTTCATGGGTAGAATACTGTACAAGAGAAAAAAGTCAATAAATTGGTTATGTGTATCAACATGGGTGATTTTCACAGAATGTTGAGCACAAAAAACAAGTCTCCAAATAATACTGTTTAAGTTCAAAAATACGCAGGGCTGAATATATTCTTTAGGGATACATGCGTGTGTAACAAAACTCTAAAGGAAGTCAAGAGAATGAGAAAGACAAGGTTCAGTTTAGCTGAACAGGATGTAACTGGAGAGGGGCATCCCAAGGGCTCCAATGGCATTGGGGGATGTTCTGCTTTTTAACAGGGCTTCAAACTGATTCAAACCAGTTCACTCATGGCCAACGAAGAAAAAAATGGAACAGACCCAAATTTTTACATTTTGGGCAATCCAGAACGGAAAAAATTACGGGTTGAGGCCCTAGAATGGAAGACTCAGGCGTAGTGAGCCCTTTCAAGAGCCTGATGGATGAGTTTGGACTATTGGCAGGACTGTGGAGAGCAACACATTCAAAGCAGCCAGGTCAGCCGCCATCTTGGAACACGGCAACTCTGCTCAAAACCCGACGGGCAAGAGATTTGGTTGCTATGCAGTGCATACACTGCCCTCATTTTCTAAGAGGGAGTTTAGGTTTCTAGCAGGGCTTCGACCCATAATTTTTCCCATTCTGGTTATTACGGTTCACCCAAATTTAAGAAATTTGTGTCTATTCTGATTTTGTGTCCTTGGCCATGACTGAACTGGGAAGAACTGGTTTGAAACCTTGCTTTTTAAGCTACATGAGTACTCCTTATATCCTTCCTTTGTAAGTATGGAATCATTTTTCATAAATTGCAAAATGCACCTTGGTGCCCAGGGAGAATCTTCACAGATGCTGTGAGTGTCCAGCCCATCTGTCAGCCCCAGTGACAGGGTTGCAAGGACATACCCTGTAATCAGCCAGTCCTTGGCTCCACAGTCTGCCTATCCCTGTTCCCACTACTTGCCCTCTCTGCAACCCCAGGCAGGGGATCCTCACTGCCCCCACCTCAGCATACACACACCAATCAAGCACAGATCTTTGCTTACACTTGTCCCTCACCTAGAACACAGGCCCCCTTCCCTACAAATATCCATATCCTAGCCTTTCAATGGGATTTGGAGCTCCCATGAAGACTTGGCAGGTATCCACAGAGTTACACTGTGGTCTGTCCTACCACTGGGCAACACTTGGTTATCCTGGAAGAGACAAGAGCTTGAGAATGTTCCTGTGGGATGATGTAGCCCAGCCCAGCCAAGGCCCTTATGCTGGTGGAACCAGGTGCGAGGGGGGAGTAGTGGGGAGTGTAGGTGGAGGAGCAGTGAAGAGTGGAGCTGCTGCTGGAGAGAGTGTGAGCCCAGGAAGGGAGGCAGCAAAGGACTCGAGATTTACTGCAGGAAGATGAGTGAGCCCACGAGGCTCTCCTTGGAGGAGAGCATCTGAAGAGGGGGGGCTGAGGACCCCAGAAGGGATGGAAGAGCTGGTAGAGGAGACCAGGGCACTGCTGAACCTCAGGCCACCAGCTCCCAGGAATGAACAGACAGGACACTCAGTTCTGTGGGCCCCCTCCAGGGAAGCTAAGCCCACAGATCCCAGCATGCTTCACTTCTGGGGCCAGGTGGGGAGCTGGTGGGGACAGGAACTGTCATTCTCTCACTGTATGTCTCTGGGCAAGCCACGTCCCTTCTCTCATCCTGTGTCCCCAGCTGTCAAGTGGGAACTTGGACTCAGTGATTTTGGAGGTCCTTTCATGAGACATTCCAAAATCATTGAGTCCAAGTTCCCATTTGACATTTTTGGGGACACAGGATGAGAGAAGGGATGTGGCTTGCCCAGAGACATACAGTGAGAGAGTGACAGTTCCTGTCCCCACCAGCTCCCCACCTGGCCCCAGAAGTGAAACATGCTGGGATCTGTGGGCTTGACTTCCCTTTTGGGGGTCCTTTCATGAGACTTGGAGCCCTGGTGGCACAGTGGTTAAGAGCTACAGCTGCTAACCGAAAGGTTGGCAGTTTGAATCCACTTCTTGAGAACCCTATGGGGCAGTTCTACTCTGTCCTATAAGGTTACTATGGGTCGGGATCAACTCGACGGCAATGGGTTTCATGAGACATGGTTCCTATAGGCTCGCTATAAGTCGGAATTGACTTCATGGCAACGGGTTTGGTTTTGGTTTTGTACAGGAGACATGCTGTTATTCCAAGTGGCTTCTTCCTTGGAAACCAAGGTTTCCTGGCTCTGGGCTGGGCTGTGTGCAGGAGACTCACAGTTCCTCCTGTCTCTCCTCAGCCCCTGAAGCTGCAGGGAACCTAGGAAGAAATGAAGCTGTTAATGAAAGTGTGAGATGTGGAACACACTACCCCAACCAGGAATGAGATGGGCCGGGCGGGGAATATTTTAAAATTGGTATCAGGAATGGGGTATGTGGTAAGGCCAGCTAATTTCAGGGGCAGAAGCCCACTGCTGCACTTCTCTGCTGTGAAGTGACCTCCGTGGTCAGATGCAGTGCCACGCAGAAGGCTACAGAAATGAAGAAGGCTTTCTCTTGAGCAGGGAAAGCAAATCTTTATCTAGAATACGTGTCTATTCCAGTGAGGGCAAACCTTGGCCCACAATGGAAGAGGTCAATGTCATCAACCTGCCACCAGGTGGCAGCCTGGTCCCCAGGTAATAGGGCTATAGTGGAGGTTCAGTGTTGGTCTCTGCTGTGTTTACAAAAGGCTTTTGGGAAATGTAAAAATGGCATGGTGTCAGATGTCATCTAACTTCACAACGAGAGAATCACCATCAGCATCAGCCCAAGGCTCATTCCTATGAGGTGGAGGTCAGACATACCTCCAATCTCTAACCTTTTTACCAATCCTGACACCAGCTGTCCCTCCTGTAGCACTCTCTACTTTCTCTGCTGGGTTCAATAATTCATTGCAATGGCTGTGTTCAATAATTCATTCAACGCAACTCACAGACCATACTCGTGATTATGAGGTTTATTAGGAAGTAACAGGTTACAGTTCAGGATCAGGATCAACTTGGAAGTAACAGAAATGACTCAGGATACAGTTCTCAGGACAGCTTCTTCTCAGCCATGCCTGCAGGCAGGCCTCTCTCTCGGCCCTCGGCCCTCACTCTTGGCCCTTGGCCCTCTGCCCTTGACTCTCGGCTCTCAGCCCCCGCTGTCTGTCGCCCTGGCCTCTGCCCTATTTGGACAAGTGTTACAAAGCTCTTTAGCTCGATTGATAAGTACCTGGAGGCACCCCAGTCCACCAGGAAGCATCCTGCACAAAGGCACTCAGCTCTCTTACTCCGTGGGTGAGCAAGCCTAGCTTGCTGGTCCAGTGTCACTGCTGTCTCATGCTGTCTTCAGTGTTACAGCTCTTTCTCTGTCTCCTTCGTCTAGGTGGTTCTCAGCTCAGGGACTGTGCATCCAAAGGATGTGCTCCACCCCTGGCTCTTCTTCTTGATGGTAGTGAGGTCCCCATCCAACCTCTGGGACTGGCTCCCTTTAAGCCTAGCAGGATGGCAAAACTGACCAATCCCCTACAAGGATTTCATGTACCTTATTTGCATTAGCACAACTGTCCAATGTCCTTGGTGGGCAACAAGTACCTTATTTGCATAGGCACACCCGATCATTTTGTGGGAATTACAAGACCAGGACTAGAAGGGCCATATTAAAGCAATTCACTGCACTGCAGGGAAGATAATGCCTAACTCACAGGAGCTCACCACCCATGGAGGCTTCAGGCCCAGTGACACAAAGAAAGAGCTAGGCTGGGTAGGGGGTATTTTTAGAACTCGGAGGTCCCTGAGATCCCTTAACCATATAGGCATGAGCCCCAGGATCTATAACACGTTGTCTTAGAAAATCTTAGACTGTCCCTTGGTTGCCCAGTTCCATCCCGTCTCCCCACTCACCCCTCACAGGCCCAGATAGGCGTGATGACTTGCCCAAGATCACAAAGGTCAGGTGCAGAGTAACAGCAGCTATATTGTGGTGTGTATGTGGGGAGAGTCTGGGAAGTTGGGGGTGGTCAGGGGCCTGCCTCCTTCCCCCGGTCCAGCCCTCAGGGAGCAGGGTGAGTGTCAGTCATGCTCACAAATGGATGCCGAGTGCTGACCCTTGAGAACAGACAGTAAACCATAAGCTCATATACAAGCAGGACCATTTTAGGCCATGCTAAGTGCCATATGAAGATGATAAAATAGCACTAGAGAGGGACTGGGGGCTGGGGCTACTTTAGTTCAGAACCAGGGGAGGGAAGGCCTGGCTGAGAGGTAGTGTGTGGTTTGAGACCTGAATGACGAGAATATCTGGGGATGGAAGAGGAAGTGCAAATAAAAACAGCCATATATTCACTACATATCAGGTACTGTTCAAGGGCCTTTCCATGTATTGAGTCATTTAATCTCATCAGAACACTATGAGGTAGTATGATCATCATTGCCATTTTACAGATGGGAATCTGAGGTATAGAGGTCAAGTAACTTTGGTAGGTGATAGAACCAAGGAGGAGCCCAGTAGTCTGCCTCCAGAGTCGGTGGCTTCACCCCTGAGGCTATACTGCTTCCCAAAGGCACTGGCATGGGAACTGGCCTAGCTGTAGACTCTGGCCTCTATCTGGATACAGTGGTTGGGGGTAGAGCTGGCAACCCACCCTTTCCAAGGGGTCCTCTGGGCCCATGCCAGCTAGTGCCAGAGCTGGAGCAGAGTCTACAGCACGCCTCCAATCCATCCCTACCCTCTAGGGAAGTCCTGCGTTCCCTGCCCCTAGCCTCTCCCTCACCACTAACTGGGCCACCTCATTCTAAAGGGATTTGACTCTTTGAGACAACTGGAGACTGGTGAGAAAGGGCTTAGGGATTAGACAGTGATACCCGGGGAGGTGAGGGCCTTAATCAGGGAGTTTGATTGTGGGGAGTGGGGTAGGGAGGGATTTGTGTCATCACAAAGCCAGGATGGACTGCAGAGGTGAGAAGGAAGTGGGGCTCCTGGGGAGGAGCGAGATGGGCTCAATTTCTCACTTTTTGTTGTGCCTTCAGAAACAAAACAGCATAGTACTAATAATCCCTTACATTGGTGCACACATGGCTTTTCCAGCCATTATTTCACTTGGAATTCTGACAGCAGCCCTGAGAGGGAGGTGAGGATTGTTTTTCTCCTGGTTTATAGGCACCCAGAGAAGGCAGGTGACTTTGCCATGGGAGCTAGGCTTTGGCAGTGTATCTCCTGGCTCCTGATCCGGGCTCCTTCCTCAGCTCTCATGGCCTCACTGCAGGGGGAGAGGCCAGAGCAGGGGCCAGGCAGCTGAAGCAGAAGTGATCAGGAAGTCAGCAGCCAGCCTCCTAGACTGAGGTCCCTGCAGACCCCTGGCCTCTTCACTGGGGGGAGAGGGGAAAGCAGGAGGGAGAACGAAGAGGAGCAGAGGGGTCACCATCCTGTATTCTGGGTATCTGGGCTGTCACTGCCCTGCCTGAGGGGCCTGCAAAAAGGGCTCCTTCTCCCTCCCACTTCCTAACACCCCTCCCCCTTGCCCCAGACATGTACCCGGTGACAGCCATCTGTGGTCTTCAACCTTTGAAGGCATTTCCCTTCCCCAGGCTGAATTCAACCCTGGAAGGTGCTCTATTCTTGTTCCATACGGAGGATGCTGAGGCCCCAAAAGGAGACAACCCCACTACAGGCCCCACAGAGAATCCCCAATTCAGAATAGCCCCCCAAAGGTCCTTCCTGACATCCCCCTGCCCTCCCTCACATCCAGACTCCCTCAAGCTCTGCTGTTCCTCTGGACTGTGCTCCCCACTCTGTTCTCCATGGCCCATCTCAGTGGCCCTCCTTCCTGGGAGCATTACTCAACCCCCACCACCACCCCCACCCACAAGCACCCGCTAGTCCTGCAAGTTACATGAAGGCAGTTTTTTACTCCATGGTTAGCACAGTTCTCACTCAGTGAAGTATTTCTTGAATGGGTAAATGAATAAATAGAGAATGAAGGAATGAATGTTGTTAGTTGTTAGGTGCCATTGAGTTGGTTCCAACTTACAGTGACCCCATGTACAACAAAATGAAACACTGCCCTGTCCTGCACCATCCTTGCAATCATTGCTATGTTTGAGCCCATCGTTGCAGCCACTGTGTCAATCCATCTTGTTGAGGGTTTTCTTCTTTTTCGCTGACCCTCTACTTTACCAAGCCTGATGTCCTTCTCCAGGGACTGGACCCTCCTGATAACATGTCCAAAGTAGTGAGACGAAGTCTTTCAGCATTCTGGCTGTACTTCGTCCAAGAAAGATTTATTCATTCTTCTGACAGTCCGTGGTATATTCAATATTCTTCACCAACACCATAATTCAAAGGCATCCATTCTTCTTTGGTCTTCTTTATTCATTGTCCAGCTTTCACATGCATATGAGGCGATTGAAAATACCATGGCTTGGGTCAGACGCACCTTAGTCCTCAAAGTGACATCTTTCCTTTTGAACACTTTAAAGAGGTCTTTTGCAGCAGATTTGCCCAATGCAATACGTCTTTGTTGATTTCTTGACTCCTGCTTCCATGGACATTGATTGTAGATCCTTGACAATTTCAATATTTTCTCCGTTTATCATGATGTTGCTTATTGGTCCAGTTGTGAGGATTTTTGTTTTCTTTATGTTGAGGTGTAATCCGTACTGAAAGCTGTAGTCTTTGGTTCTTCATCAATAAGTGCTTCAAGTCCTCTTGGCTTTCAGCAAGCAAGGTTGTGTCATCTGCATATCACAGGTTGTTAATGAGTCTTCAGCCAATCCTGATGCCACATTCTGCCTCATGTAGTCCAGTTTCTTGGAATATTTGCTCAGCATACAGACTGAATAAATACGGTGAAAGGATTAATAAGCGAATGTGTGAATAAATGAGTGAATGGTCTCCAAACCTCCTGCCCACTCCAGTCTGGCCTCCACACTGGTGCCAACAGCAGCTCTGGCCAGTCACTGCCCTGATGGGCATTCTTTTGAGGCCCTTTGCCAGCAGGACCTCTCCTCAGCCAGCTACACTCCTAGACACAGCCTAGAATCCTCTCAGGCTCTGCCCTGTCCCCTCCTCTCCTGCATCCACACTCCAGCCCGCTGTCCATTCTTCTAGTGGCCCACCTCCAGGAAAGCACGCTGCTTCCCCTCTCCTGCCCCTACTGACTCCTGCTCAGCCATCAAGTCTCTGGGGAACCTTGGATGCCCCACCTCCCGACTGAGTGGGGACCCTACTGTGTGTACCCCTCTGGTGGCACTGGGTGCACTGTACTGGAATGACCTGTTGCCTTGGCTGTCCCCATGGACTGAGAGCTTCTCAAGGGCAGGGGTTGGTCTTATTCACTGAGGTGCTCCACACCTAGCACCCAACTCCCAAGACTAGGACCATTACCCATACTCCTCCTAGATCTCTGTGTGCCAGCAGCCTTCTTTCAGTTGCTCACACTTTCCGTGCTTCCTCCGCCACAGTCCCCAGCAAGGTATACTCAGAGCAACTCACCGGTCACAGAGTTGGTGAGGGGTAGGCCCTGGCTCTGACCTCAAGCCTGCCCGACCCTGGAGGCTGGCCTCTTCCTGTTGGAGTGTCAGCACTCCAAGACAAAGTAGACAGTGTCAGGGTTGGGAGAGAGGGTCTGCTTGAGGGCAGAGGTCACGTTGGGTTGGGTAGATCAGGGGAAGTTCCTAGAAGCATTTTCATTTCATTTGATCAGAGCCTTGAGGCCAGGGGAGCCTCTGGCAGGAGGAAACCAGAGAGAGTGGCATTTGTGGCAGAGGCAGAGGCAGGAGGGCAGAGATACGTTTAAAAGAAGCGTGTTGCTTCTGTGGCTGAAAAGGGAGATGTATGGAGGGGCGGAGGGGCAGTCAAGGCCACAAGGAATATTAGGACAAGATGAGGGTAGGACTTGAGTGCAAGTCAGTGGGATTGGGCTGACTCATGAAGGAACTGGGGAGCCATCATAGATTCTTGAGCAGGGCAGCAACATACCTCTCAGGGAAGGAGAATTGTAGGGAATAAGGAAGGGGTAGGGGTGGGGAGGAGACACTTTCTCCCCAGTAACCAGCTTGGTTGCTAGATTATGTGTCTAGGATTTACATTATCAGATTAACTAGCTGTTCCACAGTGTGCTGGAGGTAGGGGAGTTCCAGTGAAGGAAGGAGGAAAACCAGGCAGCCAGAGGATCTGGGAGGGACGGATGGAGGAAGGGTTCTTTTCTTAGGTTCTTTTATCTTGGGTAATTCCAGATTCCTAGGGGACAGACGGGGTGGGGGACCTTGGTTGGGGCTTGGGACTATTTCCCGCTGGGTCAGTGTGTTACTTGTGCTTCCTAGGCAGCTTCTGCAGGCAGCTCCCCGAGCAGCTGACAACCCTGTCTGTGGGCACCTGGGAGCATTCAACCTAGAAGCTGGAGTCTTGAGTTCAAGTCCCAACTGAGCACTCACTGTCACTTGACCTCGTCTCACCCTCGGGCTCCTCATCTGTAATAGGGGCATAATAAACCATCTGACCTGCTACCTTACAGGATGATCAGGGGCTTAAATGAGAAGGTGAGTCTGCAAGTGCCTTGTAAACTGTAAAGTGTTGAACCAACATGCCAGGTGCCGTCAAGTGGACTCTGACTCATGGTGACCCCATGCACATCAGAGTAGAACTGTGTTCTCTAGGTTTTTAATGGCTAATTTTTCAGAAGTAGATCACCAGGCTTTTCTTCCGAAGTGCCTCTGGGTAGACTCGAACCTCCAGATTTTTGGTTAGCAGCTGAACATGTTAACCGCTTGCACCGCCCAGGGACTCCCGAAACTTACTTACCAAGTGAAGTGCTCCTTTATTTGAAGGGATCTAGAAATCTGGTGATTTAGTAACTTAACTTCACTCATTGAACAACATAAGGGGTTGTTATTCTTTTCGTTTGAGTAGGCGCTGCCATGAAAAGAACATCCTATCTGTCTTAAATAAAGATCTCGACCACATATCTAGCAAGGAAGGCAGCCATGCTGCAGTGCGATTGATTACTGACTGATTACTTTTGTGTGGCCTTTCTAGTCATGGTCCTGTAACTCCCACCCAGGTGATTGGGCAGGACACTGTGATAGGGTAATCCAAGGGGATTGGTCAGTTTTGCCTTAAAAGAGAGCCAATTCCAGAGCAGAGAGGAGGAGCCCACCATCACGAAGGAGAGACCAGCAGCAGAGACCCAGGAGCAGAGACCTGGCAGCAGGAGATGGCTCAGTGGGCTTCCCGGTCCACGGAGAAAGCTGAGTGCCTTTGGGCAGAGACTGAGGGCCAGGGAGAGGTGTGCCTGCGAATACAGCTGGGGAGAGGCTATCCTGCTGGAAGAACTGTATCCTGAGTGTTCTTGAGCCTAAATTGTAACTGTTACTTCCCTAATAAACCCCAAAATTGTGAGCATTGTCTGTGAGTTCTGTGTGGTCATTGCAATGAATTATCGAACCCAGTAGAGAGTGCTGTGGGAGGCACGGTTGGTGTCAGAATTGGTAGAGATGGCAGAAAGAGGAGGCATTTCCTCCACCTCATAGGAATCAGCCATGGGCTGTTGATCTTCTCTTTTCCCCCTGTGAAGTTGGAGGAAGTCAGACACTGCTCTCACGCTGTTCTTACACATGCCCTGCCCCAAGCCAGAAGCCAATGGTTGGTTCTTTGGCGCAGGACTGCTGGGACTGAGAGCTCTTTTCAGAAGTGGGGGCTGGGGGCCTCCTAGCCACAGGCCTGTGACCTGTGACCCCACTCTGCACCCTACAGCAGACCCCTATGGTGGGGCCCACACCAGGAGCAAAGCAAAGCCCTCCCAAGCATTTTGACTGGGCTTGCTGTAGTCTATCTCTGCTCCCTACCATCTCTGAGTAAGGAGAGAGGCTGGAGGTGTTTGCTTTCCACTGGCCTGGAGACCTGAGTGTTGAGGTAGCCTGCATGGCTCTGTGAGGTGGTAGGCCCACAGGCATTAATTCCTAGCAGTGAGGGGAGGGCACGACCAAATACCCTCCACATGCCAGACATTGGGCAAGGTTCTTCACATCTGTCATGCCACTAACAACTTAGGGCAGGCCATGCCCTCTTTGGGCCTCAGTTTCTCTTAACTGAAGTGAGTGAGCTGTGCGATCTCTGAATGACCTATGTTTACCTCTCCCTCCCAGGGCTCCCCTGCACCTGGCTCTGTGCCTCTATTGGAGCATTTCTTGCATTCATTCATTGAACACACACTTATTGAAAAGTCAGTCCCTAGGTACAGGATGCTGTGCTGGGAGCAGGGGGCTTGTGGGGATTCAGAGGTAAGACAAATCCTTGTGCCTAAGGACCTCATGGTCTAGAAGGGCAGATGCTACTAAGAAGGGCAACACCAAGGCTCTCTGGATCCTCCCTGCCTACTCCCTTCTCCCCATCTCTCTGTCTGTGGCCACACATACCAAATACCAAGCCTTTGCTTATGCCATTCCAGTGGCATGGAATGAGCAAGTCTCCCTTCTATCCCACTCTTCTATATTCTAAGGCCCAGCTCAAATGCTACTCCCTCCATGAAGCCTTCTACAATTCGCCTCTCCTTGGGACATTTACCTTGCTCTGGTATTTTAGTCGATGGTACTTGTGTCTCATCTTTGGGAGGACAGGCTGGTATCTGATTCATTTCTGGGTCCCCAGAACAGTGCCTCGGGCCTGGCACAGAGTAAGAGGAAAGAATGCCCAAGGCACCGCGTGACTGATGCTACCTACCATCGAGGTAGGAGTGAAGTGATGGGGCACACGGGGATTCAGGCAGAGGGGGAAGGCTGCTGAGCCGTGAAAGGAGGAAAGGGCTTCATTGTATAAAGCAGGGGCTGGGCCTGGGGCACAGGGAGACAGGCAGACTGCACAGGCCAGCGAGAGGCTGCTGGCCTGCAGCTGCCAGAAGCGTACACCCCACAGGTCAGACTTGCAGCTGCACAGGAGCCTATAGCTCTGGCCTGGCCTAAGCCGGGGAAGCAGATGAGCTGATAGCAGGTGTCATCACTTTCACTGTAGCAATTCAGGGAAGCTGCGGGTAGACTGGAAAGTGCTTACTTGAGGCTCACCCTGTGCTGGACACAGCACTAAGTGAGTATGTACATTAGCGTGCTTTCTCCCCATGCTGATTTGATGAAGCCTGGGTGATCACCCCTGCGTAGCAGATGAGGTAGCTGGGGTTCAGAGAGGTCCAGTTGCAGGCTGAAGCCTCATAGGAAGAAGTGGAGGATTTGGGATTTAAACCCAAGTCTCCTGATTCCCAAGGAGAGGAACCATTCCTCCAGCCAGCCGAGGGTGTGCTCCCTTGAGGAGGAGCTAGAGGACCAGCCCCTGGGTGAAGAAACAGGAGTCTGCTCTTGTCTGCCTCTTCAGCCTGGTGTCCTGCTCTCCACCCTGCCTGCCCACAGGTTGGGGGGAAAGGTTCTCAACACAGACGGCACCCCGCGGGGTTGCTGTGACCCACAGCAGTGGTGATAAACGTATGGCAGGACAGAAGGACAGCAAGAATCCTAGAAAGGGAAAGCCAACGTCACAGTTCCCGGGGGGCAGGGTACCTACCGGCAATCTCCCAACCGCCTTGGAGGTGGGGGGGGGTCTACCCTTTCGGGAACTGATCTTGGAAGAGCTCATTAGCATCTAGTCCAATCTCATTGTTCAGATGGAGAAACTGAGGCCCAGAGAGCTCAGGTGTCTCACCTAGAACCACACAGACCGTTGAGGGTAGTAAATTCGGGACTAGAACCCAGACTCCCTGCTCTCGCCATCAGGCCACCTTCTGCTGCCCTCGGGCCTCGGCCTCCAGCCCGGGTTCAGGCTTCAAGAGCGCGGTGGGGCGCCTCTCCCCCCCGCCCCGCCCGCAGATCCTTTAAGAGGCGGGGCTTGGCGGCTGGCCCCGCGGCCCAGGCAAAAGGCTGGGACTTGGCTCCGGCGGCGGCGAACCTCCATCAGCTGCCGCAACCGCCGCGTCGGAGCCGGAGCCACGATGAGCGGCAGAGTCGGCGACCTGAGCCCAAAGCAGAAGGAGGCCCTGGACAAGGTGAGTCCTCACTCGGCTTGGCCCCACTCGGGGCCCTCGCCCGTCGGCGGCAGCGAGGAGCCGAGGGATGGGAAGCGAGGGGGCTGCGGCGAGTGGCGGAGGAAGCGGGAGCCGCCGCACCTGCCCCCTGCGCCTCTTGGACGCCCCTTCCTCCCTCCTTCCGCTGGCCGAGGGGCCCGGGGAAGTTTCAACACCCTCGCCCCAGCCCCGAGCGAGCGCTGGCAGTGCCACCGGGGAAGATGTGGTTGCTTGGAAGCCCTCGGAGGCAGCTGAGGGCACAAAGGCAACATTCATTCTCGGGACTGGCAACTGGGCCCGGGGGCAGGGGCAAGGCCCCTGGTTTCCCCTCATTTCCGTGAGGTTTTCCTCCCATAGGGGCAGTGGCGCGATGGAAGGGGGGCAGATAGCTCCTTACATTCCTAGCCCCTGCTGCAGCAGCAAATCGTCGTTCGACCTTGGGCAAAACCCTTCCCTTCTGTGGGTCTGTTTGCTTCTGATGGAGTGAGGAGGTGGGACTAGACGATGTTGAAGGGAGCGCTTCCGTGTCTGAAGTCTAGGATCCCCGTGACACTGGCTTCGGGTTGGTGTGAGCTGAGAGGCAGCCCTCCCCTATTCTGCAACGCAGACCCCGCCCTGGCCCGGGACTTGGGGATGATGCTCCTCAAAAGGCAGAGGTTAGCCGGGCTTTGCCTTGTCACGTGGGCGCACAGCAGAAGAGGGGGACAACAATTTGAGGGCTGGACCCCCTCCCTGTACTGAATCTCCCTTTCTCGGTCACACTTGAGGAGAGGGGAGGCTGGCGCTTCTTGAGGTCACAGCTGGAGGCTTCAAAGCCGGGCAGTTTTCCATTCTGGGAAGGAGTGTGGGGAGGGAGGAAGCTGTCTTCTGCCATGGCAGCAGGACCCAGGCACCCACCCCGTGAGGACATGGAGGTTTTGCACCAGCCTGGGCCTCCCCCACAGGGAGGCTGGAGAGGGAGGCTCCAGATTTTGCTGCTGACCCGCAGGGGAGTCAGGCAGAGAAGGGATTAGATGGTGATTAAACTATAAACCAGGGCTGGGTAGGGTCCCTGGTGAGGGTTGGCCTCATGCCTGGGCCCTGGATGAGCAATTTTCCTGGGGGGCTGGGAGCTCTTGGGGTGGCCTGAATCCCCGGCTGACCTAGGCATGGGGCAGCGGTGGCCAGTCCTCATTGGTCCCTCTGGACTGCTCTATGGGGTCAGTGAGCAGGGAAAGTAAGTGGCTAGGAGCTGGGAGCTGGGAGAGGGCACATGGAGCCTCCTTGCCTTAGTGAGTGGAGTGTGTCATCCCTGGGGTCACTGTCCAGTCCCTTGTTTTGGCACTTCCTGAACTCCTCCACCTTCATGGCTCCATTCATGCTGTTCCCTCCACCTGGATTGTCCTCTTCCCTCCCCCTGCTGCAACCCACGAGACCACCCTCTTCCTGGCCCCAGTCAGAATCAGTCTCCCTTCCCTCTGCTCCCCAGTCAGTCCATTACAAACAGGGCAGGAGATGATGATGGAAAGAGTGTGCTCTCAACTCAGACAGATCCACCTTTGTATCCTAGCTCTGCCAATTACTAGCTGTTTGACCTTGGGCATGTTACTCAACCTCTCTGAGCTTTAATTCCTTCATCTGTAGAATGGGGACAGTAATACCTCTAGGGACCCTGAGTAGGGAATGAATAAGATACTGTGCCAGGATCAGTACTGGGCACACAGTGAATGCTTGGTCAAATGATAACTTTTACTGTGGCATGTACCAGAGTGCCTACTGTCACAGTTAGCTGGGCACACACCTGCCTCCCCACCGGCCCAGGGTGTGGAAGTGCGTGCAGTGAGGCTGGGGCAGCATCTAACTCTCTTCCCACCTCCTTCCCTGCCACCCGTCACTGGCCGAGTGTCCCACACAGCACAAGTGAGAAGCCAATGTCTGCTGAGTTGAACCATATAGAAGAGAGGTCAGCAAAGGCCCCTACAAAGAGTCCCGGGCATAGGGTGGTCAGGGTAGGCCCTGCCACTCACCCAGCTGCCTCTCCCCACAGTTTCGGGAGAATGTCCAGGATGTGCTGCCCGCCCTGCCGAATCCAGATGACTATTTCCTCCTGCGCTGGCTCCGAGGTGAGGGAAGATGGGCAGCGGGAGGTGGGGACGGGGGCTTGTTCTGGGTATCAGAATGGCACCCTCTGGAAACCCCGCCCTTGGCAACCTGAGAATCTGGAGCTTTCAACCTGTAGAGCCAAAAAGGCTGTGTCAGTTAAATTACTTCAACCCTCTGAGGCTCAGAGAGGTGAAGTGACTCATCCTACATCACACAGTGAGTGAGCTGCAGGGAGAGAAAAGACTAGAACCCAGGTCTGTGGACTACCAGTTTGGTGTTCTTCCCATGCCTCTTGATAAATCTGTTCTTCTGATCAACTTGGGGAAAGGGGTGGGGGAAAAGTGAAGCAAGAAAGGCCCATGTGGAAAGTTGGAGGCAGAGCTGAGTTTAGAACACTTTGTGCCCCGTTGGACAGCTTGAAGGAGGGCAGTGTGCACTGGGAGCAAGGGAGCTCAGCCTGACCTGTATTGACAAGACTCTCCTCAAGCCATGACCAGGCTCCAGAAGTCCCAAGTTCTACTTCCAGCTCTGCCCTGGCCTCGCTGTGGCATCCCGGGCCAGGGGCAAACCTCTGGCCTAGGCTTCTCCTCTGGGAGGACAGGACCAGATGGGGTGCCATGCTTGTTGCAAGATGTGACATGACAGAGCTCTGTGTGTAAAATGAAGCATACTCATTTCTATTAGCATTAGGGTTATTACCGGCATGCCCCCAACTCCTGAAATCTTTCCATTCTTTTCCCTCTCCTCTCCTGTAATTAACGTCATGTGCTACTCTCTCTGGTTCTTCTGACATATGTTTATAGATAGTTTATTACCAGATGTAGAAGCAATAAAGAAAATTCCAGAAATTAAGGTATGATGTAGAATCATACTCCAAAATATTAAGTACTAATCATGCCCGGTTATTTACTTATACAAACATACACATACATTCCCTAGGAGTCTTGGGACAGGTAAGGAGATATATTTTCCTCTTCTCCCCAGAAATTTAATTGGCTGACACTCTTGAGGAACTGCTATCAAACACCAGAGCACAAGTGCAGCCAGGAGAGCCATGTGGGGCCTAGCGTGCTTTGGGAAATGTCATTTGTTCCTTTTCCCAAAAAGGCTGCAAACCAACCCACCCACCCACCCAGCCTGCCCAGAGAGGGTGGAGGCGCAGCATGGGGGTGGCAGCAGAGGACTAGAGGAAATTCTGGCCCAGCATTTGCTAAAGGGCTGTAGCTTGAATGGGTGGGTGGAGAGAGTGGGAACACTGTGGCCTCCTTAAAGGGCCAGCTGCAAGATGAAAGAGGACTTCGAACTGGTTCTTTCTTGTTTGAACCCCCGCTGAGAATTTGCATTTCCACCCCAGATACACTGAATCAGAATCTACATTTTAACAAGATCCTCAGATGATTCTTATGTATGATAGCTCTACTAGTGGTTCTCAGAATTGGTCCCTAACCAGTAGCATTAGCATTGTCTGGGAACTTATTAGACATGCAAATTCTCAGCAGGGGTTTGAACCAGAGTGAACAGGTTCAAAGCCCTGATTCATCTTGCAGCTGGCCCTTTAAGAAGGCACAGCTTACCCTCTCATAGGAACACTGACAGTGCTTTCATTCTCACTGGTCAGATGAGAAAACTGAGGCTCAGAGAGGGGAGGGGACTTACCTGAAGTCACACAGCTCATAGGGAGCAGAATGAGGGCAAAAGCCTAGGGCTCCAGATTTCCAGGCTGGCACCCTTTCCAGTAAGCCACAGCTGCCCCCTGAAGGCAAACTCTGTCTCAACACAGAAGTGGCTCCCGTGTGCTTCATTTGTGCCTGGTATTTCCTAGGCAGGCGCTCAGGCCTCCTCTGTGGCTGCTCAGACCCTACTGTGAATTTCAATTAGTGTTTTCGTTGTTTTTTTTTTTTTTTTTTAAGAAATATTTTCTGTTTCCCCCTTTGATTCTAAAGGAAATACTTGCAGTCTGCACAGTAGCAGAATGCTTTCCTCTAACCTAGGTGTGAGCTCCAGGTTCCACTATTCCCCCTTCCCTCCAGTGGGGCTGTTTTCTGGTGGCTGCCAGGCATTGAGAGCAGCTACATAAGTCCCCACTGCTTCCCCTGACTGGGGCTGAGCTCTGGGCACCCGAGGAAGGAGGAGTCAGATGGCAAGATAAAATAAGGGGGTGGTGGGAACTCACCACCAGACTGGTCCTTTGTTCTCAAACCCTTTGTACTTCCATCATCATTTCCTGGAAACCCTGTGAGGGAGTAAGGCAGGTCTGAGTCTCCCCGTTTCACAGCACTACAGAGTGGTCAAGCAAGACCCCAGGACAGCTGCCCCAAGGCTGAGTTCTCTTACAAGCACCAAGCCACAGGAGCCCTGCAGAGGCCTGAAACAGCAGCCTGGGGAGGCACCCAGCAGGGTACTCCAGAAGCAAGTGGCAACTTGGGGAGACCCTGGCAAATAAGGGGGGCTCAGTTCACCACTGCTTCTGTTCCCTAAGAAGATAAGGACTCTCCTCGCAGTAGGGTGTCCTAGTTCCTATGGAAGATCATAGTCCAGCTGGGCTCCCTCCTCATGAGAAGATGTTGCCTTGTATTTTCCAGTGTTGCTAGCATATTAGATGATTTGAAAGAGATGGTCAGTGTCTTGCCCAAGGTCAAACAGAGAGAGGGTGGAAGAGCTGGGTTGCAAACCCAGGCTATATGACTCTCAAACCTGCCCCATGCTGCCATGATAGCATGTGAAGAGGGGCAGTCAGAAGAACTTCCCAAGAGTGAAGGGTGTTTAGTCCTGCATACCTGTCTCCAGCATCAATCACATATAGCATTGGATCAGATCTCTTGTGATGCACCCTTGGGCCACAGAGAGAAGATAGGACTTCACACGACAGCATAGTCAGGGAATGTACTTGGCTGCTTCTGGAGAGTACTGATTAAGGGACCAGCGATAGTCCAGAGGGCAACCTGTCTGGCCCACGTTCCAGGGCGGTCAGCAGATCTAGGTGCCAATCAGAGAGGACATGCAGCTGGGAGGGGCAGTTCATAGGTCAGGTGGCAAAATTGGTCAGAATCTGGATCTCAAAAGGTCTTTAAAAGATGACATGAAACTAACTAACAAGATGAAATTTGAGAGGGACGGATTTAAGGTCCAGAAAATCACCTCTCCATATGTGGGCTGGAGGCCCAGCAGCAGCACAGATGAAAAGGATTTGGGGGTTTCAGTTAACTGTAAGCTCCACCTGAGTTAAGGGTGTGACATGCTATCAAGAAAGCTCTTTGGCTTTCCTGGAGAAGGGCAGACAACACCTGCCGCTGTGCTCGTTTTAGACAGAACACTAAGAAGGGCACTGGCAAACCAGAAAACCTCGAAAAGGAAGTGATCTGGATGGACTTGAAAGCAAGCTGTGAGGACTGGGTAAAGGATCTGAGATGGGCAGCATGATTGGAGGGGAGACTTCGGCTGGCAAAAGAGAATTTGCCAGTATTGGAAGAGTTGTCATGTGACACTCTTGGAGTGTCTCTGGAGTGGATCTTAGCTCAGTACAACGAGAACTGACTGATTATCTGGGAGCAGGAAGCCGGCGGGTGGGGGGTGGGCAGTGAGGTCTTTGTGCTCAAGTTTGGACGGGACAATTTATTGGGGTTTATGCATAAAATAAAATGGTGGCCCAGGTGAACTTTAATTCCAAAACCCTCTAGGGACCCTGGGAGGGGGGGTCTTTGTGTGCCTTCAGTGTATACATGGGTCCTTTGAGGAAATGACAAGGGTGACAGGAGGTTCAGCAACCCCTGTATCCCACTGGGATGTTCTTCCAGCTCCACCTCAGATTACAGGGCAGCTATGTTTATCTTTGAACTGTGGGTCAGATTCTCAGGACTGGATAGAGTAAGCTTTGTCCATGTAAGGGGGAAGGCCAGTCGATAAGGGGTCCAGGGTTCACTCTCCCTGAGGGGAGATAAGACCATTCACCTGACTGCATCCACTTGGGTAAAACTCTTTTGACCATGAAGTCACAATGCTGCCCCCAACTGCCCTGAACCATGACCTGCTGTCCCCATAAACCCAGGAGCTGAGGTTTTCTAGAAGCCCTCATTGAAGGTCCTTGCATTAGCTTCTGCCTGTGGGATGACCTGAGAGTCAGCTGGGGAGATGACTGAGAGGAGCTGGCCCCAGCAGGGGACTAGGGAAAGCTCTCCATCCTTGGACACCCAGATAGTCTGCTGGCCTGACTCCAACCATGTTTCCCTGTTACAGCAAGAAGCTTTGACCTGCAAAAGTCAGAGGCCATGCTCCGGAAGGTGAGATCCATTTGGCTCTGCATCCTACCGTTACCTCAGTTCCTCCCCACCAGAATCACACCTTGCTTGGACCTCTTTTGCTCACCCCACTCATCCTAATTGCAGCCTTTGGCTTGTGTGACATACCTGAGGATTAGCCAGCCAGTATTGCCTTATCCAGGGCCAGATTAACCAGTAAGCAACGTATGCACAGGCTTCATTGTGTTTATTTACTAATGCGGTAGTGCACAATATCACATGATGTGGTGAAAAACAGGTGAAATTGTGTACTACAGATTAGTATGTAAGCACAAGTAAACTCAGGCATACCTTGCTTATTGGGTAATCCATCCCTGGCCTTATCCCTTTGGGACCCAGCGCTCTCCCTCTCTTGGAAACAGAGAGCTTTCAGAGTTCTGAGCCAGCCAAGAACCAAGAATTCTATCATCTGTTCTGCCAAGACCTCTAAAATTACTTCTTTTCCATTCTTGCCTATTGCCCTCTAATGACCCACCTGTAGTCTGTTCATGTTGTCACCTATTGCTAGATGCCTATTAAGGGGTCCCCCCCTCCTCCTACATTTTTAATCCTTGACTGTGTGTTTGCAGCACGCGGAGTTCCGAAAGCAAAAGCACATTGACAACATCATCAGCTGGCAGCCTCCAGAGGTGAGGACACATTATCCTGCCCCATACCCACTCTAGGCCTGTTAGACCCCAATCTGAGTTCTGGGTCTATTAAACTGAGACTCTCAGGGGAAAGGTGTGACATTGCCTGATGGTTCCCAGTGTGGGTATTTATTGTCACCCAGAGGCGGGGTGTGGGGGAAGAAGCTGAAGAGCCCATAGTCAGGCCCTGTGGTACAGGGATGGTATGGATGCCCTGGGCCAGCAGACCAAGCACCGCCTCTGTCTTTGCCCAGGTGATCCAGCAGTATCTGTCAGGGGGCATGTGTGGCTATGACCTAGATGGCTGCCCAGTCTGGTACGATATTATTGGACCTCTGGATGCCAAGGGGCTGCTGTTCTCAGCCACCAAACAGGACCTGCTCAGGACCAAGATGCGGGACTGTGAGCTGCTTCTGCAGGAGTGTGGCCGACAAACAACAAAGGTGAGTGGATGACCACGGTTGAAAATGAGTTAACTATCGGTGAGGCATTCAAGCAGAAGCAGGGATGTCACACAGCAATTTAAGCATGTCTTCAGGGCTTAGGCCCAGACTTTCAGACCACTGAAATTTCAAATTTTAGGGACTGACATAATGTTGCCAAGTTTTCATTTTGCCAAGTAAGGACTTAAACACAGTATCTATTATTGCCATAATCAACACCAAAAACTATAGGAATGGCATACTGTCAGAATAAAGGACAATCCTTTAAACTGAATAAATTTTGCTTTTAAATAAACTCATTACATTATCTTTATTTCTCTGAGGGCTAGTAAAATCTTTGTCACAGACCAACTCTCCTGGGCTTAGGTTGGACAGAGAGGACCTGTGTCTAAGAGATAAGTGGCCACATAAGGACCCACGGACTGAGTGCTCCACATGCTTCCTAGAGAGTGCTCAGCGATTCAGAGGAAGGCCACCGCAGGTCAGGCTGCTGCACAGAAGGAACCTCGGATGTAATCTAGATTCACCCAGATATGGATGAGAACACGGAGACCTAGGCAGGAAGAGTGACTTGCTTAGGCCACAATTCTGGCTTGGGTTGATCACCTCAGTCTGGAAAACCCTAGGAACAGCCCTGCCCAGATCTGGTTGCTTCTTCAGCATGTGGAGCAATCAGTATTTGCCCTGACCTGGGGTGGGTTTCTGCTGTGGAGCAGCCGGGTGAGACTCCTCCTCCATTCTCTGCAGGTGGGGAAGAAGATAGAGACCATCACCATGATTTATGACTGCGAGGGGCTTGGCCTCAAGCATCTCTGGAAGCCTGCTGTGGAGGCCTATGGAGAGGTGAGGGGATGAGGGTGCGTCCACCAAGGTGGGGGGCGGGGGGGAGCTGGGCCTCTCTGCTAGGATGCCCTGAGGGATGTGTGAGGTGACAGGGACAGATTCTAGCCTGGAGGACTCAGGGCCTCTCTCCTTGGCAGAGGTCTGAGCCTGCAGGAATCAGTGATTTTGTTTCCACAGTTTCTCTCCATGTTTGAGGAAAATTATCCTGAAACACTGAAGCATCTTTTTGTTGTTAAAGGTAAGTTGGGAATTTCCTGTGAGGAAGCCAAATGGGAAAGAGGGCCAAAATGTTACTGGGGCAGCTTAAGAAGAGTAAAACGGAGTGAGCCAAAGAAGCAGGCCTAAGGACGTGCTGAGAAGGCTGATCCTTTACATATTCAGACCACTTTACATTTCACAAATCTTTTTATGTTTACTACTGCCTTTGAAGGAGTCCCTGGGTGGTGCAAACAGTTAAGCATTTGACTACTAGCCAAAAGGTTGGCAGTTCAAACCCACTCAGAGAGGCGCCTTGGAACACAGACCTGATGATTTGCTTCCAACAGGTCACAGCCTTGAAAACCCTATGGAGCAGTTCTACTCTGCGCACAGGGGGTTGCCTTGAGTCGGAATTGACTCGCTGGCAACTAACAACAGCAGCCTCCTATAAGCCACAAAGCCAGGTGAGATAGAAAGAGACCATTTGACTACCCACTGTATAGATGAGGAAGCTGGAACTCAGAGGTTCCCAGCTGGTAAGAGGCATGCCAGGCCACAGACCCTGGGCAGCCTATCCAGGCTCCACAGTACTAGGGGCATGTGGACCGACACTGGGGGCTGTAGGGAGGAGGGCTCTGGAAGACACTGTTAGGGACAGACCAGGCACTGTTCCTGACCTCATCTCCTGTTCTCTATTCCAGCCCCCAAGCTGTTTCCTGTGGCCTATAACCTCATCAAACCCTTCCTGAGTGAGGACACTCGTAAGAAGATCATGGTCCTGGGAGGTGAGTGGCCCAGACTCTTCTCAACTCCACACAATGATCTGTGGCCCAAACTGGGGCTGGTTTTCTTTTTATATTATTATTATTTTTTAAATAATATTTTATTGAGTTTTTGGTGAAAGTTTACACAGCCAGTTAGGTTCCCATTTGACAATTTTCACACAAATTATTCAGTTACATTAGTTAACATTTATCATAATGTGTCAGCGTTCTCTTTAATTGTGTTCTGTTTGTTCCCTTTCCAGTACTCTAGTTCCCCTGCCCCCTTATCGTCCCATCTTTTTTTTTTTATTCTCTTATTCAAAAATTTATACACATATTGTTTTGTGACATTGGTTGCAATCCCCACAATGCGACAGCATGTTCCCCCTTTCCACTCCAGGTTACCTGTGTCCATTTGTCCAGTTCCTGTCCCTTCCTGCCTTCTCCTTCCTGCTTTGGAACAAGAGTTGCCCATTTGGTCTCATATATTTGATTGAATTAAGAAGCACATTCCTCACCTGTGTTATGTTTTTGTTTTATTGGTCTGTCTAATCTTTGAAAAGTGCGTTTCGGGAACATTTTCAGTTCTGGGTTAGCAGAGTGTCAGGGGGCCATAGTTTTGGAGGTTCCTCCAGTCTGTGTCAGACCAGTAAGTCTGGTCTTTTTTTGTGAATTTGAATTCTGTTCTATATTTTTTTCCTGCTCTTTCCACGACTCTCTGTTGTGCTCCTTGTCAGAGCGGTAGTTGGTGGTAGCTGGGCACCATCTAGTTCTTCTGGTCTCAGGCTGGTGGAGTCTTTGGTTCATGTGGTCCTTTAGTCCTTTGGGCTAATATTTTCCTTGTATCTTTGGTTTTCTTCTCCTTTGCTCTGAGTGGGATGGTACCAATAGATGTATCTTAGATGGCTGCTCACAAGCTTCTAAGACCCCAGACACTACTCACCAAAGTGGGATGTAGAACATTTTCTTTTATGAACTATGTTATGCAATTGACCTAGATGTCCCCCAAGATTATGGTCCTCAGGCCCCAGCCCCAGCCATTTGGTCCCTCAAAGTGTTTGAATGCATCTAGGAAATGTCTATGCTTTTGCGTTGGTCCAGTTGTGTTGACTTCCCCTATATTGCGTGTTGTCCTTCCCTTCACTGAAGTTGACACTTGTCTACTATCTAGTTAGTGATTTCCCTTCCTTCTCCCTCCCCACCCTTGTAATCATCAAAGAATGCTTTTTTTCTGTGTACAAACCTTTTCTTGAGTTCGTAATAATAGTGGTCTCATACAATGTTTGTCCTTTTGTGACTTATTTCACTCGGCATACTAGGGCTGATTTTAGAAATGTGGCCCCAGCACTAGGGGCAGAGGCTCCCTCTGCTGGTTTGGGACCCAGGAGCAAGCTGGGACAGAGCCTTCCTATTTGTTTTCACAAGAACTCTCTCAGACACTCTAGGAGAAAGCATTGGGCTCATCACTGTAGATTCAAAGATGAATGAAACCCCAGTCCTTACCCTCAAGGAGCTTACAGAATAACAAGAGAGAGAAGACCTGTAGAGAGAAAGCTATGATACAAACTAGAAAGGACACTAGGAAAGGCAAGAGAAGGCACCACGGAAGTCCTAGGAGCAGAGCTTGCTTTCAGTTGGGGGCAACTAGCAGTGGCTTCATTTAACAAGCACCTATTATGTACCAGGCCATGGTCTAAGTGCTGAGGCTTCAAAGATGAGTAAGACAGAGTCTCTTGAAGAACTCTCAGCCTCTCAAGGAAGGGAGACACAAACAGATGTGACAGTATAACATGGTAAATATGAGCGAGGGGACCACGGAGTACATGGGAGCAGTGAGTGGGCACTCACCTCACCTCACATAGGTGGGGTGCCTGAGCTGAGTGCTGCAAAATGAGTAAGCGTCCACCAGATGAAGCAAGGCAGAAAGAACAGCATTGAGCAGAGACCTTCAACAGCACGGCATAGGCAGTTTTTATGGAGTGTGAGGCAGGGTGTGTCAAGAGATGAGCTGGAGAAGGACCAGGATCCAGGTCACAGAGAATCCAGGGCACCATGCGGGGAAGCTGAGACATGACTGTGCAAGCCACTGGGAGCCAGAGAAGAGCTCTGAGCATGGGAGTGCCATGATCAGATTTTAAATTGAGACACATCATACTAGGAAGATTGTAAAGAACAGAGCCACAGGTGCAAGTTTGCACACTGTGGCCATTGTCCATACAACGGGCATTACACGCCTGAACCAGGGCAGTGGCAGTGGAGATAGAGAGGAGAGGATGGGCTTAGACTTCAGGAAGAAAAACAGCAGAACTTGATTGACTGGATGTGGGAAGTAAGGGAGAAGGATGAATCTAAAATGACTCCTTGGTGTCTGGTGTGACTGAATTGATCCTGATACATAACATACATTCTGTGCAACTGGAAGAAAAGGTTTAAAGCTGAATTTGAGGAGTCTGTGAGATATACAGGAGTCTGGTGGCACAGTGGTTACAGCACTTGGCTGCTAAATGAAAGGTCAGCCGTTTGAACCCACCAGCCGCTCCACGGGAGAAAGGCATGGCAGTTTGCTTCCGTAAAGATTTACAGCTTTAGAAACCTTATGGGGCAGTCTACTCTGTTCTTACAGAGTCGCTATGGGTCAGAATTGACTTGATGGCAATGGGTTTGGATGGGTTTGGGGAGATACACAGATATTGGGAATACTTGAGCCTGAAGCTTCGGAGAGAACTCCAGTCTGGAGATTTGGGCATCATCAGATCTAGGCAGTAGCCCAAACCTTTAAAGTAGATAAGACTGCCCACCAAAGAACAGAGGCTGACAATGGAACCTTGAGGACATATCTAAGCTCAAGAGCAGGCAGAGAAAGAGAAACCCACCAGGGAGACTGAAAAGAAGTGATTAATGAGGTTGGCAGAGAAGCAGGTCAACAGGGATTGGATATGCAGGAAAGCAGAGAGAACATCAGGGTATAGGGGAAAGTATGACCCAAAACCCAGCAAGGAGGACAAAGAGGAGTCAAATTTGCCTCAGACAGAGAGGAGTTCAGTTTGGCTGCAGCATGAAGTGAAGTACTGGGAGAAAGAGCTAGAAGGGTAGACTGGGACTGGCTCATGGAAGGCTTTATGCCACCTAAAGAGTTGAACTTGGAAGTAGGTAATTACGGAGTCTGACAGCTTCTGGTCGAGTGTAAACAGCTTTAGCTCTGGTCCTTGATGACACATTAAAAGTGGAGATTTCTCCAAATGTGGGCTAGTGAGACACTGGCGTGGAGAGTGAAGCAGTTTGGAAAACTTAGGACTTTTCTGGGTTCTAGTCCTAACTCTGACAGCGAGTTCTGCTTCATGTTGCCTCAGTTAATCTCTCTGTAAGATGGGAATAATCTTCTTGGCCTTATCCCAACTCTCCAGCTGAGCTGGGGGAAGAAATACAAAATTTGAGCAAAAGGCTTATGATTTTTGGTTTTTCTGCTGCTACCACCCACCATGTGCGTGAGACAGTTTGGTTTCCTGGCAGCAGAGCCGTATAGGAGGTTCAGTCTGTTCTCCCACCCACACCTGAAACTCTTTCATCCCAACCTGCCTTGGGCTGAGAAGGTACAGAATCTTCAACGGAGCAGGAAAGAAATTCCCTTTGAGATGGTCACTGGAGCTTAGCAGCACAGATTAAATCACCTGAAGATCACAAGAGACTGTGTTCCCAGGAGTTGCATGGTCTCATGTCCACCCGAGGGCTGGAAGACCCTGGACAGACACTGTAGGTTTCCAGCCAGCATGAGGGCAGAGGACACTGGGTTGTACCCCATGGCTTGGAGCTGGTGCCCACATATAGTCTATATAGTCAGCATGGAAAGGGTTTTAGTATCAAAATACTTCACTTGGTTGGAAGTTGTTTAGGAATTTGGATTGGCAGAGAAGTGGTTCTCAGCACTGGCTGTACTGGAGTCATACTCTTCTAGCCAGGAAAGGGCTTGCTTAGAAAGATAATAAGCCAAATCACTGGCAGCTAAACAGCCCAGAACAACAGGAGCAGAAGTGACACTGGCTGGGGGAAAGCCAAGGGCAGCCACGCAAGGGGTCACTCTACAGTGATTCATTTGGTCATTTGGTCAGTCAGTAACGACTGAGACGACCACATGTGGGCTGAAGTGAGGAACAAGAGACACAGGAGCCACCCTCATGGAGTTCAGTCTAACCAGAACAGTGCAAGTTGATTGAGGCCTTCCTGCCCTCCACACATGCTGTTCCCTCTGCATGGAATGCCCTCCCCCCCTTTCTCTGTCCCTTCCTGCTGGCACTTCAAATGTTTGTATCACCTTCCTGGGCATGATAATACTCTCATACGTGTGGAGCACTTTAAAGTTTACAAAGCTGTCTCAAGAACGTGGTTCACTTTATTCCCGTAACTCTGCAGGGCAGGAGGAACAAGTTCTCTTCTTAGCTAGGTTCAGAATGAAGTGATTTTCCTAAGATTACACAGCTGGTCAGAGGCAATGAGGACAGGAACGCAGGTCTCCTGATTCCTGGTCCAGGGCCAGGCAACCCTCTGGTGATGGCTCCTTCTACAGTACGGCGCACGCATCATGTCCCTACTGCTCCTAATGCCTGTGTTGTACGTGGGAGGGTGCGTAGTTTTTTTCTGTCTCCTTTGTGCAGACTGCCAGGGCCATGAACTCTTGCCTAGTGGTGACAGGTCTGTCTTCTTCCTTCCCTCTCCTGCCAGCAAACTGGAAGGAGGTTTTACTGAAACATATTAGCCCTGACCAGCTGCCTGTGGAATATGGGGGTACCATGACTGACCCTGATGGAAACCCCAAGTGCAAATCCAAGGTATGGGCCACTGGGGGCTGGAGATGAACAGGGGAGCTTGGCTCAAATCCACATTCCAGCTTACTTCATGCTCTGCTTCTAGATCAACTACGGGGGTGACATCCCCAAGAAGTACTATGTGCGAGACCAGGTGAAACAGCAGTACGAACACAGTGTGCAGATTGCCCGTGGCTCCTCTCACCAAGTGGAGTATGAGATCCTCTTCCCTGGCTGTGTCCTCAGGTAGGGGCCTGTGCCTTCCAGGTTACCTGAACCTCACATCTGTAGGCACCAGGGGTGTGCTGGGGTGGGAGAAGTCCTGGTGTCGGGACTCCAGAGAGGACACACACAGAAGGATTATATCTTAATGGGTGGGCATACCCTGCAGGTGGCAGTTTGCATCGGATGGGGCAGACATCGGCTTTGGGATTTTCCTGAAGACCAAGATGGGGGAGCGGCAGCGGGCAGGGGAGATGACAGAAGTGTTGTCCAACCAGAGGTACAATGCCCACATGGTGCCAGAGGATGGGACTCTCACCTGCAGCGATCCTGGCATCTGTAAGTATCTGTCTTGGCAGTGCCTTGAATCCCTTGCTCTCTTTCTGCCTGTGAGGTCCCTCTTCCTCCATGGATTTATGATCCCAGACTGTTAGAGCTAGAAGTGGTTCTCCATCAGTTCACCCTTCTCCTTGCACAGATGAGGAAACCTAGGCTTGGAAACAGGGCTTCCAACGGTTGTTCCCAGGAAGTTATACATAAGAATCACCTGAGGATCTTGTTAAAATGTAGATTCTGATTCCAGTATATCTAGGGTGGAAATGAAAATTCTCAGCAGGGGTTCGAACCAGAATGAACTAGTTCAAAGCCCTGCTTGGAAATTACTTGTTCAGGTGACCCAGCTGGTTGACAATGGCCACGTTTACAAGCAGGAAAACCAGATAAACACCCTCCCACTCCTGCCCATCAAATCTCCAGTTTGTTCTTTCTGTCAGAGACAAGGGGCCAGGTGTGGAAAACAATCAGAGCAAGGGCTTATCGGACTTGCTTTAGGCAAGTGGCTGAACCTCCCTGAGCTTCAGTTTCCTGATTGCTAAAATGAAGATCAAATTCTCAGCCTCACAGGAATACGATGATGATTAAATGTGATAAGGTCTGTGTAGCACTTAGCGTAATGCCTGGCATATAGTAAGCACCCAACACACTGTAGCCACCATTATTATTAGCAGGGCAAGGCCTGGGGGAGAGGGGCTGTCCCTGAGATAGTGCTGAGGGATGGAGAAGCTCTGTGCCCCATTTCCATGGCAGCACCACCAAGAGATCTGAACTAGCTCAACAGATGTCTCGGCTGTGTCCACACATCACCCAACCTCAGATTCTGCCTCCTCGCCCACATCCCAGGCAGCATTCAGTCTCTACTGCCCCCTCTTCACAGCTGCTCTGTGATACAATATGGCTCCCTAGGGAGGGGGTGTATTCTTAGTGAGCAGCCAGGGCCTGGGGAAGAAGGCGTATACTGTGTGCTTCAGTAAGAATAAAGGCTTTGCACCAGCCCTGATACTGTCATCCACAGAGGATAAAGCGCTTTGAACATACAAGCTTGAATTTCATTTTGTACAGAGAAGCTTGTATAGACACCAAAAGACAGAAGACACCAGAGAACCTACAGTCCTGGTCCCGGACTTGGTCAGAGACTGTCCTGGAGATTATCAGGTCCATCCCTTGATTTGATTGTGGAGAAGGTGGAGTCCCAGGCCAGGAAAGTGATTTTTCCAAGATCAAACAGCCATACTACCCATTTTCTGGCACTGCTCATTACCCCTTTATCGCCTCTATTGTCTCTGAAGGACACAGCCCGAGAAAAGACCATAGCTCTAACTTAATCAGGTTTAGGTTTGCAAATCCCAAATTTATTTCAGCTCCTCTTGGCTGCATTCCCAACAGGAACCTTCATCTGCCTGCAGGGCCTTGCTCTGCTTGTTTCCCATTCCCAGGAGGAGCAGAGTCAGGCCATAGCATCCATTTACCCTTCCCAGGTGTTAAGACAATGAGGCGGGCTCAGCTATTGTCTGGAGTTTGGCTCAGCTAACCTGAGCCCAGGGAAACCCAGTGTTAGGTTGCAAGCTCACCTGGAGGAGGGCAATGCCCTTGGAGAACTAGGTGACCCCTGCAGAGTGGAACATAATCATCCAGTGGAGAAATTAAACTCCAATTGCAAAAGCACGTTAACTCTCCCAGGCTTCTCTGGTCCTTGTCTAAGAATACTAACTTACTGAGGAGGAGAAACAAAGTCTGAATGGATTTCACTTTTTTTCACTCAACTAATATTTACTGAGGGCCTACTGAGTATAGAATACTCTACTAAGCATAGAAAGAGACTCAGAAAAAAAGATCTGGACTCTGTCCACCAGGAGTGTACAGTGTGGTCCAGAAGACTTGAATCACCATATGAGGGTTAAATAGCACTGCCAGGCATTGCTGGGTGTGAAGAGACCTGATTTCTGAGCCCAGTTCTGTCACTAACTCTCTAGTGTCTCTAAATAATGAGATTTTGCTTTCTCCTTAAAATTAGGGGAGTGGACCAGAGCAGGAGACCTTAATCTGGGTCCATGGACCCTCCCCCTCAGCAGTGGTGCCAAATCCTAAAGACCAAACACTCCCCTTTTCATAACAAATGATTTCTGGTGTCACTTTTACTATCCTGAAATGAAATTCATAGTAATATGACCAACCTACATATTTAAAAAAAATCAGTATAATGTCCTATCTGTAATATAAAAGAAAAAAATAAAGCTAACTTATAATGAAGTATGTTTTTTCAATACATAAATGAGAGGGCAAGATTGTACCAAACTCTCTCCAGAGGTACCTCTTCAGAATGATACCTTTCCCCAGAGGTCCATGATGGGCTCCAGGGATCTGCAATTGTGTGTTTCGTCAGATTCTCAAGGGTTAGTCACCCAAAAAAGGTTAAGGAGCCCTAGATGGGAGGATCTCTGGGGGCTCTACGAGTCCAGGAGTACATGATGAGTAACAAAATGAACCATGCAGACTCTGGAGCTGCAGTGACAGCACTGCCCTTGGGCCTGTGCCTCAAAACAGGCTGTTGCTTGTTTCAGAGGACAAAATATTCTAGACAGAGCCATCTCAAGCCTGCTGTTTGGTCCAAGGAGCTCAAAGACCTCTTCTCCAGCATGCCTGACTCTTTGGTTGCTAAGGCTCCCTCATCCAGGGCAGATGGAAGCTTCCCTCTTTCCAGAAGTGCCTGCATTGGAACCACTGGTTCTGAAAGACCTCTGGTGCAGAAAGGAGATGACTAATTCACCCACTTCACACCATGAAGAAAGTGTGGGTGCCATGTCTCCCCGTAGTCTAAACTATGAATTTATACAGGGGCAGGAAAGGGGAGGGGTTAAATCTCAGGATTAAATACACATTTGTTTGCTGGGAAAAGTGAGAGAAGACCAGGATAGGGAAGGGGTGGAGCTGGTGTTTTTGTTTTCATTCTATTCGCTTGAAAAAAGGGTGTTAGACTGAAATGGAACAACTTCTCAAACGAACAGGGTTAGATTAAAAGCAGTCTGTTTTTTGCCAAGGTTTGGCTTTCTCTGCCAACCGCATGGCCATTTTTTCTCCTCAGAGGAAACCGCTGCTAACAGGTCTTGTCTGTTAGCCTACGTCTTAGTTATCTAGTGCTGCTATAACAAATACCACAAGTGGATGGCTTTAACAAACGGACGTTTATTCCCTCACAGTCTAGTAGGCTAGAAGTCCAAATTCAGGGTGCTGGCTCCGAGGGAAGACTTCTTTCTCTGTCAGCTCTGGAGGAAGGTCCTTGTCATCAGTCTTCCCCTGGTTGAGGAGCTTCTCGGCTCAGGGACCCTGGGTCCAAAGACGCACTATTCTCCTGGCTCTTGTTTCTTGGTGGTATGAAGTCCCCCTGTCTCTCTGCTCTCTTCTCTCTTTTTTATCTCAAAAGAGATTGGCCCAAGACACAATCCAATCCTGTAGTTGAGTCTTGCCTCATTAACATAACTGCCGCCAATCCCATCTCATCAGCATCATAAAGACAGGATTTACAACACATAAGAAAATCACATCAGATGACAAAACAGTAGACAATCACACAATAATGGGAATCATGGCCTAGCCAAATTGATACGCATATTTTGGGGGGACACAATTCAATCCACGACAGCCTATAAAATATTTTCCATGCCTTTAAAAGTATTATGTTTCCATAGTCTACAGGACATATACACACACGTATGCATTCACAGGAATTATGTCTGTCATTTAGTGTATGTTTGAAGAAATTTTGAAATTTTAAAACTTATCAGGATCTAAGAAAAACTCTTCCTTTAGGACAAACACCTGAGTGTTACTAATAGATGTTACAAACTGTTCTGCAACTTGCTTTTTTGGCCTTGGGATATATTGTGGACAGCTTCTCCAGTCACTTCTTACAGCGCTAACTTCTTCCTTTTTACATCAGAATAGTATTCCATCGTATGGAAGTACAATATAATCTGTTTAAGCAATTCTCTTTTGATGAACATTTGAGTTTTTTCCAATCTGTATTATTACAAACCACCACGTGTCTGTCAGTTTGTCTTACTATGGTGGCTTGCATGTTGCTGTGATACTGGAAGTTTTGCTACTGGTATTTCAAATACCAGCAGGGTCACGTGTGGTGGACAGGTTTCAGCGGAGCTTCCAGACTAAGACAGACTAGGAAAAAGGACTTAGTGGTCTACTTCTGAAAAAACTGGCCAGTGAAAACCTTATGAATAGCAGCAGAACACTGTTTGATATAGTGCCAGAAAATGAGCCCCTCACACTGGAAGGCACTCAAAATACGACTGGGGAAGAGCTGCCTTCTCAAAGTAGAGTTGACCTTAATGACATGGATGGAGTCAAGCTTTCAGGACTCTCATTTACTGATGGACTCAAAATGAGAAGAAACTGCTGCAAACATCCATTAATAATTGGAACATGGAATATACAAAGTATGAATCTAGGAAATTTGGAAGTTGTCAGAAGTAAAATGGAATGCATAAATATCGATATCCTAGGCATTACTGAGCTGAAATGGACTAGTATTGGCCATTTTGAATCAGACAATCATATGGTCTACTACGCTGGGAATGACAGATTGAACAGGAATGGTGTCACATTCATCGTCAAAAAGGACATTTCAAGATCTATCCTGAAGTACAATGCTGTCAGTGATAGGATAATATCCATACATATACCAGTTAATATGACTATTATGCAAATTTACGTACCAACCACTAAGGCAAAAGATGAAGAAATTGAAGATTTCTACCAACTTCTGCAGTCTAAAATTGATCAACTATGCAATCAAAATTCATTGATAATTACTAGGGATTGGAAAGCAAAAAAGTCAGAAACAAAGAAAAAGGATCAATAGTTGGAAAATATGGCCTTGGTAATAGAAACAACGCCAGAGATCGCATGATAGAATTTTGCAAGACCAATGACTTCATTGTAAATACCTTTTTTCAACAACATAAATGGTGAATATACACGTGGACCTCACCAGATGGAATACACAGGAATCACATTGACTACATCTGTGGAAAGAGACGATGGAGAAGCTCAGTATCATCAGAACAAGGCCAGGGGCCAACTGTGGAACAGACCATCAATTGCTCATATGCAAGTTCAAGTTGATGCTGAAGAAAATTAAAACAAGTCCACGAGAGCCAAAATACGACCTTGAGTATATTCCACCTGAATTTAGAGACTATCTCAAGAATAGAGTTGACTTATTAAACACTAATGACTGAAGACCAGATAAGTTGTGAAATGACATCAAGGAAATCATACATGAAGAAAGCAAGAGGTCATTAAGAAGACAGGGAAGAAAGAAAAGACCAAAATGGATGTCAGAAACTCTGAAACTTGCTCTTGAACATCGAGTACCTAAAGCAAAAGGAAGAAATGAAGTAAAAGAGCTGAAAAGAAGGTTTCAAGGGCAGTTCGAGAAGACAAAGTAAAGTATCATAATGAAATGTGTAAAGACCTAGAGTTAGAAAACCAAAAGGGAAGAACATGCTTGGCATTTCTCAAACTGAAAGAATTGAAGAGAAAATCCAGGCCTTGACTTGCAATATTGAAGGATTCTATGGGGAAAATTAAACGATGCAGGGAGCATCAAAAGAAGATAGAAGGAATACACAGTCACTGTATCAAAAAGAATTGGTTGACGTTCAGCCATCTCAGGAGGTAGCATATGATCAAGAACTGACAGTACTGAAAGAAGAAGTCCGAGCTACACTGAAGGAATGGGTAAAAAACAAGGCTCCAGGAATTGACAGAATACCAGTTGAGATGCTTCAACAAACGGATGCAGTGCTGGAAGCACTCACTCATCTATGCCAAGAAATTTGGAAGATAGCTACCTGGCCAACCCACTGGAAGAGATCCATATTTTAGCCCATTCCAAAGAAAGGTGATCCAACAGAATGCAGAAATTATCAAACAATATCATTAATAGCACACAAGTGAAATTTTGCTGAAGATCATTCAAAAGCGGTTGCAGCAGTACATTGACAGGGAACTGCCAGAAATTCAAGCCTTTTCCTGCCAGAAATTCAAGCTGGATTCAGAAGAGGACATGTTATGAGTGATATCACTTCTGATGTCAGATGGATCTTGGCTGAAAGCAGAGAATACCAGAAAGATGTTTACCTGTGTTTTATTGACTGTGCAAAGACATTTGACTGTGTTGATTGTAACAAATTATGGATAACATTATGAAGAATGGGAATTCCAGAACACTTAAGTGTGCTCATGAGGAACCTGCACATAGACCAAGAGGCAGTGGTTCAAGCAGAACAAGAGGATATTGTGTGGTTTAAAATCAAGAAGGGTGTGTGTCAGGGTTGTATCCTTTGACCATACTTATTCAATCTCTATCCTGAGCAAATAAACTGAGAAGCTGGACTATATGAAGAAGAACACAGCATTGGGATTGGAGGAAGACTCATTAATGATCTGCGATATGCAGATGACACAACCTTGCTTGCTGAAAGTGAAGAGGACTTGAAGCACTTATTGATGAAGATCAAAGACTACAGCCTTCAGTATGGATTATACCTTAACATAAAGAAAACAAAAATCCTCACAACTGGACCAATAAGCAACACGATAAACGGAGAAAAGATTGAAGTTGTCAAGGATTTATTTTACTTGGATCCTCAATCAACGCCCATGGAAGCAGCATTCAAGAAATCAAATGACGCATTGCATTGGGCAAATCTGCTGCAAAAGACCTCTTTAAAGTGTTAAAAAAGCAAAGATGTCACTTTAAGGACTAAGGTGCACCTGACCCAAGCCATGGTGTTTGTGTGTGTGTGTGTGTGTGTGTGT